>NC_044187.1:34319436-34919436 GCF_900880675.1 Sparus aurata | reverse complement strand
TGTCGTCATTGTTGCTGAGCGGCTGTGGAGAACTGAAGTCAAAGGGTGGTAATATTCCACAGTATATCAGTTGGGGCCATTGAGGCACAGTGTTCAGACCTTTGATGCAGTACTGTGTCACCACACCGCAGATGTGAAAAGATTTTCTATTCACTAAGCTGACCTCCTGCCGAGCTAATGGGAATGTGGCTACAGTCACATGACAAACGTCAGCGCAGACTAGCGTTCGTTCATTATTGATATTCAAATCATGTTCAGTAAGGTGCCTGCTCTTTCGTATTAAGCAACATTTCATAACCAGAGAGGGCAGGTGTCATGGAAACGCTGCAAACATGTATTTCTTCCATAATAAATCTCTGCATCCTGTCACACACACTAACGCGTTCTCTCGTTCGTCTGATCTGAATGCAGCTATTTCCCCGCAGAGACGACTCATGAGGAGTTGAGCTTTATGCGCGCGCTCAATAGGCTGAACTTCACCTGCTCCAAAGTGAGCTGCGCAGCTTGTGTTGCCATGGTGATGTACACTCTTTAAAAGTGAGTCACCAGCATGTTATTGAAGGAACAGGGTTATGCCCAAACTTAGGCCCACGAGTTTGGTCACACTCATCCACCTTGCTGTGACACGCAGTGCGACGCTGGACGCAGTTACTTTAGAAAGGCTGTCTGATATGACCAGCTGTTATTCAATCAGCACCAATTTCTCCAGGTCGTCGTGAGTCAGGCACGTATAGTCATAAAGTCACATTAGGACCTCAGCCTTGTGCAGGCTTACAGTGATTATCCCACCTGAAAAACACGAGCTAGCGATAATGCAATCTACATTACTGAGTCATTTTTAAATCAGGGTGGACTAAATATTAGAAACACCTCTCGTTGAAATTGCAATACAGTTTAACAGCGCCACAAGCAGCCTCTACAGTGACCGTGGAATTGAACTAACACGTTAACACAATTTCAAACGTGAATGTGTTTATGAAGAACTGTTATGAGACTACTGTATATGCGGCGTGTATGTCCAGGCAGCAACAGTGAAATGTGCAAACCAGATGAAGAGGAAGAGTTCGATCAGTTCCCTTTGCCTTCACCGACCTACAAAACAAATATATGCAAAGAGGGATGATTGACAAAATGCATGCTATAAATTCAAGGGACTATCGGCCAGTCGACAGCACTGTTGGCCACGATTTTATCCCTCACGTCCTCCTTCCTCACTCTGGCTGACTGTTTCCTCGAGTGAAGATGGCTCCCTGAACTCCTTCATAAAGGTAAACGGTCTGAGGTGTATGATAAGTTCAGTTAACGATGGGTACAAGAACCTGGTATTAAACATGCCCCGGGGCTAAATCTTGCTTAATATTGAAGAGGGAGGATAGCGTGCCTGACTGATGCTTGTGTGCTCTTCATTCACTCAGGATTGAGATGTCAGGAAAAGATATTTTGTTTGTCTGTTTTCAAGTGAGATATTATGATATCATATTACTGCTATATACTTATTCATTGTCTAGCATTAGGCTAACTTTACCTACTCTGTCCAGCTGACCAACCACTGCTGGGTGAACGCATCACCGGATGAGCGCCGCTCGTGATATTTTCCGGGAAAGTCGCCGCAGACATGAAGTGTACATCTTTTTTTTTTTTTTTTAATATCTATTTTTTTTTTTATATATATATATATTTTTGGCCTTTTATGGCTATATTGACAGTACAGCTGAAGATATGACAGGAAACAGGGAGAGAGAGGGGGAGTGACATGCAGCAAAAGGACCGGGCCGGGAGTCGAACCCAGGTCTGCCGCAGAGCCTCGGCACATGGGACGCGCGCGCCCCACCAACTGAGCCAAACGACACCCCGAAGTGTACATCTTTGGTATTATGGGTTAGCCATAGGCTCAGTCATCATTGTGTTACTTTATTCGGCAATAGACACTGATTTAACAGATATTTATTCACATGAAAATCTTCGAGATTATTACTCTGAAATATGAATAAACTCAACAATCCTGTTAAAATAACGTATATTTAGAGAAAGCGATTATTTATGAATGAAAAAGAACTGATTAGAAACGTGTGTGCCTATACCTGAGCTGAACATTTTCCCGATGAGGTGGTACTTTCTTCAAGGTTGGCAGGTCTGCTGTCAACTTCTGTTTGTTCTCACTTTTGTTGTTGGAATTAAGGTAAAAATAAGACCCAAGTTGTAGAAAAATAGAATAATACAACTGTGGAATCTGAATTTAAAGTCCAGTCTAGGTATTTCTCCGTCACACCTCCTCTGTAACCTCTGACTGCAGCTGTGCTTTCATCAGTGTGGTGCTCGTTACTGAAACATGTCAGTTAGTTACAGTTAGCAGCTGCCTCGTTAAAACACACTAAACTAAATTACCCGTGCTGATTACTTCCACAAAAAGTAGTTACTTTTTAAATGTCTTCTATGAAAAGGCCGCCTCTAGCTTTCCTTTCAACCGTAGTTGTTGTTGTCATATTTTTACTTTTGTATATTTACTGTGTACTTAGTAGGAAAGCGTTTTCCTTTTTCTGGCCGTCTGGACATTGCGTCTTGCTGTAGCTGCCTGAAAGCGGTTGACTTGACCGTAAAGGGAGACTGCATGTTTTCCACAACATACTGTGTTATTACTGTTGTGAAAGAAAACATTACACACACACAGTTTTTGAGTGCAACACCACTGTCCTTAACACAAATCTCAGGCCTGTGACAATTTGTCAGACCTCACAAAACTCACTACGCCATGACACTGTTGCCTTTAACACTTGTATCTTAAGTGAAACATGTAAATAAAGCTCTGATCCAACACTTTCGCTGAAGTTTCATAGTACAGACACAAGTGATAGGGGTGGAGTGGCTGTGAAAGAGACACCAATCACCCTATAACAAGACACAAAATCAAAATGATTTCGAAGCTGTTATCTCAGGGCAACATAATGTTGTTTTGCGCTGTCCCTGGGTCAGTGGAGCTGGAGCTGAATGATTAAATCTAGCCTCGGTCGCTTTGGTGGAGTGGCCTGAATGACTTCAGATGTGCCCGAGTCTTTAGCGACTAGCTTTGTGCAGGCGTGTTGTTGCCCAGGTAAAAAAATAACAATATAACGAGCCTTTCAGTATTGGTAATTGAGTTACTTAATTAAAAAAAATAATGCATTAAAGTACGTTCTGCCAAAAGTAACAGATTTAAGCATTAGTTACCAATGTCCCAAAACTAGCATAATTAATGACAATGAATGTTGTTATTTGTCTAAGATTTTGTGATTATTTTTTTTTTGTAGCAGTAAAACAGTCAGAGTTGGACCTCAACAAATATGAAGGAAGCTGGACTCAAATGTGTCTGCGTCCATGTGAGCACATCTGTGTGCTGCTGATGTGTGCCGGGCCGTTAGTGTGCAGCGTTCTCCAAACTGCGCGAAGACGGGGAAAAAAAAAGCGGGAGTCCTTAAATGTCACATTACTCAGCACGGTAACTACGCTCGCGACATGCAATGTGTCAGCCCGCATCAGCGTCGCCCACTGAGCATGTGCAGAACAGGCCCCCAGCCCTCCACGTGCGCCGAGGAAACGCACGAGATGAACACGGGATGAGCTTGGACGGATCCCCGCGGGTGGGAGATGCAACTTTAATCACCTTTTTTTTTCCTATCCTTTGTTATGCTGAGTGCCATCATTCCCCCAAGTTGTTTCTGTTATTGTCCTCACTGTTTGCTCTCTGTTGTCCCAGCGCCATTACAGCATCGACAGCCTCGCATGATGGCTGCCGCTCCCAGGGGGCGGCTGCGACTAAACGCGGTGTCCGTGAGAGTGAAACCGATGTATCGCCTGCGTGAGAGACCGCGTCGGTGTCAAACTTGACATTAAGGCTCTCATCGCTGCCTCTGCTGTACCTCCCCACCCCAGTCAAGGCGACTCCCAGAATGCTTTGCTTCTGGCCATATGGTTGTCGGGCTGAAGCTATTTTTAGGTACGGTAATATTTGTCATATTGTTCCAGCCAGCGGTGCCCACAACTCTTTGTGTGCTTTCTCCCGTCTCGACAATACGCGATGCAACGACTGGAGGAGCAGTGCAGAGTGTTAGTGATAAACAGTTGAGCCCAAACAGCCTCCAGCACCCTGCTCTCGTGCAGACAGGTTCAAGGTCTCCCTGTTTTATAGTTCCGAGCCGAGCGGATTTAAGTGCTACAAAATGTGCTGGATTTTCATAGACGTGTTTGTGTGCCCCACAGCTGAGCGGCTGTTCATCTCGCAGCTTTAGGAAAGCCAATATAATGCTGTTTTCTAAATCAGGAGGAAAGTCTTTTTTTTTTTTTTTTGTCCAGGGTGATTACTCTACGCTTCGGTGCACGTATTCCCTTTGACGAGGTACAATTTAAGTGTACATGCCAGCTGTGGCATTTCTTTCCCCCCCCCCCCCCCATTACCTAGAGATTTGAGCTCAGGTAGTGATTAAATGTAAGCAGACAGATACTGATTCTTTCAAGAACTGTTTAATAGGAAAACAGATGTAAAAAGATGGTGTTTGGAGTTTACCCCTAAAGAAACATACTCTCCTGTTCTTTATCCCAATGTCCTCAGTCCAACTCAGCCTCTCTCATGTGATAAAAGCACACAGTGAAGGCACGCCCACGCACTCACACACACACACACACAAACGGGAAGAAAAAAAACATTTCCCACTGTGCATAATTAGCCCGACATGCGAGATGCAGAATCATGGTATTCATAATGGGCTGGATAGCTTCCAGCTGATGGTAGTTTGACAGGAGAGAACAGAGGGAGATGTATTGCAAATCCATAGCGCTTCACACCCCTGTGCAGAGCGAGTTAGCGGGGAATTCATTAATGGCATATTTAACTGTTATTTATCACTGCCGCGGCACTCGCAGATCTGCCGTTGGAGTTCCACTGTGGCTCTTTACTGTCTAAAACTGTGCCCTTGTTTGATTCAGCTTATTGTGGCATCCAGAGTATTTGTATGACAGTCTGATACAGTGAATGATGAGTTATGACAACAAGGCAACCCTGCAGGACTTCAGAGATGATTAGAGTCTCTTCAGAGTCTTATTTTTAGTTTTGGCCATCATGTCTGTTGGATATATTATAGACCAGCTAGCAATTGGATCACACCATCCCGTCAATATGTTGACATTCTGACCAGTTTTTTTTTGAGGGCCGATGCCAATATTGACACTGTTATTGATTATAAGTAATCGACAAGACCAATAGTTATATTTGGACTCATTTGAGGTACTTGAGTATTTCCATTTTCTGCTGCTTTATACTTCTTACTCCACCTCATTAATTTGTGAACTTTAGTTTCTAGTTTACTTTGCAGATTCAGATTATCCATTGTTGATAGGTGACTACTCGTGATGTTTAACCAATCAGATAGTGTTGAGGGCTATACACTGAGTGAGACCATAGAGTGACAGAAGAGGAACCCACAGGAGAGCAACCGGACACATAAAGCACAGGAAAACAGAGGAAATGATATGTTTGACCCATGGCCATTTAGGGCCTCTCCGTACAGGAGAAAAACAACAATGGAATGGTCTAAGATGTCACACTGACATTTAAGGTGTGCTGATTGATTCTCGCTGTCAGGTTATGCTTTGAGTAACATGCATAGGTGTCATGCTGCTGTAGCGCCGCTCCGGTCACACACAGTTTGCATAATCCAGTTGATTGTTAAAAACGTGAATGTTAAAAGTTGTATGGTATGTTTAGAGCAAGGGTTGACATCTTCTTGTCAGCAAAGCTGAACAGCTCTGCATGCAGCTCGTTATATTATGGTAAACGTAACAAGCTGGGCATGTACAGTATCGTTCTGTCATTCACTAAGAGTTACAGCACAGGAACAGAAGCAGCAACTGTGGTAAGGACCTGATTAAAAAAACTGTGGTCCTATATTCATTTAGAATGTGACAGGTCCAGGCTTTGTCGATCAGGAGTGTCTGCTCTGACATTTTAAGTGGCAAACATATTTATAGTAAGAAAAACACTGTGACAAAAGTTACAGTGTACAGCAGCAGCTTTGAGTGAACTATCAGCCTACCTGCTGCAGTCAGGCTGTCTGATGTCACCCACTCCGAAAGTGTCCCGTGTCAGGTTCTGTGCGAGGTTCACAGTGATCAATATTTTTTAGGTGAATACGTCATAATCATGAGATAAAAGGTGGAAATAACAAGATAAAAATCATTTTTACGAGATAAAAAGTACAAATTATGAACAGTAAATTCAAAATTATGTGATAAAGACAGTTACAATTGTGAGATGAAAAATCATAAATATAAGATTTAAGGAAAAAAATGCAATCATGAAATGAAAATCATAATTATGTTACCACAAGGCAAATTTTTATTGTAAATGTTTTGTCTTTAACTGGCAGAAATGGGCTCCATAGGAAGGATCATATCAGAGCAATAAAAGAGTCAGTCTCTACTGGCTCATTCTGCTGCTGAAGATTTGTTTAATAACAAGATTTTCTGGCCAGCATGTAGCATATCTTTTAGGTGCACTCCTGTACCTAAACAAATAGCACCCACCCCTGGTCATCACTATAATATTACATGAGTTCTCAATACTCTTGGGAACACACCTGTCACGGCTGGTCAATAACCATCAAAGAATTTACCATTTATACCAAATAGTTGCACAGTGAAATTTCTTTTGGCCCCGATGCTGATCTAATTCGAGGCATACACGCAGGTGTAACACCATTGACTTGAACATATCATCAGATTAATGGTGATTAATGTCAGACTGTGCTGATTGGGTGTTCCTAGTTTCAACAACTGGTAGCTTTGAGCCGCAACGATTATTCAATGAATCAATACAATAAATGAAGAAAAAAATTACTTGACAACTATTTTAATAATTGATTAATTTTTTTAGTTATTTGTCAAGCAAAAATATCAAACATTTGCTGGTTCCAGCTTCTTAAATGTAAGGATTTCTTTGTATTTTATGATCTCTGATTGTGTCATGAAGAGAGTCTCTGGTTTTTGGACCTTTAGTTAGACAAAACAAGCAACTTAAAGATGTCCCTGTGTGCTCTAGGAACACATGACAAGCAATTTTCACAGTTTATTTTTAAATGTTATAGACTAAATGATTGAACAGTTTATCATGAAAATAACTGATGGATTAATAAAAGAAAAATATTGGGGGGATTCACGCATGTTTTTTGAGGAGCCAGTTATTGTGAGGCATTGAGGAACAGCTGATGCTGATCACAAGCATGCAAATACAACTTCAGATCTATGTCTGAACTATGTCTGGGAATCCATCCATCACGTAGATCATAGTGTTTGTACTGCGCTGTCAATCACGCTGTACTTTCTGTTTATCTTCTATCACACACACACACACACACACACACACACACACACACACACACACACACATATACTCACAAACACGCACAGTGAAATCCTCTCTTGAGCCTTTACTCCAGAGGTCGGCCCGGGTCTGTAGCAAACTGTATATAATATGCTTAGTCATCAGAACAGCAAAACAGCAACTGCGTGCGCACACACACACACACACACACACACACACACACACACACACACTCACACTGCAATCCAAATAAGAGCCTGCCATCCAAATCTCCAAATGCAGTTAGACAACCCCTTCCCCTTCGTCATCTTACCCCCAATGCCAAATCCAGCCAGTGGTGCCGTTCGTTTCCATGGCAATGACCTGAAAGTATTATATCATCAGTGAGAAGGGAGTGGGGCAGAATTTTGCACGCATGCACATACACACACACACACACACACACACACACACACACACACAAAAGTGCCCTCTGCCCAGCCCCCCTTGCGGAGCATACAGAGCCTTGCCCCATGTTACGTAAAACTCTCAGGCTCTTACTCGGGAGACGTGACATCATTATTGGTAAGAGATGGTGAGAAGGGCAGGAATAGAAATTTCTGGAGAGCATTTTCGCTGTTTATTGCAACTCTGTAAAGTCTAATCTCCTGGATTTTCCCCCTGATGTTCTTCCACTATGTTCACAATGAGGTGTGTGTCAATTTTTACCTTACCTTTGGGATGGAAAGCAAAGAAACATTAACAGCAGCTGCTCACGCAGTTTCTGCTGCTTGTTTTGACAGCTTCATTTCCGTGAGTGAGAGGGCCTGCCTAGTCATTTGCTCTCATTAACCAGGATATGAAGTAAGCATCCAGATATCACTTGTGAATATGACTCAGATATGCAGTAGCCAGTTGTTTCAGCCTTCCTGCTCTTCATCGCGAGAGATCAGCATTGCAGAGGCATTGGGTCGAGAGTGGTGAAGGGAGGACATACCCAGGGCTGGGGGCTTCCTGGATGTATATTTTATATTTAAACAGCAGAGATTGCAGGAAATCCCTTAAGACTCTCAAGCAGTACTCCACCTTTCACCCCCATCTCTGTGATGGTTATAAATAGATGTGAAAGATGGAGGGAATGTTAGGTAAAGATGAAGAGAGTGGTTATCCACTGGGATTTGTACAGGAGATGTGTTCAGGTCAAGAGCAAATGTAAATCCACCATATGCATGTGTACAGTCCTCCCACTTTCCATCTCTATTTCCTTCTCTGTAGACAAAGCCATGCGCTCGCCCACATACATGGTGGGTTACTCCCTGTGATGACATGATGATCTGTGACCTCACTAGCGCTAAATCGACTAGCCAATCAACAACGATTGTGATTGTTTGGATAGCTTGCCATCTTTTACAACTTGTGTGACAAACGGAAGTTACTAGATGATTAATGTGAGTCCACGCAAACACATTTTTGGCAATGAAAACAAACCTGGAACTATTCATTGTCACTTTGAAGTAAAGGTGGGCTCTGCCTTCTGCCTTCCCAGTCGGTAGAAAGAGGTTGGTATACAGATTTGCGCAGATGGCGACAATGCAACCACAGGTGGGACTGATTGGGTTTAATGCTCCTGACTAGGGATGCAACAATAGTTTGAACAAGGTTTGATATGTACCTCGGTTTTTAGATCACATTTTCAGTTCGGTTTGGTACGCATAGAGGTCAGGAATAACTTGGCTACTGAGTAATGTAAAAGAGGGCACAATACAACAAGAATCAATTGTTTTCGTTAGCTAATGTGGACCGAAATCTTTCACCACCAAAAAGGACTGCAAGTCTTTTAGCAATGAACGTCCCCACTGCACTCATGATTTTTTTTTTTTTCCTGAACTGGTTGGATTGGTTTGTTGGCATCAGAGAGAGACTGCTGTTTCACTGAAGGCATTGACTGCTTGCCATCCTGTTCTCCACACAGCAATTTTGCTAAACTTGGCTAAATTGAGGTTTTGAATCCCCTTCCCAAAGTCCTGATTTGAACCCCATTAAGAACATGTGGACTGTGCTGAACACACAAGTCCCTGACAGGAAGCCAACAGGTTTAGTTCAACTTTACTGATTCTTTCAAGGGGGTGTGGTTAAAAAGTGTTTAAAAATTCAAAAAGAGGAATTCCAGAAGCTTGTGGATGGCTATTAAAAGCACCTGATTGAGGTAAAAAATGGCGGAGAGACACCTAACCAGATATTAAAATTACTATATGTATATTTTTGACACGGAAGATTTGGCCACATGGGCAGCATGGCGGTGCAGTTGCGTTTGGTTAGCGCTGTTGCCTCACAGCAACCGGATAAACTGGATAAACAGACAGATTATATGGGGTCTACAGAGCGCGTTGATGGTTTGGTAGATAGAGCGACTTACTGATGGCTGTGATGTCCCTAAATTATCCACGTTGCAGAGCTGCATTTTCCCCGTAGCCAAATACTGGAGTGTTGCCAAGCATTTTAACTCCGGCGTTATTGGATTGTTTCGGTTGGTTGGGGACGTTATCGCGTCCCTCACCAACTCAGCCACAACTTCAATCCCTTCGCGGTCCATCCGATATCTTTTTAATAATCCCCTGTCATTTAGCGTCCCCAAAACATTCGGCTGTGACCAGGTCTTAGCGAATGCCTAAAATGTTTTGTGAATAACTCTTATTTTCAAAAATTAGGAGTCCTAAAATTACGACTGTCACATCCATTATTTTTAGGAGTTAGCCTGTTAGGAGCTACTTTTAGCCTTGGGTAGACCTTGGTAAACCTGGGTAGAACAGTATTGTTATAGGCTATTTTTGAGTTGGTGCACATGCATTCTGTACTAAAACACAATGATTAGTCTAGCCTGAGATGTGCTGCTAGACAAATGTGTCCAAGGACTGATATAGGGGTGATTACTTCAGTCTTATCAAAGGCAGCCGCACTCAGCTGACAAACAACGCATAGAAGAAAGTCACCCACTGTGAAGGGAAATTCCTTCTCTCACATCATACATTACATTACAACTCTCTGGAGTGAGTCTTCATGGTTTTAAAATGTTATCAGTTGGGTCCCGCAAAACTTTAAAAGCGTCAGAGTCACATCAGTAAGTTATTTGATTGATATGTTTTGGGAGACAGCGGACTGGAGTAGGTCTGTGATGCATATCCTTGCAGAAGACTTCTCCAGTGTATGCGCCTATGAGCAATTTACCTTCGAATGATTGGGTCACAGTCTTGAATTGAATAATTTATGGAGCAAATGTCATAAGCATGTTCTCTCTTCCTGGTCTCTTTCAGTGCTGTGCATCCTACGGCACACTACCAGTGCCTCTCTCCTGGGCTGTGCCCCATTGACTTCTCACTGAAATGACATGCATGTGTATTTTTCCGTGATGGAGAAGTTTAACAATTATTACTTCCGCCAAGGAGGTTATGGTTATTTGTCCATTTGTTTGTTCGATTGATTGGTTGGTATGTCAGCAGGATAACAACAAAAAATACTGTACAAATTTCCATTAAACCTGGATTGAGGATTGGTCTTTGCCCAGAACAGACCCAGTTAAGTTTTTTGTGCATATTTGGATAAAGGGACGGGCCCAGGAATCTTTCTGACTTTCTTTAAATGTGCATCTGGACATAATTAAAGTTTAAAACATATAAAAAATGAACTTAACTTGTCAAAAGAGTGCGCAGAGAAAAGGAACGACACAAAAAGAAGCTCAACATGGGTACATTTTGTTGAAGCTTGGAGACACCGGAGAAAGCTGTGGACGAGTTAGAAGAAGAGCTCACAATGTTTCTTTAGACCGGTAAGTAGCATCTAACGTCTGGTTACTGAATGTCTTTACCCTAACTAATGACAACACAAACTATAAGCGTGAGGTGACTATTTTCTAGGTACTGTGGCGTTGCTAAAGCTGAGCTAAGTGAGCTATAATGTAGACGTACTGTACACACAAATACTACACGTAAAGACCATGACAACAAGTATTTTTTGACTGGTCTTATTTCGACTGATTTTGGAGCTGACTGTAAATTATGATTGTATGGACCGAATATTGTCATTCAAGTCATTATCTTGTAACTACTTAGCATAATATTTATGGGACTGTTATATAACTTTGTTATACATTTTTGAGGACATTACAAAGTGTATTACGTGTGTCTAACTGTAGCAGTGACACTGTTAGATATTACAGTTATACAGTTAGTAAAACATTAACTTCTTGCTCCAGGACAGAAGAAAGAGCAGCTCTGCAGGCTGCTCTTTCTTCATGGGGGTAGAAGCCAGAGCTGGTAGATCCTTCTGCATCAAGCATTGGGCTGAGTGACAGTGACAAGTAAGTCTAAAGTGGCTGAACATCTCAGTTAGTTGTACTTTGTGCTCTGTGAAAATCATGCGGCTGTCAGATGAACACGTTTTTCTCTACATTCCATGTTTCTGCTATATGACAAAATAAAATCACTGGTCTTGTACACAGCTGTTCCTTACTTTCCTCCTGAAAGAGGGCAGATGGCACTGTGATGTATGAGTACTGACATCATCAGAGTGAACTAATGAATAAATCCTGTCTGTAATATTAAAATTTAAGATCCTACGAATCATATCTTACATGTACAGAAGGCTTTACAAAAAACATTCAAAACACTACAGAGTTCACACTGATCACACTGTGCTAACATGTTCTAATAAAAGCAATGTGTCTGAACTAACACACTGCTCTGGCACATCTTTGTCTTTTTAGGAGCAGAATTCTAGTCCAGCCACCCCCACTGATGAATTACCAACCCGCGCTTTATTCTCATCTGCAGCTGCTCTCATTACATCAGCTGACATCTTTGACCATCATCCGATGACATACACTCTCTTTACTGTAAACTTTTGCACATCCCATGATGAAGAGGTTTACACAAAACTGTACAGCTTTGTGAGTCTAAAACATGCATGCTGTAGTATTTCTTTTAGCATTTCCTTATATTTCCATTGTCATTTTTGTGGTCTATATTTATGCTCTTGACTGTTGCAGTAACTGGCCTTAATTAGCCATTTTTTGATGCGCTAGACACCAAGGCGAATTCCTGCCTCTAAAAAAAAGAGTGGTGTTCCGGTGTCCACTATTGCACTGATATTTTTGTAACTTCTATAAACTTTGTAATAAATGTTAAAGCATGAAAGACATTTTGGGTTGACAATAAATTAAATCAAACATTCCAACCTGCTGGAAAGGCTTTTGTGCCAGCTTTACTCAAATGTAGGCTGCAGTGGCTGTATGCCTGCCTCCACGGAGCTGTGTTTGTTACTCTGCTAGAATGAGTTGTTCTCCGAATTTAGTATCAATGTTTACCTCCAAACGTTTTATTTAGCACTTATTGTGTAACAAAAGAATACAACTGAGCAATGGGGATTAAATGGGTACACAAATACAGATGTCGTAGGAATTATTTAGGGCTTCATGATTTTAAAAATGTGCAATATTTATTCTATTTGCATAAAGACAAATGAAATATATAAGACTAAAAGGGTTTAAACTAACCCATGAGAAAGGGCGAAAAACTGTCCCTATTCTTTTGATTCTTTTTCTTGAGATAGGGTGTTTTCCGACACTTTCATTAATTTGACAAAAAAGCGTATTTAAGTGGCTGGTATTTGTGAGTGAGGACAATTTGATGAGGATCCTGGATCTGGTGAGCTGAAATTACGGTAAAGAATTATGGGTTTGGGGCGCCGTTTAGCTCAGCGGGTAGAGCAGGCGTCCCATGTACAGAGGCTTTGTCCTCGCTGCAGTGACCCCAGGTTCGAGTCCCGGCCCTGGGTCCTTTGCTGCATGTCACTCCCCCTTTCTCTCTCTGATCCTGTTTCCTGTCATATCTTGAGCCTGTACTATCAATAAAGCGTATAAAGGCCAAAGAAATACATAAAAAAAATAATAATTATGGGTTTAATATGATTTTGTTGTTATCGTTTTTGCAGAACCACTGTTGGCCACTGGTGCAAAGGTGCTGCTCTTTGAATACATCCAATATTAGGAAGTCAACTGAGGGTGACCTAGAACAGAGCCACACTCCCTGATACCCTGTTCTGTACTTTTGTGATGTGGCAATTGTGTTTAAGAGTGGGCGGCAGACTGGAAGGCAGGGTTATGTTATCACCATTATTTGTTGCCTTAAGTCCTACCTGTTGTATCCGCTGACCTTGAAATATGTCATAACACTGAAGGTATCATGACACAGTTCTTCTGTCTGGGAGAAGAATCAAATGAAGTAGCAGGGTCTAACATAGTTCGCATAGTCTCTCACACTAAACTGCTAGTAGAAATTATTCAAAGGAAAGCCAGGAAGAGCAAATACTAAAATAAGAACGACATAACAACACAGCTTCTAGTGTGCAGCTCATGCATCTGAACATGTGCAGTGAGGCATAAAGCAAAAGCAAAGGTAGCACCCATCCCCAGCACGAGGAAAGCAAACCAAAGAGAAGACATGCTACATCTCGATTCAGAGCCTCCCGGTGGCTCACAGTGCCTCCTTCTAAATTGCCTGCAAAATTAGACTGGCATGGGATGGTGCAGGCGGGCGGGCAGGGCAGCCAGCTCCAACAGGAGAGCGAAGCAGACCAAGGCAGAGTGTGTCCCCCAGCAAGCTGAATTCTGATTGCTGATTGATACATTGACTGCCACTGATTGTACATAGTGAGGCAGAATGGGGAGACCAGGATGATTGCAGAAAGGGAAACAATGGAAATCTCACTGGCCTTCTGTGTGTGTGTGTGTGTCTGTCTTTGCTCTTGGGTTTGTGTCTCACTCCATCTACATGTTCAGTGTGTGTTTGTGTGTGTGTGTGTGTGTGTGTGTGTGTGTGTGTGTGTACTACAACTAGCAGGAGTAATTGAGGCCAGAGCACTATCAGCACTTACTTACTTACCTTACTTAAAACTGTACTAATTACCAGGGCAACTACATTCCTTTTTTACTTTCTTCGTCTCTTGCTTCCCTTATGTACAGAACAAATTCAACACACTGTTCACACCAGCCCTCCTTCCTTCCATCCCTCCTTTTCTTATCCGTCCATTACCCCCCTACACACCAACACCGTTCCCGTCATGCATCATGTACTTTTTTTTTTCCAATCCCCAAACATCATGCATAATGAAAGGCATCTCGGCCTGCGCTCTGCATGTAGCTACATCAAACGTCATCGCTAATGGCGAGTGTGCCACGGAGCAGCGACATCAGCAGAGGAGCGACTCCCCCCTGGTTAAGACTAGCAGTCTATTATTTTTGCCCACCTCTCTCTTCTGCCACCTTAGCACGCTCCGCCTCATGGAGACACTCACTCTGTTGCTATGGAGTTTGTGTTCAAATGGATACAGTTGAGCACACTTTACAGGCACCCAGGCAAGGAGTGCTAATATTGATGAAACTGATCAAAGTGCTATGATGTGATTGTGTGTGTCAGATCGTGCTCGTCAAACTATTTGATCTGCTCCACAGACAAATGTGTCACTTAACTGACAGAGTATCCTAACCCCCAGAACTGGTACTGAGGGCCAATATTTATCAGATCACCATGTCTGGTAGTTTCCTATTTAGTAACATATTCAGAATTTCCTATTCAAGAAGACTAAACTGAGCCAGAAGCAGCCACATTATTGTCTGTGCTCTTGGCTAATCCTTTATGCTTTTAAATAGATAGTCAGGTTGGGGATCATATGCCCATGTGGTAATGGACGGATTTCTGGCTTAAAGAGATTCAGTGTACCGGTGTAGCTCCTTGCCTTACCTCTTGCTAAAATTGAAATTGGCAAAAACAACCAGAGAATGATTTATTTAATCTTAATTTTTCCAGACTTTTGATCTCCATATGTTTATGATTTGAAGTCATCGAGCCTTGGGTTGAACTGTTTGTGCGGACGACTCCAGCCTATGTTTTCCTGCCAAGAACAAATGCAGAGGGCTGGAAAAATCTGGGCGCAAAGTGCTGCACACAACGCAAAGGGGCTGTATTTAGACTCTGAATCAGTCATGGGTGTGTTTTGGGGCGGAACATAAATCAAAGCAATCCGAGCGTCTTCTCCCATTCCCTTTAAGAGCCAATGCCTGGCACATGTTAAACAGTAGCACTCGTCTTCAGTGAGGGACCTGTATGTGATCCTTGGCTGTTGGACCCTCTGCCCCGCCATATACACAATCATCGGTCCCGTCAACAACTCTGTTTGCACTGCAGAGTGTGCATGGTTCTCGATCAGGCAGGATGGGTCATAAAGAGCCATCATCCTGATCAATTACGGGTGGGATGAGAGGGAAGGCAAATATTAATGATATTACCTACATCGCGGCAGAATCAATATGTGTATCTCTACATTAACATGCACATTTGCACACAAGGAACAGATGATGAACTTTTGATTATTTAAAACTCCTGACTCGCCAACAGGATTGGTTAGTATGTCGTGTCAATTAATGTTCTGTGTTCTTCTACACATCAAAAGGTCACAAACAGTCCAGATTCATACAGTTGAATAATTAAAGTGAAGCAGCTGTCCTGATGAATCCTGAGATCCCGTCTAAACATGTTAATTTTAGAAGCTAAAAGTTTAATTCTGTTTTCTCTGGAGAGTCTTCCTCTCCAGCTTTTAGTTTGGTGATTAAATGTGCCACGATATATGTTACAGTGACATGACTGCGTCCATGGAAATGTTTAAAGTAACTGATAGCAGCCAGCAAGATCATAATATCAGAGTGTATGGACGGTGTGAACCCGCCTGCGTAGGCGCATCTTACTGTGTGAATAATGTGCTCTTGAAATAGCAGTCCGAGCTAGTCAGTAAATTCAGGCAGGCATGACGCTTTGCTTGTGAAACGCTGTTGGTGGGATATGAAGTCCCAGGATTGAGGGTGAAACAAAACAGTGGCGCACACGCCAGCTAACAGAGACGTGCCCAGTGGAGTCGAGGGGTGAAAGCTGTCAGTGTGTCTGACCTGTTTCAGCGGTACACCATAAATCGGAGGCTGTCAAGAGTTAGTTTGTGTAACTCTATAACTGTGAGGATAAAGTTAAAACTAAAACAAGAAAATAAAAATAAAAGTGTCAACTGCAGGGAAGAGGGTAGAGCAGGTCGGCTAGTGATCGGATAGGTCGCTGGTTCAAATCCCAGCATGTGGAAGTGTCCTTGAACAAGATACTGAACAAATTGCTCCTGATGTGCGGTTGGCACCATGCATGGCGGCCTCTGCCATCAGTGAGGGCCCTGCGATGAGCTGGCGACTTGTCCAGGGAGTACCCTGCCCTCGCCCAGAGACAGCTGGGATTGGCTCCAGCAAAAACCTCCGTGACCCCATAAAAGGGATAAAGCGGTTACAGACAATGGATGGATGGTGTCAACTGCTCCCACGTGGCTGAAGGTTTAAAGATGTGTATGAGTAGATTGGTTGGAGTGTCAGAGTATGGGTGAGTATGTGGCCAATCTAGGGTTAGTGCATTCTCAGTTCAGTTAATTTAGGGGGATCTATTTACAATACACAAACTGGAGATTTCTATAAAACCCTTCATACACGCATAATGAATATATCAGAGTTGGAGACTCAGTGAACTGAGAGACTTTCAGAGTCCATCCCTGACACATGGAAGCATAGAGTTAAGCTGTAAGTAGCGAGTGTAAGTGAGGCAGGTGCTTGGTATGTGTCTATGCATCCTCGTTTGTGTAAACCAGATGAGGCAATGGCGATGAGTGCATCTGCCGCCTGTGTCTCCCTCTGGCACAGAGAGCATGGGTCCGGGCATGGTCAGGACTGCTCGGCATCCTCTCGTCTCCATCACCGTGTTCACTCTGAGGCTGCCGAGCCCCTTGTCGCACCTGCTTATGTAGAGTGCCGTTCACCTCAATCTGCCTCTCAATTTCAGGGTGACTGCTGTGGTTTCAGGTTTTTTTAAATTGTGTTATGAGGTGCTTCTCTAAACTGAGGCTGTGATTACAGTACCCCACTTCAAAAAACACGAACTATCCCTTTAAGCTGATGTTAGACAATTGCCACTTGCTTGTGTATGCATGCAGCTAATGTTAGCAGTAATGTTATTGGCTGACTGATAATGGGCCCCGGCTCCTCAAAAGCCAATCTTGGCAACAACAAAAAAAGAAAAAGACCTGCTCTGGTGCTGTATTCCCTGTTGTTGAACTGGCAGCCAGTGGTCTTGGATGCCACCTCAGGTCTCACTCAGGCCATTCTTGGAAAGCCCTGTTATCACTTAATTATCTGTTCACTGGACTCAGACTGACTTGACTTCTCTGGCATTAAGTTGCATGGCAGAAGGCATAATGCACTAACGCGATTTGCTACTGTCTATTTTACAGCTAAATGTAATATATGGAAGTAAATAACACTCCAACTGCTGTTTCATGTGGATTTTGAGGCCTGCCATATGTTATGTGATGATTGCTAAGCGATGGTGAGACAGCTCAGGGGAGAGGTTAAGTGAACAGTCAGTGACTTTGGTCATAACTAACGAGCAAACCATAAGACCCAAGTGGTAAACTGGACTTTAAACAAACCAGTGTGACATGATGGGTTCAGTTCCATTTTAAAAAGGGCAGATGCTGTGAAGCGGAACCTTTGACTATTAATGTGTATAACACACCTTGTTTACATGAAGGTTCAGTGGGCTTCTTGTTGGAGTGTGCGATCACATTTGCACATGTACACACCAGCTCTCATGGGATGTTGCGCTCCATGCTCCTTGGAACAGTAATTAGCAGTAGGGGCTTTTATCTGCAGGCTCTTTGAAGACGTCAGGACACAGCCAGAGTAAGCATTCTGCTCATTTTATTTTCAGACTTTCTGATTAGGGCTTGTCACTCACTCTTATGATGTATCACTAGCTCTGGTGATCTTTCTTCTAGCATTTTTCCTTCAGACAGGCCTTATTGTGTTTTTCTAATCTACATTTAAGCCCTCATTCTTGTCATGAGCGCTGCTTGTTCTTACCCTTCACATGCTAGCCTGGCATTTTGGCTCAATCATTTGGATTGAGTTTGAGCGAGCTAACACAGGCTTGTAACAGTAAATATTAAACGCATCCAGCTGTCGCAGTGAGATGGCTGTCTGCTGTGCTGCTCTGTAGCCTCTGTGGCTTTTTACTGGCTGCTCTGCATCGTGTTAGGCTCAAGAAGTTGCAGCAGCCAGTGAAACGTATTGTCGAGGGGGACTGAAGCCACTCAAACACAACGAGATACTGTAGAAGCAAATAGGTCAACAGAGTACATGGGGGAGAGCGGGGGTGGGAGAATACAGTGGGAAAGTAGTGAACTATTGTTTTCCAACAGCGTGATGTGGAGAAGTTGAGGCTGAAATAAGGCTGAATGTAGGCGTAACGACAAACTACTCAACTGCTCCCAACTGACTTGGTTTATTCATTCATGCTTCCGCCCACGTACGGTTAGCCTACCTGCCTCTCAAGAGAAGAGCAGCCAACGATTTGTAAGATTCAAGATGTTCCTGTTTGAAACCTTCGTCTCATGTCATACCCACTGTGTTCTGAGGTATTTCCTGTCTCAGTAGGGTCATATCATCATGATACAAGTTACAGTGTACAAGGTAGATACATTGCTCAGCAAACCAGATAGTGGTCCTACTAGAAAAGGAAATCAGCGTTTCCACACAGTATGGAGATGCTGATTTCCTTTTCCAGCAGGACTTGGCACCTGCCCACAGTGCCACAGCTACTGGCAACTGCTTTGTGTTCTGTGGGAACCAGCTATCTCTACAGGGCTGTTTGTGTCTGTTCGTACTGTTAATGTAGTTTAGGAAGTAGAATAATTAACTCAATCCATAGACCCATGAACACTTTATTCTTAGGTTTATCAAAAAAAAAAATGTAAATTCAGAATCACATTCCGACATTCATGGCTTTCACAGGACAGGAGGGGCGTGGAAATGTGTAACCTGAAAAGAAAAACGAATGACCTTACCTATCAGATAAAAGCAGTGACGTAAAGGTGCAGTATTTGTCGTGGAGTAGAAGTATAAATGTAAACGTACAGGATATCAGCATGTTAGCACACCGTTTTTCCATCACATCACCAGTTTGTTCAGCGTGTTGAATTTGGTAACGTTGCAGTTACTAGCATGCTGTCTGTGTAATCAGAGTACTCTTCTGAATGTTGGGTTATGGAAGGGGTGGTTAACCACCTTCATGACTGTATAAAGGACATGACTGAATGTGCTCAAGATAAAGAAAAAAAAGAAATGTGCTTTAAACTGTTGTCGTCAAACACGTTTAATCTTATTTATGTTACACACAGTTTCCCGACTTTTTTTTAGCGTTGGGGTTGTGCTAGATATTTTTGCAAGTTGTCAGTTGTTACCTCACCAATATCACCAAGTCAACCTCTCCATGTTCATTGTGCCAGTCAATATTTCTGATTCTGAATTTGCCTATTGTCGCAATTCGTGCTTGCATTCATTAGCATCAGCCCCGGCTGTCCGGCATGGTGCCCGGCTGGCGTTTCAGGAAATAGTGAAGGTTCTGAAATATGCAACAGATGTTAGTGGTGGTGGTGATTTGTGTTGGAGGAAATTAGGACAGTGGCGACTTGAGAGGCAGAGGTTCCTCACTCGTCCAAGCACCTGTCGTTGACCCTCGCATTCAGGGAGGGGCTGAGGGGCTGATGGAGTGGACAAAGTCGAGGAGCCAAGGAGAAACCAAACTCTTTCTTTTTTCCCTTCGTTCTGTTTTCTTTCACACTCTGCCAGCTTTCCACATTTTTCTCAGTCTTGCTGTCTCTGTATTTTGCTCACACATAGCTGCTCTCCGTTGCTCAGTTGAACCCGTTATACTGTGCAGAGAAGTGGAGTTCGGAAATTGCAGTTACGGTCACACCATCCATTCGCTCTCCTTTGCTCTCCATCCCACTTGCCTTACCCTAAATATCCCTTGCTCTATTTATAAAATGCTCTCTCTCCTCTTTGCCCTCTCTTTGTCCTCCTAGTGCTAATTTTTTTCCTCTTTCTCTTCTTGTCGCTCTCCCAGGAAGCAGGCTCATACACAGTCCTTGGCAGGGCACAGTTAAACTGTCGCACACATTTGGGCAAGGTGCTCACTGGACGAGGTTCCTTGTCCTTACTCGTGAATTTGCTGGGTTTCTGTGCCCTGTGATGGGCATTGGAAAAATGTTCCCTGTAAACACACACATGAATACAGCACACACACGCACATACTGCAAATGAACCGTTCTAACCATATGTGTCTGTCTCTTTCAGCCCTGCACGAGTTCCCTACAGACCTGTTCACACACAAAGAGCGAACAGAAGGAGCTGTGGCCCTGCATGTCCTGTGTGTAAGTCTACCTTGCCCTACACTTCTCTGTATTCTTGTGCATGGCGTGTGTGTGTGTGTGTGCACGTGCGTGCAAATGCACATTTTTGTTACCTTTTGGGAACCTCCTCTAGCATAAACACAAGGGGTCGACTGATACAGGTACCGGTTATTAGTTATCATGGAGGTCGATAACCAGTATTTGGAAACAATATGCCTTTACAGTGCCATAAATTATATGCTCGGGCAAATATGCTGGTACGCAAGTGTCATATGTGCACTGATGAAGTTAAAACAGCTCTTTTTAGAGCATACTGCACTCCGCTTTACACAGCACACCTATGGTGTTGCCATAGTAAAGCAAAGATGAATAAGATTAAGGTGGCATATAATGATGCTCTCAGAATCTTGTTAAAATACCCAAGGTGGGAAAGTGCTAGCAAGATGTTTGTGAACTGTAATGTTCCCACTTTTCAGGCATTACTTAGGAATTTTATGTATACATTTATACGCCGGCTGATTGATTCAAGGAATGGGATTATAATATCTTTGACGGACCCTACCCAAAGTGAGACCAGATATTCCTCCAGCTTTTGGAAATACTGGAACCAACATGTGTATGTTTTTTAACCATTGAGCACACTCTATTCATGTGTAATCTTATGTTTGTCTGTTTATTGTGTGTGTCTCTTTTATCTGGACCTCGAGTCTGTTAATAAAGTTCATAATATAAACAAATTTGTACAGTAAATATGAAAATTTTAGTGTTATAATTTTGAATTTGAGATATCACAAACTCCAACACAAACATCGTCTGAAAGGCCTTTGATCATTTGTTTGATTAAAAGTTTAAATGAAAAATAAAAGTGCCTTACTGTTATATTATACTACTGGATTATAATTACTAAGGCATTAATGTTGTCATCACTTTAATGTTGCAACAGGTTAAAAGAGAGCTCATTTGTTTATTTTATACTGCTGGATAGCTTAATCTATAACAGTACATCAACGTACTAGTTGATTTTTACTTTGTATTGATATGAATCGGCAAAGTATCTAGTAAGTAGTTATCAAATACAGTGATGTGTACAAGGGGGGGGGGCAGGGGGGGCAGTTGTTGAAAAACGCGCGCTAAAGTGCCCTCCTGAGAGCCAAAATGCACGCTAAATGCCCTCCTGAGAGCCAAAAAAGTGTGCCAAAGTGCCCTCTTGGTTGGCAAAACACACTAAACTGCCCCCTTGGCTGGTTAGAACATGATAAACTGCCCTCTTGGGAGCCAAAACACGCGCTAAAGTGCCCTCTTGGGAGCCAAAACGCGTGCTAAAGTGCCCTCTTGGGAGCCAAAACGTGCGCTAAAGTGCCCTTCCTTTCGCCCCTGCCCTTCAAAAAGTTTGCGCACGCCACTGATCAAATACATTCAGTGAAGCAAAAAGTACAACATTTGCCTCCATAATGGAGTGAATATAAGTAAGTATAAGTAGCAGAAAATGTAAATACTCAAAGTACTAGTCAATTAGTTAATTTGAGTAAATGTATTGAGTTATTTCACCGTTGGGTTTAGCAGTCAGAAACAGCTTCAGGAGTCACTTCTGTTACGTGGCTACCGTTAACTTGTTGACACTTTAGCGTATGATCTGCTCTGGTGAGTGCAAGAAATAACGTGAAAGCCTATCATCGTTTTGAAAGTCAGCGTTTATCACTAGTGTAACAACAAAGTGCATTCTTCAGGCATTATTAGAGTTGTAACTGTGACACTGGGCATGCATGTAATAACATAAATAGATCATGAGATTGTGGTGTCTTGGGAACGTCAGTGCAGAGCAGGGGTCTCAAGTTTAAATGAGCCAGGGGCCACTGATGTCGTTATCTCATAGGAGGGCCACTCATGTGTTCTGGTAAGATAAGGAAGTGCAATATTTCTATTATTTCCATTATTAACAAAATTACACAAAAATGTACACACCATTTTGTAATTTGTTTTAATTTTAACTAAAACGTTGCTAATTTATTAACTCATTTAAAGTAAACCTCACACTGAGCTAACAAATGAAATCCCTGAACAGATTTGAACTTTATTTTCTTGGCAGACACTTGGCAGCGCCTCTGCTCGCACAACTGAGCCACATTTTCCCTGATTGAGATCACAGTTGAAACCCTAAGTACGGCTTTAAGATGGGCATCAGTAAGCCTGGACCCGCATGTATTCAAGTTTGTAGTGGAGAACAGTTTCTCACACAGACATGCGCCTCCAGAAAGGCACACTTTGGACAGCTCTGGGAAGGACAGAGGGAGTGTCCCTCAGAAATGATCCAGTCGTGTCGTCTTTTCCTTATGCCTCTCCGAATTTAGTTCTTATCTCACTTTTGCACTGCAAGTCAATATTTTCCATCCGCATCACACTTTGGACACTCAGCTGAGAAGGGCTCTGCAAACAGCTGGAAAGTGTCACCATGTGCCTTAAACTCAGCAAAATGCTAATCAAGCCCCCGCTGTGGGTTTCCAATAGCAGAGGCATATTCATCGCGACTGAACGCTGTGCCCGCTTCCACGGTAGATCTGCATGTTGTGATATGATAGGAATGTTTGCAGACAGCTGAGTTTTGCACAGTACTCAGTTTTGTGGAGAAGGCCTTCACATTTTCATAAGCTGCTGTGATGAGCTGACCAGGTTGAGGAGATTCATCTTAAGGGACCTGAGCAGCTTCAGGTTGAGGGTGTTCAGCTCCTGTGTTGTGCCTTGTAGGGAAGCAAGATCCATGATCCATTTTGGATCTTTAAAGGAGAACTTCGGTCAATTTAAACATGCAGCTTCATTGCTCAAGCTACCCTTGACTTGCCAGTACGGAAGACGCGAACAAATTTGGTCCAACCATTACAGAGCTCCGTGAACGGAGATGTAGCATTGAACGCTAACAGCATGGGGTCAGAACTTTACACTGTGTTTTAAGCGTCTTAACATGCTCCACATCTCACACCAAAAGTTATGCAACAACAGCAGACACCTTAGCACACAGCACTGTAGCGTGTATGACTCAAACTGAATAAAAAAGTAGTTAAAACAGTGTGTTTGTGCAAGGAGCTACTTACCTGTTTGTTGACATCGGTGTGTTCCGGTAGCTAGACCAAACTAGTCAATCCGTCGAGCGTGCACTTAACAGGCTTAACAGGCTATTGTAAGGCTCATGGCTCATGACAGGCTGTAACATGGACATGTACATTATGAACATACACACGAAAATGCTGGATTACGTTTCCGTCTCCGCCAGTGAGGGAGTAAGTGCACGCTCGACGGATTGACTAGTTTGGTCTAGCTACCGGAAGACACGGATGTCAACAAACAGGTAAGTAGCTCCTTGCACAAACACACTGTTTTAACTTCTTTTTTATTCATTTTGAGTCATACATGCTACAGTGCTGTGTGCTAAGGTGTCTGCTGATGTTGCATAACTTTTGGTGTGAGATGTGGAGCATGTTAAGATGCTTAAAACACAGTGTAAAGTTCTGACCCCATGCTGTTAGCCTTTAATGCGAAGTCTCCGTTCACGGAGCTCTGTAATGGCTGGACCAAATTTGTTCGCGTCTTCGGTACTGGCAAGTCAAGGGTAGCTTGAGCAATGAAGCTGCATGTTTAAATCGACCGAAGTTCTCCTTTAAGTCATCGTTCACCCGGAATGTCTATTCTGCCATCTTCCATGATCATTTTTTTTATCTCTGCTCTTAGCTCAAAAAATCTCTTCAGGACAGTTCCCCTGCCAAGCCAGCGCAGTAAAGTACATCACCATGGGCAGACTCGATTTTTTCTGAAGAGGCCCGAAACTGGCGGTGCTGTAAACTCCTGGACCTGATGACATTGTAGGACAACCGACATGTTCAAAATTCAAGCATTTGCTGCACAGTACCTGTTGAGAACAACTGCATATTCCTCCTCTTATTTTCTTTGTTCCAGCGCTACCAGTCCATTTTTTTTTGCCTGTCATTGACAGGGCTCCATCAGTGGTAATGTCTACCAGTCTGCTCCATGGCAGACCGGCCCACTAAGTGGCGCTAGCAGCTGCTGATGAAAATGGCTAGCTGGGAATAGTCTGTCTGGTCTTCACTTTCATCAAGTGCCACAGAGATGGCAGTGAAACTTTGGCTGTTGTTCTAGTAACTGTTCACACATGTCACCTGACAACTCGTTAATCCGCTCTGCCGCTGTGTTTGCCAATGAAGATATCTTGTTGAACCAGCTCTTCTTTTCTGGACATAGATGCAAGCGACTTGCAACATGTGACCCTTGGGAAACGGTCCTTCGGGGAATGACTTTCCTGCTTTTGCGATAGATTCCCTTACCACATAACTCGTTTCAACGGCAGCAACAGCGTCCTTCGCTTTGTGGAAAAGACCTTATTGAGACAGTAGTCCTCCATGTAGTCCTCATTTTTTTCCCCTCGTCTCCCTTGTACTTCTCATATTGTTCTCCATGTTCAGTCGAGTAATGACGCTTGAGATTGTATTCCTTTAGAACGGCAAGTTTTGTCTTGCATATCAGGCAGATAGTATTTTCTCACTGAACGCTGAAAGTATTGTCATATCCACCTGTGCTGAAACTGTCTGTGTTCATCCTCCACTTTTCTGTTCTGTTTGGAAATAAAAGAGACGTTTTTGGTTATCACAGCCTATCTGAATATGTTGTCGAGTCCCCGGATAAATTCAGCATCTTCCTTGATGAGAGCACGTCGACATCCAGTATAAACTGCCTCATTGTTTACATCCGCATCCCGTTCCAAAATCAGGCCCGCAATTTTCTTTACAAACTCACTGAGCTGAAAGCTGGAACTGGTGAGGCAATCTGCAACACACAGCTACAGTGTTTAAATGAGCAGGGAAATCATTCTGCAGGCTTGGCTGCTCAGATTCACTATGGATGGAGCTTCTGTCATGATGCGAAGATACAGGGGGTTAGCCACAGTGATGCGAGAGAGAACCAACTCTGACCAGGTGATAACTCACTGCATGAACCACAAGCTGGAACTTGCCGTCTAAGACACAGTCAAGAAAATCACTCAAGCAAGTCATTTTCATTCTTTTCTCCAAGTCCCAAACACATGTGAGAACTCGAAGCGATGGCCACAGAGTTTGGTGTCCGTGCAAGAAGTTAGGGAAAAGCATTCAACGTTCGCTGGCTGTCGTCCTCATGCATGTCTCTTGTGAAGGAGCTACTCAGCCCTGGTCAAACTGTTTCAGACCCTGCCTGAAAACAACACACGGTCGACCAAGGAGAAAGCAAAATGCGCAGGGATCCATGCAAAAAATGACTCATAGGCTGTTTTGGAGATGAGCTGTGTTGAAGAAGCACTAGAAACCCTGAAGGCCTTGTCTCTGTTTCCACAATAAAGGGATGCTCCGGCAATCGCAGAAAAGGAGTTGACATTGTGCTGAAATCGCTGAAGTCCATGATTAAAAAGGATGCCAGATTTGATTAATTAGTGAATTTATTATTTATTTACTTGGTTATTTAATACTTTATTCTACCTATTATTATAAGCTTGAGCTGTTTTTTTTTTCTTTGTTTCCTTTTTTTCCCCCCCCCCCTTTTGTTTGGATTTCGTGGGGTTGGCCTGCCAGTGGGTGGGGGGTGGGAAACGGGGAGGGAGTTGACATTCAGTTGTGATAATCGATGCCTGTTTTGTACCCTTGTGGCTGGTGCTGTACACCACACTGTCTGTCTAAAATGTTCAAAAGGCTCTATAAATAAAGTTGGAAAAAAAATAAAAAAGGATGCCAGAACCCATAACTTCCAGTGTCCAGTGAAACACAGCTCAAGAAGTCTGAGGAGTTCCGATCAAACTCTTGTCCGGCACCAACAGAAAACATCACTCAGAGACTTGTGGGTGTGAATGATGCGCTGTCCACTGTTGCCGAGCTGAATCCTAACACCTGGCCCTCTGAAGAAGACAATGCCCCGTTCGGTGACACTACGGTACTCTAACGACACAGAGTTCTTTAGATGACCTGAGCCTCCAGAAGACCTGTGCTGCTGCCAAAGGACTTCAGAGAGAACAAGCACCCAGGCAGCATAGATGAGCAGCTTCAAACATGTATGTCTACAGCCTCCACACTTCTCCTGTCCACGGCAGAATGCGAAAGAGGATTTAGTGCGGTGAACGCAATCCTGACAGATGAGAGAAACAGGATGGTGGGGGAGACACTGGGGAGCCTTCTCTTCATCCCCGTGGATGACAGGGAAGTTGAATTCTTCCCCACTGAAAAATATGCAAGGATGTGTCACAGAAAGGCAACTCACACTGTTGGTTATGCTGCCACGGGGAGAATAAAATGAAAATGTTAGAATACAATTACCGTTGGTGGTTAGTAGACTATTACTGTTGAATACAGGAATATAGATTGTATTCTGATAATAAGTAAGTAAGTATATTACAATTACTGTTAGATTAATTGATTATTGTTGGATTATTGTACCCGTGAGTGACGGTTGTTTCAAAGAAAGCATTTATTCAATGCTGATCAAGTTTATCAGAATCTGACTTTATACACTAGATGTTCCTTTTAATAATGCCCCCCCCCCCCCCTTTTTTTTTTTTTTTTTTTTTTTTTACAAATCGCACAATGTTTTTCGGCAATCGGGAGGATTCAGTGAAGATACTGATAATCGTCAAAATGCTGTGTATCGCTGCTAATAATCGGCCAGGACAATAATTGGTCAATAAAGCAAAAGACAAGTCCTGATGCCGAAAATGTGATTGTCCGATGTCCTGGTTCAGGGATCATAAGGTAGGAATGGTGGTTAGCTTAGGCTAGGTTTAGGCATCAATTGGTTGGGGTTAGGCTGTACATAAGAATGGAAGCCAAGTCCTAACAAGGTGAGATGGGCAAACCTTTGTGTGTGTGTGTGTGTGTGTGTGTGTGTGTGTGTGTGTGTGTGTGTGTGTGTGTGTGTGTGTGTGTGTGTGTGTGTGTGTGTGTGTGTGTGTGCTACTGCTTGTCCAAAAACGATTAAGAACGGAATAATGATGTTGTTTCATTACCATAACCATGGAAACTGTAGTGTATTTTGACTCGGGCCCACGCACACTGCCCTCCTGCAGTTAATACTAACTAAAGCATGTATTAATTCGCAACTGAAAGTAATCCCCAACAAAAACACTGCTTACTCTTGTTTGAGTTTAACTTTGTGAGAAACTACAGTGCCCTGCTGCTTGAGGGAATTACTGAGCCTTTTTGTGACCCATTTAAAAAAGTGATGTCTTTAGTAGGAACCATGGGGCTTAGGGCAGAGAGCCACAGTAAGAAAAGGGAAATATGAGTACAGACCTATTGACTTATTGGTGGTTTTAATCCAATGATGGGATTTGTTGACAATATGTATATAAATATATAGAAAAGCCATATTCTTAAATGAATGCTCCTCTGATTTAGCATTGCAATCAAACAGAGTCCCTCTCATTATTAGTCATGGTTAGCTTTTATTAAAGGAAAAGTTCACCCAAAAATGATAATTTAGTCATTTTCCACTCACCCAATGTTAATGGAAAGTTGGGTGATGTTTCGTAGTCTACAAAAAATTGTCTCAAGCTTTAAGGCAAAATAGCGTTGCAGCATTTTCCGAAACCACTGAATAGCTGGGGACTTGTTTTAAATGTAAAACAAACAGCCAAAAAAAGACGATACTGCTCCAAAGAGTTAATCTGTAGGGTTGGGTATCATTAAATGATTTGGACTCCATAGCATTTGAGATGCACTGAGACTGCCTTCTCCTGAGAAGGTGAAGTATTTATATAGTATAAAATAGTATAAATGTGATGGCAGTTTTCTCTCCACGTGTGGCTACTGCCCTCTAATATTAATCAGACTCCTACCAACCTGATTAATTTCTTGCTCCGGTTAAAATATAAATGATATATATCTTATGAAGTCACATCATAAAACATCTCAAAACTTTAAAAATACTACTCATCTATATTCACGTGGTTTATGTCATCTGTATTATGCTGCACCGGTTGCAGCGTATGGTCTTGATTCAGGGATGTTGATTTGAACACTGGATTAGTTCCTGCTGTCCTTGTCTCGTTGAGTCCCATGTGATCACGAGTGAAGCTGCTGTGAGCTGACTCCTCTGTCAGTCAGAGGTCATCGCTGATCATGCGTGTTTCTGGTTTTGGAGTCAGCTTGAAGCCAGAAAAACTGTGAAACACTTGTGTAAGATTTTCAGTTCAGAATTTAAATATCAAAGTGTTTTACTTCCCAACTGCTGTTCTCTTGATAGCTGCACTGCTGACGCCCCTCCAATTCTGCACTGCTCATTAATGCTGGCATCATCGCTTCTCAGAAAAGCAAAACACAAAAGCAAACACAACTCAAGGATTTATGGACTTCCTTTTCGGTTTATCCAACATAAAACATGCACGCACATTTACAGTCAGTGTGCGCACATGCACACGGCTGCGGGAAGCTTGAGATAGTGATGATGTTTTCCCTCAACCTCAAACCTGAATCAAGATTAAACCCAGTTATCAGGATTACACTTGAGCTTTGTGTTTGCCTTGAATTAACACATGCCTCTTTACCTCAGTGACTGTTGACCTGGTGCTTATGGCACTCCAATTTGATCACTCAGTACTTTCTATGTGTTTATCTTCTATCAAACACACACACACACACACACACACACACGCACACTCTTCAAGCCACTTAGTGTGTGGGCTCAGTTGTGGCTCTCACGATGTTCAGCTCAGCCTCACCTGCCTTTCAGAAACAGGAAATAGAGGAACTCTTGGTGCACGGTAAAATGTGACTCAGTGCTGAGCACAAAGGCAAAAAGGAATATTCACTCTTCGTGCCAATTTTGCTGTAAGCAGAACTTTGAAAGGCTTTGTTATTACGAAGTGTAAAAATATTCATGCCTTTCCTTTGTTCATTTATACCCTATCAGTCTGTCATCACCAACTGACATTTTCTCTCTTGATCACAGCAATCTGTCTTTCATCTTAGCCCGGTCTCTTCTTCTCCCTGTAGGTTTGTCTTGGAAAAGGGCTGCCACATAAGAATACATGTAATACAGTACATACATAGACAGACACAAGACACAAGCACATAACACAATTGCCAAATACATTCCACCCCTCCCCCTCGGCAAACCCCCCCGCCTTATGGCCTCACTTGAGGAGATTCACTGAAAAAGGGATGAATACGTTTTTATATCTGCCGAGGAATTTAATTGGGACCCTATAACGTCGACCCGATGGGAGCAGCTCATATTGAGAGTATAGTGTGTAGTGAGTATATGTGAAGGGTCAGCAGTAATCTTCTTTGCCTGTCTGACTACTGCTTCCTGAGAGAGCTGCTGGAGGGTTGGATGCTCCATCACCACTTTCTATGCTGTGCCGGCTAGTCTATTTAATTCTGATTTCAGGTTCACTGATAGATTCCCAAACTAAGCTGCCATTCCATATCTTGGTATGCTCTCCATCACTGCATTATAAAAAAAATCATCAATATCTTCTGTTCCACTCCAAACACTCTGAGTCCTCGAAAAAAATAAAGTCACGGTTGGATACTACTAAACACAGAATTTAAATGGACTTCCCAGGACAGATTAGAGTCAGTATGTACCCCCAGTTTGTAAGAATAAACCTGAGTGATTCAAGCATTATGGACCCATAGTAAAGAGTGATCTCCTGGTTGACCTGGATCAAAGATAATTTCCTCTGCTTTCTTAACATTAAAAATGAGATGATGTTTGCCACACCATTGTACAAAGTTTTTAACCTCTGAACTATAAACGGAAATGTCGGTGTCTATGTCCATTAGTCCCAAGATGGCCTAGTCATCAGAAAAGTTGATTTGCTGCGATTGACTGCTTGTACAATCATTTGCCGCCCCTGTCTGCTGAGAACGTACAACCTTCATCCTACTTGAGCCGGTGCTGCTGTTATATCTAGTTTCGCAGAGACCGAAGTGTTCCCCTGTCAGAAACATAAACTTCCTCGTATCCATGGGATGGTGTTTTTTGGCAGTAGTTTGCTGCAAAAAGCAGCAAAATCGGTCCGGTGTAGAGGAATCTCCAAAAAAGTCTCCAAAGCCATCATGTAGTGTTAAATAACATAACGCAAACAAACATAAACAGGGACATTTTAATCACTCAATCACAATAATGCTGCAGCAGAGCAATGCCACTGGAAGTCGCCAGTTCCTGTGTTTCTGAATCAGGTGTTATGATGTGATACCGTGAAAAGGTGTGCGCAGCGGGCGTTATCCAATGACACATCACAAGAAAACACAGCAGTAGTAGCATTAAAAATATAGAAATATTGAATCTTGTCATTGAGAACACACTTGGAAGAAATTTTTGTTTAGTGGAGTTCCCCAAGGGTCAGTGTCTGGCCCACTATTGTTGTTTTGCATGTAAATAATAATTAAATAATTTCCCAGTCTGGGATCATTAAAGTAATTCTATCCATCTATCTGAATGATACAGTCGTATATAGTCAGATGACATTAAACCTCCCCTCCAAAGTTTTGTTAATGCCTCTATGTTTAAAAGTGAAAACTAACTTCCCTGTTTAAAAATGTAAGAAGTGTGGTCCCACAGTTGTGTTTTTCATGAATTTTTAATGACAGATCCGTTAATGTACTGCATTTGCATGGCATCAGATCTGAATCTTTCCCCTCAAATATCAGACTCACTGTTTCATTTTCCAGAGTAATTTACATCTAAACTTGATGTAGCATTTAGAGCAGAGTGGTGTACTTGCTGCACCAGCCAGGGTACACACAGATATCTGCCCTTAATAGCAGCTGAAATATCAACTGATAAATCATAGCTGGCTGCACTTTTAATGTTGCAGCTGGAACCCATCTCAGCATGGACTTTTCACCCTGTGGTATCATATGTATAAATCACATCACGCCACATTTTCGTACATGACTGATCTCTGTAATATTTATCACTCTCTCTCTCTCTTTGCAGGCCATTTACATGTTCTGTGCCCTGGCCCTCGTCTGTGATGACTATTTCGTCCCCTCTCTGGAGAAGCTGTGTGAGGTATGAGCATGAGCTATTAATGGTCCTGAAATCATGAATTATAAAAACTCAAAATCCTAAATATCTCTTAAATATTTCCTTAGAAAAATAGGGGTTGTTTAATAGGAGATTTACACCCAGAAATGCTCACATGGGATTACAGTACACTGCTGCATTTCAAATATGACAAAATATAACATCATCTGGTCAGACCTGTACAACTCAAACAGAAAGATATTGAATATGATATTATATATGAATCTAGATGATTTAAATTGCTAAATGTCTATCTGCAAAAGCTCAAACACATACAAGAAACTGCATTTTTTCCTTGTCTCCCATGTTTTCTTCAAGTGAGTGAATACATGGGACATTTTGTATTCTGATTGGGCGATTATTTGGATTTCTAGTATATTCAGCCAAGGGTCAGGGGGTTCTGCTGGGTATTATCTAATTAGAGCTGGGACATCCTGTTCCAATGTGACCTTTTTATATGTCTCTTACTCCCTTCTCACAGCGTCTCAATCTCAGTGAGGATGTAGCAGGTGCCACGTTCATGGCCGCCGGCAGCTCAGCCCCTGAGCTGTTCACATCCATCATAGGTATCCGCCACAAGCACTTCTTTACCTCCTCAGTGGAAGTGGAACACATGCCGTAGTGCTGTAGCTGCATTAGAGAGGAGGCATGCATTCCTTTTAACGAAAGGCTTGACAACAAAGCTTTTATTCAAAGGCACATGCAGTAAGCAAACATGGCTTTGCATCTACTGAATCACATTAGAATCACATTAAAGTGCTCTCATGTACTAGAGAATTGCTGGTGAGGATCAATGCCATATGTTTTTTTCTTCTTTTCTGTTTTTTTTTTTTTCTTTAATTGTGGTTGTGTTCAGCGTAGCGTATCTGTCTGAACCAAACAATACAAAGAACGTTCACTTCCAAGGCAGGGCTGTCACATTACCTTACTGTAATTACTGTAATTACTCTTATTTAAATAGAAATGTAATAACACATGGAGCCTGGATTTAACTGATTCAGCTTTCTTCTGATTGGTAACGGAAAATTAATGAATGCAAATTCAGGTTTGTTTTAGGCCTCTTCAGAAAGATTTTCGTCTTGTGTTTTCCGTGTGTGCTCTTACATGTGTATGTTGGTCTGTGTGTGTCAGAGAGGGAAATCCATGGCCAAGTCATTTACATATGTTTTGACAGTTGTGTGACATCTGTTTGTCAGCACTGCAGATGCTGGAAATGTCAAGTAGTGTACAAAACATCATCTGTGCTCTCTGCAGAGTCCTAATGCTCTGTGTGTGTGTGTACGTGTGTGTGTGTGTGTGTGTGTGTGTGTGTGTGTGCGCGCACGTGTATGTGTGCGTGTGTGTGTGTGTGTGTGTGTGTGTGTGTGTGTGTGCTTGCTCACCCTCTCCCCAGGGGTGTTCATCACTAAAGGTGACGTGGGTGTGGGGACCATCGTGGGATCAGCTGTCTTCAACATCCTCTGCATCATCGGTGTGTGTGGCTTCTTTGCAGGGCAGGTATGATGTCATAGCAGCGTTACACTGTTGCAGCTGACCTGATGGCATTTTCACAGAGTCTGACCAACAGCATAATGTCACCTTTGAATAAACACAAAGTGCTCATGCATACATGCAAAAATATGCAGGACAAAGGACATAGTGTATTTTTTTTTTGTATACGGTAACATCCCCCCTTCTCCATCCCAGTCACATCAAACCAAACAATAACATTTACAACAATTAAAGATTCATTAAAAAAATAGAAATAAATACAAACAAATAGAATGCCCAGTCAATGCTCTGGAACAAAAACAAAAGCAAGTCCCATGCAAGACGAAAGATCTCCCCAATGCTCAAGCAAATCTTAAAAAACTAACAAAAGGAGAGTATTTAGGTCATTGACTCCCCTCATAATAAACAATCTTGATGTTTATAATAGAATATTTGGTAGAAAATGTGTCTATCAAGGTCTTTTCAATCTCCTGTGGTATGGGATCAAAGGAAGGAAAGAAAAGAAATGTTATTCTATTGCCGCCCAGGGCCGTAGGCAGCCTCTTCAGGGAAACGATTTCAGTTTGCAGTTGTCCCTTATTGTAAAAAAATGGAACTATGCACACAAGTCTGAACATTTGAACTTCTTGTATATGTACCATACTCAAGATGAAACTCTAAGCACAACTGCACAGCTTTCACCGAAACAGACATTCAAAATCATGTTTCTGTAAGAGATAGAACATCAATTGGCAAACTGTGTTCACCTGGAAACCGCAGGCCTTCAAAATGCCACACCCTCATAACCAGCTGGCCTCAAACAAAACACCTCAGTCACCATTCAGAGTTCAAAAAGTCATAGAGAACAGAGAGGAAGAAGAAGAGTGACTGAAAACAAGTACAGGATTTTAACTTTTCATGCCACAGTCGTCCAGAGACCCTGAAGACAAAAAAATTGTTGAAAAAAGCGAACCTTCTGTCGCTGGCACACATTGGAAGCTTTCCATTATAACTTTTTCTTTGTGGGGCTCTTCCTCTTATGTCCTCTTAGTGCTCCATCTGCTTAACCAGCCACATGTATTACAGCCCATCAGTCTGAACACAGTGGATAGTTTGGATCTACTTTGTACTTCACGTCCTTTGTGCTGTGTGTTGCATGAGACACAGCAAATAACATAATATAGTGCAGCGCCTCTCTGATGTTACCTGACGTGCCGGGGACATGGAACAGAGCGGCGTACAAGGATAAGCTCTCTGCTCTGAAAAAATATATGCACCTGACTCCGAACAGTGATGCGATCCCAGATTGTGCATTACATAATCGTAGTGGGATAATGAGGCAGAAGGGCAGGCGGGGTGCGGTGAAATCATCTTCAAGTCTGTCCATTGCACCTCACTCGTGTTTGTTACCTTTGGCTGGCTCTTCATAGCGGGCTCCCTCTACAAAGCACCATTACACTGTGAAGCGGAGTACAGGCAAACATTTCAGAGCTTTGTCAGGCTCCGACTCTGCCATCTGCCTCGCAGCGGCAAACGATTCGCAGCTGGGAGTGGCACATACAAGATGTGGCCCCTGACCCTCCACTTACGTATACTCGGTGCGAACACTGTGTGTGGGAGAGTGTTAGTCACCGTATTGTGGGCTCCTGCATTGTATCTGATTACATAAAGTAGATAAACATACGGCCACCTTTCCCACGTAGGATGGACCTCGCAATTGGCTTTTTCAGTCATTGTGATTCAAGAGGTCAGCTACGAGGGCTCCTGTGTTTACATCAAGTATGGTAATGGTGTCAGAGGCATTTCTTTTAGCGCAGTGCTGCATAAACTCCAGCAAAGAGAAGTGTTACTATAAGAGTGTATGAATTAGGGCTGCATACTTATTACTGGCGAGTGGGCTTATCTGTGTTCTCTGTGCTCTTTGCAGGCAGTGAAGCTCTCTCACTGGGCTCTACTCCGGGACTCAACCTATTACACGTTTGCTATCACAGCCCTCATCGTGGTAAGAGGTTAAAGACTCGTATGAAATACACAGTTCACACGATCAAGTGTGGTTATTGCAGAAATTGCAGATTACACCGTCACTTACAGCAAAGCGCACAAGGCCAATTTGAAAGTACAGTTTATGGCCCTCAGCTTTCCCATCAATAACCGCTCCGCACCGCCTGCCTCAGCAGAATCGGCTGGATTGTAGAAAGTCGATAAAAAACACACAGGTAGAGTGCATCCGCTATAAAAGTGTTTTTTTTAGCAGTTTTTAAATCACAGCAGTCCCCCGAATAATTAAGTGTATCATGTGGCTGTGTGCTGAATCCAGATTACATTCTAGGTTGCAGCAGGTTTGGAGTGTGCACTTTATTCACAGTAGAAAAAGTCAAAAAATCATGTGTATTACAAAACGCTGATGTGTGTTTTAAAAACACTTTTGATGGACCCGTCATGCAATGCACAAAGGAAATGCAGCAGTGGTAAGAAGTAACTCAACGTATTTAAGTGTTGTCCTTCCCCGTCCATCCAAGTTTGATGGAAATCCATAGTTTTGTCTAAATCCTGCTGACAAACCAACCAACAGACACGTGTGAAAACATAACCTCCTTGGCGAAGGGGTAATGCACCGAATCTGGCTTATTTAGGTGGCTGGTATGAGTATGAGTACAATCGATCCTAGATTTGATGATCTTAAGTTATGGTTAAGCACCTATGGGTGGTTTGAATTTAGAGTAATACAGGGCTATCAAGTTTTATATTTGGTTAGGCATCGAATTAGAGGGGGGGCTGTTGGACCTTGGCGGAGGTATGCACTCTACTAAAAGCCATTCTAGCTTCTTTATGAAGTTTGATTGGCAGCGACACTCTCAAGTTGTTTTAAGTCGGGCTGTGCAAATCTTGTATTTTTTCCGGTTAATTCATTATGCAAATTTCTGTCTACATACCAACTACAAAAATAGTGTACCATGAACTTTATTTTGTACATACTGTGTGCAGGCAGGATGTAGCGTGGAATTGGGAAAAGGCATATGTAAGAGATAGAACGTGGGCTAGTCAATGTCTTTCCTACATATCATGCTGACCAAAACAGCGCAGTCGAGCCACGGTGAGGTGACAGCGTGTCACAGTGCAATTCATGATTACACGTATTCGGTTTTAACTCGCGAGTGATTTCAGGATTTAAGAACAGTTTCATCAGTGCCCTCCTGTCTGTAAATGAGGTGTAATGAAGCAAACAGGGTTCGTACACATTTTTCAAGGTCAAATTCAAGCACTTTTCAAGCACTTTTAAGGGTCATTTTTAAGATTTTCCAGCACCTTATTGCTGGGGTAAAATACGTATCTAAAGGAAAATATATATACTTATGATTGTTTCTTCACTTTTTATCACAATTATGTACATTGTATTATGTTGTAAACATCTAAAATATATTTCATAATAGAAAAAACTTCAGAAATTAATTATCCAGTCTGATCCCAATTTTGTGAAAGACAGAGTTATAATGTCAAGCACTTTCAAGCACTTAAACTAAAATCCAAGCACTTTTCAGACCTTTAAAAACAACATTGAAATTCAAGCACTTTCAAGGATTTCAAGCACCCGTACGAACCCTGAGCAAAGGGCCATGTTTTGACCTTTGCTGGATGTCTGAGACCTGGATTTGCTACGCCCTCTAGTGGGGTTGATGTTACACATAGAATTAACTTTCAATCACTGCTTCCACCCCTGTGTCCTTCTGTGTCTTCTTCTTCTTCTTGCCTCTTTAGTTCATCTACGACGAGAAGGTGTGCTGGTGAGTAAAGAGACTGTCTGTAGCAGCTACAATATACTGTACACATATGGTTTTTGAACTACTGAAGCACTGTACATTTTACTGACCTTGTGTGTGTGTGTGTGTGTGTGTGTGTGTGCGCGCAGGTGGGAGTCCCTGGTCCTGGTCCTCATGTATGTAGTCTACATCCTCATCATGAAGTGAGTCTCATCATCAGACACTTTTAGTGCCTTTACTGAACTGATTAGCTGTCATTTAGATAAAGAAGTTGTTCCCTCTGCTTATTCGTATTGTCTTTGCCAGGTTTAATGGCAGGGCGCAGCGCTACTTTGACCGTCGAAAGAAGAACTCTATGAATCTGGCCAATGGGCTGACGGGGAGCACTGATCTGGAGGATAATGTCACATGCGATGCCACTGCAGTCCTACTTAAGAAAGGTACAAAATCTGCTCTATTTTATACAGGCCGTGTCCTCTAACAGGACTCTGTAGGTGTTAGCTGCTCATCTCGGCACTGGAATTTACATAAATATAAAGCAGCTGGGGCCTCAACTCTCATCTATTTTTGTTCAGCTCCAGGATAAGACAGGCACGGATGACTTTATGGACAAAGTTCTGTCTGTTTTGTCCTTGGGTGATTGTCAGCATGGATCCTCAGTGCTAAAGCTGAATTATACTGTCTATACTGGGCTGTGTATGCTGACACAATGGCCACAAACAAATACCTGACTTATTGAAGCCCACTGCTAACATACTGAACACCGTGCTTCCACCACCTGGCCCTTCATACAGAAACTATCAAAGGAAACCTACAAACCAGCTGCTGGAGTGTGTAGATGGGTCTGAATTCACTAAGAAGTATTGAGGGCAGCTTCTCACCGGCGCATTTACCTGCGTATTTGCATTTCCTTGGGATCAGGAAGTCCAGCATAGCATGATGCCCTACCTTTAACATTGCCTTTGGCTATGCCATGGCTTTATTTATGGTTTGCAGTAGCTTCTGTGTGTTTCAGTGGGTGCCGCTCAACAGAAGAAGTAGAAGTCAAATCTCCTGGCTCGTAGGCTGTCTAAGGGACTGTTTTTACCACCCAGCATGTCCACACATTACTCTAGTGTTTGCATCTTCAGTCTCTCCGCCCTCAGAATGTAGTATGCAACACAGCAAGAGCTAACAGCAGAGAGCGGCAGAAGATGCTGGCTAGGACCTACACGCACCCTCCCGGCTTCCAACTTGCTCCAGCGCAGCCTGCGCCGTCAGCTTGTTCTGTATCTGGATCTCTGAGTGCTGCCCCAGGCAGAACCAATCACCCTGCTCATTTGTTCCTCGGGGTCTGCTGAGGTGGTGGTGAAGAGAAACCATGGTGGTAGTAAGTAGTTGGTTCAGCAGATGGTTGCAAGGCGGATGTCTTTGAGTATGCAGTGTCTAAATGGTCCCCACAGTACCCATCAGGGACCCAGACTATTGGACGGATCTTCACACTAAAGCAGAGGAGACACCTCTGTGGGCGATGTCCGTTTACATGTCTGTGTTCATAGATATCCCTCTGACAGGACTTTGGGATTACACCCTACCATAACTTAGTTGGTAGGTGGTGTAGAGTCTATGGGGGAGATAATGACATGGACATACCACAGCTTACAGTTAGAGCTATTCATTCAAGGAACAAAATGATTAGTGACAACAAAGGGAACAGCCGAGATGGAATCAACACTGCCGCAGCTGCAGACTGCTGAGAACATATGGGCACTGGAAAAATACTCAGATCACATCAGAAAGTGTAACCCTGCGGGTATATTGAAATTTTGTCCTGACGATTGAAAGTGGCAGATGTTTGAGAAGGTGAAAATGAGGCACTGTTCCTGTTAGAATATCCTTGCTATCCTATCCTTTTGCTTGAGGGTCTCAGGAGACACTTTGGCTCTCTAGCCTCCTTATGTCAAAGGACCAACTCAAAAGCCCTTCAGTGTCTTAAGTCACGGTCAGTCAGGACTGCATTCTAGCTTATTTTTGACCGCAGCTGAGAGAGAAATCCTTTGTGCACAGCCACACACGTAACCCATATTCGGTTTGGAGTAAATGTCTCCTTCTTATCTTCGAACAAGAACACATCCATGTTCCACATTGGCTTGTTGGATATGCACCCAAACAAAGAGTGAGCTGCTAACGTCAGTTTACAGTCTAGATAGCTATGAAGTTGGTTGGATGTAGCACACCAAAGAGCTTAAATGAACAATATGTGAGATGTTAAAATTAGCTCGATTGTCCTGTCTCGTAATACCACTTTGTTCCGCACGAGGCGAGTCACGTAGCGCGACGTTGGAAAAAAATCCTCAACTCACTGAGCCAGGCAAGCCGAGCCCTGTTGACCGCAGCGACTGCCTCAGTCATCCAGACAGACTCTGGTCAGCTAACAGGGCTGCTTAGGTCCACAGCTAACTGAGCTGCTTAGCTCCACAGCTAACAGGGCTGCTTAGCTCCACAGCTAACTGAGCTGCTTAGCTCCACAGCTAACTGAGCTGCTTAGCTCCACAGCTAACTGAGCTGCCTGCTAATAACAGCTTGTTGCTACAACCAAATAAGCCACGACAAAGCTTCAGCAAAGAGTATAGTGAGCTTCCAGTTCTGACCAAATTACTCTTAAAAAACTTATACTATACAGTGTAAACTTTATTAAGCTAGTGTAAGCAACCTAAGCTGACTAAACTATCAATAAAGCAAGTATTGAGAAGCTGGTAGAGTAAAGGTGCAATTGCAAAAACACTTTTTATTCCTTTCAATAATAAGCTTAACTTCATATATATATATATATCTATATATATATATATATATATATATATATATATATATATATGTATGTGACTGTGATTTTGTGTGTTTAAAATCACAGTCACATTATTTTTGAAAAGGGTAATTGTGGTTCCTAAAACAGTAATGAATCAGCGCTGCAGTCGGATGAACATGTTGGTGTTGTTTCTCTCCAGCTAACTTCCACTGTAAGCCGTCGGTGCTGATGGTGGACGAGCTGCTGTCTGCGTACCCCCACCAGCTGTCCTTCTCTGAGGCCGGCATGAGGATCATGATCACCAGTCATTTCTCCCCCAGAACCCGCCTCACCATGGCTTCACGCATGCTTATCAATGAGGTACATAGACACTAAATGGACTCACATTTTGTGTACACTGTGCTGAGTTGTGTCGTTTCTCCTGCCGCAAGTTGTTTCATATTAGAAAAGGTTGAGAAGCAGCAAAGCCACCTTCTGAAAAACTCAAGACTTTTCAAGTTATTTTAAAAGACCTGTGCCAAACTGGAGTCTTAAATACAAAGCAAACAACACTGTCTGCATTAAAAAAGAAGAACGAGTGCAATGAATGCTTATTTTATGTTGGATAACACAGCCTACACTGTCTGTCAGGCATCTGTCTCCTGCAGACTCCAGTCTGGATCTAAATCCAAACCAAACAACCAAATTTGGGCTTTTGGCAGAAAGAAGAGAAAAGAACATGAACTTCTGCTTCAGACAAATATAAAGGGCTTCTTTTTATTTCTATAACGTAACTAGAAAATGAAAACAAACCTGAATAGTTAACTAGGACTCATAACATTCCTTTCTTTTCTTTTTCTATTTTTTTCAGAAGTCAAAAAGTAGTTGCACTTGTGGGTTGTCCAACAGAAGCATAAACAGCGTGCATGCATCCGCAGCAGCAGCAACCAAAACAGGGCAATATAGCAAAATATAGAAAGAACAGACAGAATAGAAAACTATAATCTTAGATAATCTTGCTCTGGTCCAGTGGATGACCTTACACTGAATGAGACAGTGTCGGGCACAAATAGTAGAGGTATGCAACCTGTGCCTGTTCCCATAGATCATCAGGTGTTGCCTCACCCATTTCCTCCTCCCATGCAGCTCTATTATGATCTTGAGCGGTAGTTTGTAGAGAGCTAACATGCCTATAACCTGTAAAAATCTTATCATGCCTTTCAGAGCAGGAGGCGGAGTAAGGAAGGTGTCAGATTGTGTTTTTGCCAGGAAGGGTAGGGAACTGAGGATCTATTATGCCAGGGTAGACCAGATTTAACTGACATCCAACAAGGAGGGGGTTCAAGACCTGCTAGTATCTAGCTAAACTATAGAGCACAGAGCCCATCACTGATAATTGTCGTGCGATGAAGCTCAACAGGGGTGAGGTACGTCCTGTGCAAAACAATTACAGAGCAGAATTAGGCTATCGATTTTTCTGCGACTACAAAAAAGCAGAGCAGAGACCAGCATTTCAAATCATTCTTAGTCTGGTTTCAGAGAGGAGATAAATTGGCCTGTAAAGGGTTTTCAAAAATTTTCATGCGACTTTAAACGCAAAATTGTGTAAAGTGGCATAAACTCACTTTTAAGTAAGTCTGAATTATACCCCTGAGAGACAACCAAAAGATGTAAAAGTGGAGAGCAGCAGGAACTGAAATGGAGAGATCGGAGGCATATAACAATAAGTCATCCGCATATAAGGAGGACTTGTGTGGCATGAGCATATATCACTCTACCTTTAATGAGGGGACTGAGCTTACTGTTGTCTATAATAATGTTTTATAATTCCTCGCAGAGACAAAGACTGATCAACACCACTGAGACTCGAGTCAACCGCATCACCAACGGCGACTCCGACTCAGGCGCCAGGGCTCAGGGAAGGCGGAGCTTAGAAAACGGTATGGGCGGGGCTGAGCAGGGGCTGAACGGGAGGTGCAGACTTCAGCGACTGGAGTCTGGGAACGAGACAGAGAACGAAAATGAGGATAATGAGAACAACGAGAACGACGAGGAAGGAGAGGGAGAAGATGACGGCAACGGCCCCCTGGTGCCTTTCAAAGTTCCAGGTACGGATCGGATGAAACGAAATAATAATCACTGTGAGTAAGTGTTTGCAATCAGCGCTGTCACCGAAGTCACCTTTCTTCCTGCTTTCCTCCCAGCTGGGGCGTGTGAAAAGCTAAAGTGGTTGGTCATGTGGCCGCTGTCCCTGCTTCTGTTCTTCACCGTGCCCAACTGTGCCAAGCGTCGCTGGGAGAGATGGTTCTTGGTCTCCTTCTTCACTGCCACCGTCTGGATCGCTGGCCTGTCCTACATCATGGTCTGGATGGTCAGTTCAGTCGGCCCCTTCCAGTAAAATACTGAAAACACATCCGTGTCAGGTTTGAGAAACCGGAGAGATATTTGGTTTGTGGCTCCAGAGGAAGCTGCATCTAACCTGATTAATTGCCTCCAGGGATGTCTCTCAGTGGCTAAACTGCATTGTGGGTAATCTAGGCACCAGGTTTTGAAAGGCAGTTCACCAATGTCTATAGCGTTGCCCTCCTGTAACACTGCTGGAGTCATTGTGGACAGTTTTAAAAAACAAATGTTCAAAATCAATAGAGCAGAAGCAGAGATATCACCTTTTTTATTCCACAAATTCATATTCCTTTTTTTTATGTTATTTGGTTAACTGTACCACTTCTCAATACACTACAATTTTGAGAGAGACTAAATCTGTTTGGTTTCAGGTGACTGTGATTGGCTTCACTCTGGGAATTCCCGATGTTATTATGGGAATCACCTTCCTGGCAGCAGGCACCAGCGTCCCAGACTGCATGGCTAGTGTTATAGTGGCGCGGCAAGGTGGGTACACCAACAGGAAGTCAACATCAGTATTTGTGTTGTGTCAAAACGGAACAGAGATGCTGTTAAGAGAGCGAGCTCCACAGCGGAATACTGCCTGTCATAAGTGACTTGTCTCCTGACTGTACACAGACCTTGACAGTGTTGCTCTCCTTGCCTCAGGTATGGGAGACATGGCCATCTCTAACTCCATAGGCAGTAATGTGTTTGACATCCTGGTCGGCCTGGGCCTGCCGTGGGCACTGCAAACACTCTGCATCGACTACGGCTCCATCGTGAGTGCTCCTCAGCTCAGCCGCGGGAGATGCTGCTGGACTCAGACCAGAATAGAACAGGGCTGTGTTCGTGAGGGGTGGCGACAGTAGTCTGTAATATTCGGGGCGGAGCGCAAACACAGCCGCACAGTGTTTGTCGGGGGCGCTTGCACAGTTTATCACCTTACACCGAGGAGATGTAATGTGTTAATTGGTCCGCTGATTACTCTCCAAACTTGTAAAAGACATTTGGATTAGGTGTGATAAAGGTCAGCCCCTGGCTCCAGAAAAAAGACAGGGATTCTGTGTGTATGAGGACAGAGCAGCAGCATCTGCCTTTTTTATTTGTTTTGACCTGACTTTTGAAAAATCGGCTTTTTAAGGCCATTGTGGAAACCTTGCAGTATATCCCTTGTGAAGAAATAATGTGACTTCTCTGGTTGTCTCCTCAGATTCATCTCAACAGCAGAGGACTCATATTCTCTGTCGGACTCTTACTAGCCTCAGTATTCTTCACAGTAAGTCCCGGACTGTTACTATTGGGGGTTAAAACGTATTCATAGAACGTCTTTGTGGTTTCGAATCCACCCGTAGAGTTATGGTGAACGCTTTGATCACAATATATGTTTGATCATACAGCTCATTTATTTGAATTAGATGAAATCCTATCTGCACCGTTGTTTGCTGTAGACAAGCGCACAGAGTCAGCACACTGTGAAGCAAAAAGGCAAAACTTAAGTAATGACCCAGCATCACCTTGTGACGTGATGACCAGACCTGTTTGGCTTTTTAGCTAGCCAGTCTTGTCAAATATGATAATTTGAGAGAAATGATAAAAGTGTGGGTCTAGGATCTAATTTCCCACCCCATCACTCCCCAAAAAGGAAACATCAAGCTCAACAAAGCAAGGAATGGGGAATGGTGGCGCTGTGCCATTTTTCAGGGTGTTGATCATCAACTGAATGTGCAGTGATCATTATACACAGTGTGGTTAGCAGCTGTAGCTGTTGTAGCAGCCAGTGAGAGGGAGTAGAGCGCTGACAGCTACCAGGCACATGTAGAGTTTTTCTTGTAAAAACACAGTTATGTTGCTTAATAAACTTCCATTTAGTGCAATGCAAAATGCATTGCGTGAATCCTCGAGCTATAACCAAGTGTGCTAAGAGCATTTCCATCAAAACACTTGCTCAGCACTTGATGTATTTTAAGTCTAGCATCCTTAACTTCTATGTCCGCTAGCTTTACAGACTTCTTCCCTGCCTTTGTTGATGCATTACAACCACCTGTAGAACGGTGGAACAGTTCAACAGAAAGGACCCAAACACAAGGTGGCAGGTAGTGAAACAAAAGTTTCATTTGAATGAGCTTACAGTCTAAAATCCAAAAGTGTGATCCATAAAAAGAGAAAGAGAGGACAATCCAGAAAGACGAAAAAACAGGAATAAACAAGGACGTAGCAGCGAGCACAGGAGACACATGGACCAAAACAAGGAACTTAAAAAAGAAGGAAGGGACGTTACATCACTGAATCTGGCTTTGGGGCCAGACAGCTGTATTGAAGTCAATGGGAGAATGGGACATGCGTGGAGAAACACACTAAATCCTAATGTGTCTACGTTGTATGACTTCTGATGGAGGAATGCTTCCAGAACATGAGACACCACACTTCAGAGAGTAGGTTAATGACTGTTTTTTACCAACACGTTGTTCCTTTCCTCAAATTTATGTAGGAGAGGCTCCTGTTTACTTTTCAATGTGTAGTGTAAGTGCAATATCATCAGCGGAAAATCAGTCAGACCAGTCAATCAGAGTCAGTGGTTAACCTGCTCTCTGAAGCGTGCTCTCTCATTTTCTGGAGGCATTTCTTCATAAGAACGTAGATATGTTGGGTTTTAGTGAGTTTCTTCATGCATCCCACGTTAACTTATACACAGCCAGCACCGCAGCCTGGCCCCAAAGCCAGATTCAGTGCCGTAAGGACCCTTCCTTCTTATTTAGGTTCCTTGGAGGAAAAAAGGACGACAACAGACAAACCAACCAAGAGTGACGGAACAACATAGGCTTGAGTACAAACTGGACCAACAAATGGATGAGGTGCAGGTGGAGACACACTGGGGACTGGGCACACTCAACAAGATTGATGTGAGACAGGTGCTGGGGGACATTCACACTGGGGAGGAGCGAAGGAACACGGGTGAGAATGAGGCACAGACGGAATTTCTTCAAATGTCCACTTTGACTGACGGATGAAGTGATTCGATTTTGGTGGTTTAAACTCAAGAAATACTAGGAATTAATGCCGTTAAATCTGACAGAATTTCGCACAAATGTTAAACAGGATACACATTTCAGAGGTGAACTTCGCTGTGACAACACTCCTCTGGCCGTTATTCAAACCCAGAAGTCAGGAGCAGAAGCGCGGATAGTGAGCATGGTCCACATTTGGTGCGATACTGAATCAGTGATGCTAATCTCTACCTTCAAACTGTGCTGATTGTAGAGATGTTCTGCGCTGATGCGTTGAACATGTGCGTGAAGCATACGTGTCTCGGGATTCTAATCTTCGTGTCCTACCAGAATCTGCTTCATTGACAAAACGTGAACACCTTGAAGGACTTTGGCTGTTATTTTGTGATGAAGCTCCCTGTCAGTCCTCTGAACTCTTCTGTAGAAATAGTCTCTAATTGAAGGCAGCAAGATTCTTACTGGAAATGATTTGGCTGGAATCAAACATGTCAATTTCTCCAGGGAGTACACTTAATACCTCTGATTAAACTCCAGGTCTTCGCTACATACCGCGTGTTGTGTGAGTTCGGACTGGTTGGCGCAGTGTGACTACCCAGACTACACACACAGTCCAGTCGTGACCTTCGTGGCCAGTCCCTCCCATCGGTTCTGCCTCTGTCCACTTCAGAAGTGCTCATTAAACAGATTGCTTCAGTACAATGCTGCTTATCTCTCATTGTTTCCATAGCACAACTACAAGCTAACGTAAAGTAGTTAAGGTGTCGCTGATTCTCTCTCTCATGTCCGCAGGTTCTCGGTGTCCATTTGAACAAGTGGACTCTGGACTGGCGACTGGGCTTGGCCTGCCTCATCTTGTACGCCATCTTTCTCTGCTTCTCCGTCCTCATCGAGTTCAACGTCTTCATCTTCGTCAACCTTCCCATGTGCAGAGACATCCACTGACCTCCCTCCTCCTCCTCCTCCTCCTCCTCCTCCTCTTCTACTTCTTGTTCTTCTTCCTCTGGTTAACGGAGGAAACCTCACCTGGCTTCCAGTTTCTCAGCGCTTTTTTTCCCCCGAGGTAGGAGTTTACCAACTCCTACCTTTTATTTATTTCAAATAGGAAAATAGAGCTCTCTATGATTTTATCTTTGGTGCAATACACACAAGGGAGGAATGAACCAAAAGGTTGGCTGGAGCGAACTCAACTGTATTAACACCAGCAGTTAGGCTACTGTTGGTGATGAAGCTGCTACTGTAACTGACTGACTGGTAGGAAGAGAGGAAGCCTGAGCTAACAGCGACTTTTAGCTGGATTGTTTGTTACTCTTTGTAGAAGTTTGGATATAAGCACACTGTTAAGATATTTTTAAGTAAAACTGGCTTTCTCTGTATATATTTGAGGATTATATAAGTACTAATATTAGTTGATATATGCAGAACTGGATCAGTCTTGCAAAAACTGAATGATCCGATGTCAGTGACAATGTTTGATGTTTAAATGATCTGGTCTGCCAGTAATACCACTCAAAATGCTTCAACGTGTCTCTTATGCTCGGTACCAGCCAACACAGCATGCTGTACCTGCCACGGGTCAACTCTAGATCTGCACTGTCCAGATATTTACCACCATTCACATAGAGTCTTGTCTGTTTTTCTCTCTCTTTACAGGTATATGTGAGTTAGATGGGGGCTTTATTTTTTCTTTAATACAACCCACATAGGAAAGGGATCTCCCTGGAACTGACATCCAGCACTGTCACTTTATTGATTAGAGATACTATTCTATCATTGCAAAGCCTCTACAGGTACTCTAAACATGTAACTACTGAATTTAAAGTTTCCTCTAGATGGTAGAGCTCTTGTACGGTATAAAACAATTAGTTTCTAGCCTCTGAGTTGAGTTGAGTATAATTTTGTTACTTCTTAAAGCCAAAAGTATTTTTAGTATAGGAGTAAGAGTTGTAAATGTGGACTTTGTCGTGTGCAAAGTGTGTGTGTGTGTGTGTGTGTGTGTGTGTGTGTGCAGTCTCGAGGGGAACCAAGGACACCACTGTTACTGGGTGGACATAATCATAATTTATTTATGAATTAATTTATTCAAAGATCATGTCTAACCACCGGTTTCAGCCCTTTGGATCATGTACAGTGTATCAGATGGAACGTTCTCCGCTCTCTGACAGCGGAGCTGTACAATGTACTGTACCTAATATATAATCTAAGTACTGGAAACTGACTTGATGTTGTTTATATTTAAGAATAGAACATAATAATTTATAAGTTTTGTATAGTTTTGAAAGATATTAGAACATTTGTATTACCGGTACAAACACGGTGGTTTTTGACGATGATGCACGGCAGGGGTACACCGCGGCGGAGGTGTTGTGATCGGGTGAGACGGACTGAAGGTGTAACCTTCATCCCTGGTTCTAACATGGGCGGAAGCATCTTCAGTTAATGTTGAATCTCAGAGGTACAAGATTGGTTTTCAGATTTAGAAAAGAAAGAGGAGGTGCATCCTGATGGCACACCGCCCTTTGAACTGTCACAGCATACTGTCTCTTAAACACAGCGCTTGAACTCTTGTGCCGTCCCTTGTGTTTGAGGCTTCAAAACCAACGCTTGTGGCCACTCTCCTGCTTGTATTTGAGCCAAAAATAACCCACCTTTGTCAGCAGTATTGCCACTCTGTTCCAGCATGTGTTCAAAACAAAACGTGAGACGTATTTTTAGTTGATTTAAAGAGATGCTGAGACATTAAAAGCGTCCTCTGGAGGCGTGGGTGGTAGTCCTGCGGCCACGAGAGAGCGCTGTGGAGCTGTGCTACGTGCTCCGAGGTGGCTGTCATTTTATACACTCAGCTGAAAGTGGTTTGCGTATATTTTCAGGAGGGCTACGTAGAGACAAATACTGGTCGGTGTGCATGCCTCTTTTCATGATTCAGATTATTTTGTGTGTAATTTTAATGAATTTCCAAGATCAAAAAGGCACTGTCTTGATTATGTTGTACATATCAGAGGGATATGCTATTATAAACACGGACGTTGGAGTAACTTCTGACATTTAGTTATATTTGAGATATATACAATATTTAGAATGTAGGTCTACAGCCGTTAGTTTTCAGCCAATTAATGTTGTTTTATGCTCATGTCTTTTGAATTGTTGTAAATCCTCATTTTTGTTGATGAGGACCTCCGGGCAGAGCTCAGAGGGAGACAGTGATGTTGGCCTTGTTCCCAGTGGTCTTCTTGCAATAAACTGATTTACACAACAAAATGCTTTCCCACGTCTCTATAGACCAATGACTTCATCATTACCTCACTGTTTATCTAGACAGCAAGCAGTCTCGACAATGAAGTGAGAAACAGGCAGTATTCAGGCAGTCAGACGAGCCATCTGATACGAGACATGTTCAGAAAGACAACAGGCTGACACATGGACACATCTCTAATCTTACTGTCTTCATGTGATTGGACAGAACAGATGTGGGGGGAGGTCACACTGCCACTTGGGACATCTGGACTGGATTCATCAAAGTTTAATCAGAATCAGGATCAGTATTCCTTTATTGTCCCACAAACGGGGAAATTTGTTTGCCACAGCAGCCAAAGGTCAGAATAATACAAAAAAAACATAACAATAGTAAAATTTAAACAATATAATTAAAAAGGTAAGAAATAGCAGTTAAGGACACTCTAACATTTTGACTCTCTTTATATTTATTTTTTGGCATAACAGACACAATTATTATACTATAAACTATAGCTTAAGATACTATATTATTATTACACTATTATGCACATACAAACAATTTGCTCATTTATTTACCCAATCATAATATAATACAGGCGATAACAAGCAAACAACATTTTTTTTAATTTAATAGAGTTTAATAATAATGTAATATTTAGTTTGCATTTGGTCGAATCAGGAGATGATCATTTGTAATTTCATCACAAATACATACAGTCACATGTTTACCTCTTTAACTTTACCCATAGAAGACCATCTGTAGGTGAAATAATCCGATCAGTCAGATTCACATCAATAAAAGACAATTACTCACCACTCAACTCACTACAGTACTAACAGTGCTAATACTTGAGCAAATTTTGGCTACTTGACTCCACTGTCTCTGTGTATTTAACTGACGCTAAAGTATAAGACAACAGAGTCTTAACAGGTATTAATAGATAACCGGAGTAAGGATTTTACACCGCGGGTGCCTGAACATTGTCTCTTGAAGGGCCAAAAATGTAATAACTGCAGGCCAGAGCAAGCAGCTATTGTGTTGTATTGCTAAGCTGTGAAATGGTACTACACGGACGCCCAGGGAGGCTTGTGATGAATATAAATCACTTTTATGAGTAACTTTTTTAATTGTTTACTCTCCTTTGTTTATGACTTAAGAACAAGTGAAAAAATGCTTGCCAGACGAATCTTTCAGTGTTCCTCAATTTTTTATTTATCTGCCTGTCGCTTTCATAGTTTCCATGATTCCCAGATCCCATGTTCCATCAATTGGCTGACTTCCTGCAGAAATTCTCCCTCTGCTTGCCCTGCTCAGATTATGACAAAACTAATAATTAGGGATCCTACATAGGCCGATCTTTTGCTGCAAAACATCTGCGGGCCAAATCAACACTTATCCCAACATTTGGCCCGAGCGCCCCACTTTGTGCAGGCGTGGTCGAACACTGAAGGCTCGTCCTAATGAGCTGTAACGAGTGCCATGCTGAATGAGGATGAATACAAACCCTGGGGATTTTCCAAGGTCTGGTGACCCAAAAGTTGCTCTTGTTTAAGTTGCACCAATCACATTTTTTTTTTTTTTTTTTTTACAACACGAATGGGCTTTTCAACACCCGGAGTCTACATTCCTGCGGTCCACATCACAGGAGGCAGGCCTCTGGAGCCTGCCTCCTGTGATGTCACTCTGTTGTGGAATTTTATACCAATGCAGCACAACTCCCCAAGACCTTTTTAAACACACTAAAGTTGGTGGAGTTGCCCTTTAAAGGCTATCAAGGTTCATTTATTTAGATTTTACAACACATAGGGCTGTATGGTGAATGTTTCATCATGCTACACACACATACAGCACATAGCCTGTGTGCCTCCGAGACCATAAATGCATCTGAATGTACTGACTTGTGTATGAGCAGTAACACAACCATGTTTGAATGTTACATAATCTAAAGTTTTTAAGGTTGACAAACTTCAGCGTCCCATGTCTCTTCAAACATGTTTCCTTCGTCTCTTCTCTCCTCCTGTGGATTCCTCGAGGGAGGGAGGGACTAGGAAAGGACCCAAGTGAGGGAAACGTGGATGCAATTTTTTTTTGGGGGGGGGGTGAAATCGGATGAAGCCTAGGTAAAACAAAATCTCCACTACCTCCTCTGGCAGTCGGACAGAGGAGTCATGTTACAGCTGCGTCTGACCTCCTCCTCCTCCCTCCCCTCGCTCTCATCTCCTCTCCTCGCTGTGGTCTGAACACAGTCTGTCTGTCTCGGTCCGATATTAAACCATGTAACCGAGCGAGTGCGGAGACACCGAGGGCGCTATGGTCTGCGCCCCAAAACTTCACGAAACGACGACAAAAGCAAGCGCAGCGGCCATGAGTTGTGTCAGCGGGGCATGACGGGAGAACAGCCGAGGACGTCTGAGGCGCTGAAGGAGACGACTTAAAGGTGAGTCAACGTTTTCTTTTCTGGCCTCCTAAACTTTAATGGCATGACATGTTTTGGGTTTTTTTTTTTTTTCTTTCTTTCTTTCTTTTTTTTTTTTTGCTGACAACAACTTCGACGACGAGCGCTGTCCTCCGTCTTGAGGTTTTGAGTTGCGTGTCTGCAGTGAGAGTCGAGCACAGAGTGAACTAAGTGGTCAGAAGAATGTCCCAGTAGAAACCATGATGACTCCACTGAGGCTGTGAGAGGCAGAGAGTGGTGCTTTCATCCAGAGCTGCAGTCTGTAGCTGCGCAGAGTTTAGACTGTTGTGCATGTTGGCTGAGACAGACTGAAGACATCACAGACATCCCCTGTAATCTGTGCCAGCTGTTGCTCATGTGTTGTTTGAGTGAGCCCTCCTGGACCTGCAGGATTTGGCACAAATACCTCAAAAATGTACTGTTAATATATAGTTTTTAGTAAAAGTAGGTACATGTGTGTAGCTGTACACCACATCACCCTGCTGGAAAAACCAGCATAGACCAGCACCAGAACCAACACCAAAACACAACATATGCTGGTCTTGCAAGACCAGCATATGTTGTGTTTTGGTGCTGGTCTGTGCTGTTTTTTCCCAGCATGGTAAGTTCTGATAGGGACTTCAAAGTAGTGGTTTTCCATTGGGTATACGACTTCCATATGGTTACATAGAACCTCCGGGCCTTATACGAGGGGATTTTAAAAATTATTTGAGGATCGGTACAAAATTATTGGGCGGGGACTTTTAAATAGAAACTCCCCTGAACATGATTGGTGTTTTCATTGGACCTCACCCTTTTATTTAGAAAAACTGTCACATCCTTTCCACAAATACTCGCAGAACTGAAACTGGCTTTGTACTGTTCCTCATTCCCTATACTTATTCACAACCCAAAGAGGCGAACGTATAAATCATTGGTGTGCCCCGGCTTTAATTGTTAATGTTTGTGATACAGCCAGAAATGTAGTTTAAAGTGTTTAAATAATGAACCAACACTATCAACAGAGTGTTCAACTGTGTGGAAGACATCCCTTCTGAAGTTAGCATGCTAACAAGTTAGCCAAGGCCATGTCCCGGCTGACAGCCCACAGAGTTTCAGCCGGATGATGAATATCAGTTGAAGTCGCTGGGTTTCTCAAGCTCTCTCAGCTTTTAGTGTAATAAACAGTAAAACTACATGTAGTTCAGCCTGGGGAAAAAAAATAAAAAAAAGTAGCTTTAGCAACTACTTATACTCATTATACTCATTTAACTCAGCGTTAAATAAATCAACATAATGGTGTATATGAAACAAAATATAATAGCCTACAAAAATTCACATTCCAGCAGAAATAAGCCTCTCAACTCAAGTTTTATTTGTTAAAGAACAAAAGCTGACATTTTTGGTCAACATCACAGGAACTTCAGAGGCACTTACTAGAACTAGATGCCAGGGCAGAATCGCTTGTTGACACGACACATGAGCAGTCTCTCAAAGTTTTTATCAGACAGCCGGTTCCATTTGGCACTAAAACATTTTTTTATCAACACTAAAAATCTGCACACATGCTGCACTGGCTGGGATACCAGTGTTGAACTTCACTAACACTTTGGACATTTTGGGTAGAGATTTAAAAGCATTTTGTGGGGACTCATCTGGTGACTTCAAAAAGGCTTCCACCTCATCCACTTTGTCATCAAAGAAAAATGAAATAAGTGTATATTATATAAGTCTTCTTTTCTTTTTTTTTTTATAAAAAAAAATATTTTATGTTATTGGCCAAAATTGTAGTTTGTAAATTCAGTAGTTAAACTACAAAAAAATGACCCAAAAAGTATTTGAACTACTTGACGGAGCACAAAATATGAATGTAGTTTAACTACCAGCAAGTTACAGCAAATTGTAGTTAAGCTATGTGGTTCAACTACATGTAGTTTAAGTCTCCCCAACACTGGTTATAAATTAGCAAAATAAACTCACAAAATTTTACAGAACAGAAGAGTGGTTCTACTCTTCAGAACATCTATCAGAACATGCGTTGCAAAACGGAATATAATATTCATAAGTATGTTTTATTTAGTTTATAATGACCTGAAAATAAGATATCTACATAGGGAGTGGGTCCCCCTCCATGGATGCTGCCATGTCGCACCGGCATGTTTCTAGAGTAGCCCAGAATGGTTACACCTGGCACCAGTGAGGACCTTTCACATTTTTAAATTTAGTGGGCAGCTGCCCGAAAATGCACCTGTTAGAAAATGAAGAGGAAGAAGAGCGAGTGGTTGCTGTTTCGTACCAAGCTATTTGTAATGTGAGAAGTTTACAGAGTGTAGTTTTTGTACACCTGAGGGTCGACAGGTACGTAGGAGACCGAAGGCCGACAAAATTAGACCCCTGCACACTGTCCACTTCACTTGCGATTAGGTTTATTGGCAACAATGTTTCGGTACTTAGACCTTTATCAGATTACTGTGAGAAGTTTTAAACCACAACCTGATAAAGGATGGATGATCATACTTCAAACTACAAAATACTTAATGAAATCAGGACAAGTGATGCATTTCTAAGATGGAAATCTGACAAGTCAGAGTAACGCCAAAGTTTACAACCGGCCATAATAAATATTTTGTCCTGCTGCTAATAGTACAGAAAGGTAATGTACAATGTTTAACAGCAGTACATTAGTTCCACCTCCTATAACGTCAAATGTCAGCACACCATAGCCTCAATTTGTTCTTCTCAGATAGCTGCTGGTAACATAGTGTAAGCAAGATCTATTTAGATTTATTCCTTGTTGCAGTAAGACATCTCATTGAGCAATAAATAGGATATTTAGGGCAGGGAGTGTGCCAGAGACAGTCAAAGTAATGACTTGGTGTGACAGATTAACTGAGGAAAAGTCTGCTCATCACCCAGTTTATACATTTTGTAAATATTCTTCACATAATTTCTTCATACAGTCAATCAAAACAAATGACCCCGGAGACATAGTCCGAAACAGAGCTGCTGTAAATCACCTCCATACTGTATTCCCGTATTCAAACTGACCGTCAAAATGTTCACTCAGACTGCTAAACCCATCTGAGCTGACCACTGTTGCCCGTGGTGACCAGTCCCAAGTCCCAGGCCAGGCAAACACTAGAACCATCACATCAACTGCTAGCTGAGCCATTAGCTAATTATCGAAAGGATGCTAGCTACAGCCAAGGATAGCTAGCAGCATTTGTCAGTCACTTAAGCTAATGCATATGCTTTATGTGTATACATTTAATGAATGATACTTCTTACTATCAGCCACCAATGCACACATTAAAAGTAGGAGATTAAATTGCCACAAAACAACAAGACTTGAGCTCGGATATTTTTCAAAAGTTAAAATATACTTCAACATGAAGACAAAATGCATACACCTTCACCTATTAAGCTTAGGCTGTTCTCCTCTTATAATATTCATATGTTGAAGGTATGTAGTGGCAACGTGTTCCAGAACCCCTCCACACACACTGACACACACACACACACACACACATACATGCAGCTAGACCTAACTTCTCAGCGAGGTGAACTTTTTTCGCTCTGAAGCATGTAGGACCTGTCTGAACCTGATTATAGGCAACACATGTTATGCTCTTCTGCAGCTTTATTCTTTCTGTAGCCCTCTTTTTTTTTTCGAAATGTGCACCAAGTTGATGTTTATCAGTGTAATGAAGGGGTCAGTTTCCTGTTTTAAGCTTCTGCGGAATCTGTTCGAGAGATTAGCTTTAAGGAAGTTTTGGCACAAAGAGCCCCATTAGCTGCTGTGGGGAATTAAATCAGCAGAAAGATATTTTTAGGAAAAAAAAAAAGCTTGCAGCTTGAAGTGGTCGATTAGGGTTATGAGGCTGATATTATTTTTATCCACAGTGGCCATCTGCTTTCTTGTAGTTGCTTTTATTTTGATCATTTCAGAGAGATGTTTCAGATTTCTCTGCTTTTACCTGTTTGTGATTTTTGTAACCTCAGATTTAAAAGTAAACTCCAGTCAGATTCTTCTTCTCTCTGCACGTTCACAGCAGTGCAGAGAACTCCACAAGTTCATGAAAAGTGATGTCATCCCGGCAGGATAAGGAAGCATCTACTCAAGTTACCGTTGTGAGAATAAACTGTCCCTGTGGGGGATGTTAACACTGAGCGCTTTCAAAGGAGCCACACTGATGTCTGCTGTAATCCTGCAGCAGGCCCTGAAGTTAGACACACTGAATATGAGCTTTAGTCATGTTTTTAGATTGTGTTGGGGAGCTGTGTATCTGCCCAGAACCGAAATAACATTAAGCTCAACCAGACAATGTGGTTTCTTCCTTTCCTGCCACATTTTGGGATTTAATAGTTAGGCGGTTGCAGTCGGGGTCAGATTAAACGGCTAGGGACCCTGGGGCGAAAATGGGCTGTGGGCCCCATTTGAACACCCTCTCCCCCCCACTCTCAGTGCACAAACTGCATGACTGGTTTATCGTACTTTGCCAGGAGCTCCACAATCCAACCAAAATAGAACTTTATGTGTCAGTTAGTTTGTATGTGATTTAATATGCATTATATAAGTGAAACACCAACAGAAATAATCCAGGTATTAAAACTTGACCATGAAAAGTGTTGCCCCTTAGAAGAGCCTTGAAGAAATATTTTTAATAATAATAATTCTCATTCAGCGCCTATTCAACACCATCCCGATGAGTGTGCTACGCTTATACTGAGAGATGATTGGCTCTCACCAGACAAGAGCTTCATCCCGGCGCTCCTCAGCGTGCCGGGATGAAGCAGATTTGTGCCCCCCAAAAATGTACATGTAATGCTGCACGTTGCAAGAGTTTTATCTGGCGCATAGGTTCAATTTAGCTCCTCCTGGACTCCTTTCTAATAAGAACGAAAACCACAGATCCTGCGCGTTCCTGTGTTTCTGTGCTTACAGCTTAATCATTTGTTGAGTAAAATTTTCAAGGAGGCGCACCATTAGTTTAGCAAAATGAAATGTCAATAATAGGGGTGCACCGATCCGATATCAAGATCAGATATCGGCCCCGATATTGACAAAACGGCTGGATCGGGATCGGTAAAATGAACAGATCCACGGACCGATCCAGTTTTTTTTTTTTCTTCTCCGTCGCAGCACATCCTACGTCATTCGTCAGCGTTAGTGTGTCGCATGCTGGAAGAGCACAAGTTGTTGTTTGACCAACTCTTTATTAGTTTATTCTCAGGTTCAGCTGCTAAGTTTTATTTTGTATTCCTGTTTGCAGGACGTTACACTTACTCACGTCACATTTCTTCGCTGATTAGCTAGTAGCCTCACCGATCAGCTGTTAGCCTAGCAACGCTAACTTTCAAACCAGCGTACTCAATACTATGTGGGCTGTCCATCGTTGGTCCTCCCTCCACCAGAACCTCAAGGTTATTCACCGCCGGGCTGCTTTGTCTCCTCCTCTGCTGCTGCGGTCTTCCCCGGCTCGCAGCGATGCTGGATGGTTGCTACTTTGCCGTTGCTGGCGGGGTCTTCAGGTGTTCAGTGCAGGAGCACCTGCTGTCACTTCACCCCAGGCTTCATGGCTTGGATTGGATCTCTTGGTCTCCTGCGTCGCCCCTGCTGTGTGGACGGAGCCTCCAGACTCTAGTTTGTACACGGACGGTGCTACTGACTTCAGTGCTAGTGTTCCCTCCGTGCTGACTGACAGGCGCTCCATTCATTCTTTGTTTTGTTTGTTCCACTTTGTGTGTCCTTGGGTACCCTGACAGGCGCTATATAAATTAAATGTATTATTATTATTATTATTATTAATGTTACACTTGTTTACAATGTTCAGTAACTGTTTGATTATTTTGTCTTAATTAGGAAAGCCTGGTGCCTTTAGTCCCTTTCACATGGTGGAAGGTATACAGTTTATTATTAATTCAACAACGGTATCGGATCGGTATCGGCCGATACGCTCAGCCCAGGTATCGGTATCGGGATTGGATGAGAAAAAACTGGATCGGTGCATCTCTAGTCAATAATAGACCGAAATATCGACTCCAACAAATCAACCGCTGATGGGTTGAGACTGTCGCCGATAGATGAAACATTCGTCTTGTCTTCTAACTCCAGGCAAAAAAGCAAATAAACGTATTTACCAAAACTTCTTTAAGTTTAAGGCCCTCAGCATTTTTGATGAGACTGTTAATTTGTTGTGCATATACAAAAGTATATTCCCAATAAATCAAAATGCCCCAATCTACTTGTCGCAGAAACCTGGGATTTGGGTCCCGTCAGGGTGACAGTAGCTCAGTTTGCCTGGCCGGTAGTCTGTCCTTGGTTGCAGCAAGGCTTGGCCTACTTCCAGCTGTATGTTTATCCCCTGCCTGTCTTCCACATCTCCTCCATGACTCTACGCGGTAATTATAATACTTTCTGTTCATTTGGAAGTTCCCATCCTATCGGCACCGACTTTCCTCCCTCTCTTGCACTCTTCCAGTGTTCCTGGTAATAATTTAAAGGGGAGTAGCCCAGTGACAACAGCCCAGGCTTTTCTCGCTGACCTTCAGTGTGGAAAGTTTGGGCTGGGCAGTGCTGGTGCCTGACACAGTTCCTCGCCATGATTCAGGCCAGAGACACTCTTAACTCTCTTCAGTTGGATTTATTCACTGATGATTTTTAGTGTTCGCGTGTTGTTGGTTTCAACTGACGGAAGGTCCATAAACATTGAATGGAAAATTTTAAGTAATCCTAACCTTCTGTCCTTTAATGAAAGCATGTGAGTGATCAGATTCCTGTATGAACCAAATTCTTTCCCCTCTAACCAACATGGGCCAGTCAGTTCAGCTGAACTTACTGGGAACCACTGACCCAAATTCTAGTCTCGCGGCTGCACACACGCACACACACACGCACACACACACACACACACTTGTATGTGTGTACTTGTGAGGACCCTCATTAACATAAAACAGAGCTTCTCAACCGACTGCCAAGTCAGTGCGGACTCAGCCTGAAACTCGAGTTATGAAGACTACAACATATTAAAAAGGTTATGCTCTCTATTTTTTTATTACATTTTCTATCGATCTGTAACTTGGTAGAACCATTATATACACACTGTACAGTAGCTACAGATCTTTTACAGCAATCCTATCAATGTGTCTTATTTGCCTGTGGTTGACATTGGGTAGAGTTTACAGCTGGAGAGAGTTGTGTGTGTTGTTGCTGCTGAGTTCATGCACGTTACACCAGAGAATATGCTGTCAGCCCTTAAACTTGCAGATGATCCCTAGTTTTCTGGAGTTTTTACAACTGCTGTGAATGCAGTCAGGCTCTGAGACTGTGCCCGAGTCAGACACAGAGTCGTGGACATGTTTTCCGTTATAAAGCTTGTTAATATTCTGTCAATAAAGACTATCCACCGCACTGGCAGTGACCAAATGAGCAAAAGGCATTTAATTAAAAACTGCTGAACGTCGGTGCCACATTATGCTCCATAAATTATCTGTCAGTGTTTGACACAATCAGAGGACTATGCTGGTAGAACTAGGGCTGGCCACTGAAAGCTGATGAACCAGTCAGTCGGAGGCTGATTTAGACAAAAACAGGATCAAACATAGATGCTAACACAGGGAATGCACAGGGATAACATCTCAATGAGGAAGGGTGGCATTCAAAAACAAATCCATCTGACTGCAAGCTGTCCCATCCATTTCTACATAGATTTATTATTAACAATTATTTACATTAGGGGAAAAAAAGCACTTTATGTTATGCTGCTATCTTGTGGACAATTAACCTTACCCTTTTTTGTTGTACTGAGCTGTGTGGTACCGACGTAAATGGTCAAACAAATTAGTTGTGTTACCTCTCGTTGTTGCAACAGATGCAAGACACTGTCGACACAGAACACGTGTTTGGTCAATATCATCCTTCTTGTAGCCGAAGTAATTCCAGTTAACTTCGTTTCGTTTCGTTTTCTTCCGCTTTCTCCATGAGGGTTGCGGGTGATGTTACCGCTTTGTACTTCCTTTTTTAAGGTGAAGCGGGGGTTACTGGGGCCAAATCCAGTGACTCTATGGACGAAGGCCAGGGTACTGGACGAGTCGCCAGCTCATCGCAGGGCCCTTGCTGATGGCAGTGGCTGCCACGAAGGTGCCAACTGCACATCAGGAGCAATTTGGGGTTCAGTATCTTGCTCAAGGATACTTCGGCATGTAGCTCAGTCCCGCCCCGGGAGCCAGGGATTCGAACCAGCAACCTTCTGGTTACTGGTCCTCAGCTCTACCCACTGAGCTACAGCCGCCCCAATTCCAGATAACTGAAGCTTCGTTTTCCAAAATTTTTTTCTCTTGTTGTTGCTCATTTTTCAATGTTGTTACCAGCGACTCACTCCATGTGCAGGGGCATGGTCTGCTTCGGGACACTGAATGAGAACTAATGATTGGCAGACTGCATGCGCAGTGTGTGTCAGGTACCCTTGAAATGAGATGAGTTCATTTGCCTCCTACATCGCAGGCCCTCCAATGTGACTATTGTGCACACGTACATCGCGATGACGATGCTCAAACGGAATATTGTGCAGCCCTGATTAACATTAATTGTCATTAGCAAACTCAACCATATTCTTGTACTATAGGCCCCCAGGAAGCCCATGATTTCTCAAGTGGTTTTACTGCAGATTTATAAATACCTGAACACTAAAGAGGTGAGATGTGGAAATGTGTATTTGTGGAGCTGTTGACACGCCTCAATGGCTCATGTCAAAACTTTTTAAAGAAGTCTCTTTTGAAATAAACGGTCAAAGTCAGTGTATAAAAATCAAAATCGTTCTCTCAATCCTTCCCTCTGTCTCGTGGACACGCACACATCCTCATGTTGCACTGCTCGGGGCGATAACATGACCCACGTGTGGGAGTTGTTGTCTGCAGTGGTTTGTGCAGCTGCCTGCAGCCCCCTCCTCACACTCCGCTGCTCTGACAGCGGCGTGAACCCTGTCAGCCGAACACTCGTCTTCGCAGGATCTCACAACTGACACAAGGAGCCGTGCTTCATGTTGTCTTGACTGTTTAAACAAATGTGGTTGTTGGGTTTGTTGGTTTTGCTTTGTTTTGCAAGGGTGGACAGAGAGACTGTCGGGGAGCAGCAACAACGCCGGTCAGCTCAAAGCGGGAAGTCTCTTGTTTCTCAATTGAATAAAGTTTGATGGAGGCTTACAGGAGATTTATGTGACAGATATTGTTGGAATTGTTTGACAAACCACCATCAGTGCAGGCTTTAACACATACATACCACAGAGGTTAATGAAGTCTTGCTGTGTCTCCTTTGTATTATTACTGTAATACAAAACACAATGAAGTCTGAATATGTGTGTGTATCCGTGTGTGTGAGTGGTGTATTCTCATCCTGCCTCTTTATCTTTATATCTTTATTGACATAGGTGTCTCTGACATTTAACTGGTTGTAAATTTCTCATATGCTAGTTTTAACCATCTGAGGTGTTAATGTGTGTGTGCGTGTGTGTGTGTGTGTGTGTGTTTACCTTATGAACAATGTGTATCTGTGTCACAGCGGCAGGGGGCTTGTCTGTGGTTCTGTGAGGGAGGGGTGTACACTCAGGCTCTCAGACACACAAACACACACAGACTCCACACAAAGAGACACACACATGGCAGCTTGTCTACGAATAAAAACCTTGTTTCATTGGTTGAGAGGTTGATGTGATTGGAGTGTTTTGTCGGGGGGGGGGTGAGGGTGTTCAGGACATTCCCATGGTTGGTTTTGCCAAGCGCAAGATAAAAGCTGCACTGTTGGGAGGTCATGTTTGTTACAATACCCAGCATGCCTTCTGGTTCATCCCAGGTGGAGCCGTCATCAATTTCAGATCTTTTACAGAATCAACAGCAGAAGAACTCGCAGAGCCGTCACTAGCCGATTCCCAGGAAATAGTCTCGGTGGGTTTCATAAAGTGAAACTTTTAAATTTCCCTCAGCCCCTCTGTGCTCGTGTTTCTCCAACTTTCATCAGTCTGTGGAAATGAAACCATGGTGCCAGACTATCAGTTCTTCTTTCAGACAGTCAGGAACCGGTACAGTGTCTGCACAGGTCACAACAAATGTTGCAGAATCAGAATGTACTTGTTTGATTGATTGAATGGATTTATTATTTGACCACTTTACACTTGGTTTAGGCTGCAGCGAACAATTATTTTCAATCAGTTAGTTGGTCATCTGTTTTTTTATTTAACTTTTTCAGATGACTTCTTAATTAGTTGCTCTATAAAGTGTCATGAAATTGTTTTTGTCCGACCATCATCAACAAATGACAGAAAGAGAAGAGAAATGAAGAGAAGCTGTGAGCAGAGAGTGAATGAGATTATTGCTTGATTAATGACTTCAGTGATCAATAATTAAAATTAATTTAATTAAATGTGAAAATTAACTTGTCAGAGGAGACAGTCTGCCCTCCTTGGACTGTGCAGTGCACACTGAAGAAGAAAGAAGCCTCAAAATTGAGGTGTACTTGCTGTTGGACTCCCATCACCCACTGGAACACAAGCTGGGGGTCATCAGAACTCTATCAGGGAAGAGGGGAAGGAGAGGGAACAGGAGCCCATCAGGTGTGCTCATTTAAAACCTGTGGCTACCCAAACTGGACCTTTGTCAAAACCACTAAAAGGTCCAGAGCAGTCAGAGAGGAGGAGAAGACAGAACGTGACAACATTGTCATTCCTTATGTCAGGGGAACATCTGAGAAACTCAGGAGGAACTTTTAATAAACATCATATTCTGGTTCACTTTTAACCCACCAACACGCTGAGGCAGAAACTTGTCCACCCTAAGGACAAAACACCCAGGCAGAAACAGAGGGATGTAGTTTATGCTGTTCACTGCAGACAGGACTGCACAGATTTGTACATGAGGGAGACAAAACAGCCTCTCCATGAGTGAATGGCACACCACAGGAGGGCCGACTCCTCAGGTCAACACTCTGCTGTCCACTCACATCCGAAGGACAAACATCATTCCTGTGAGGACAACAATGTAACGTCTTGGCTAGAGAAGACAGATGGTTTGAAAGAGGAGTAAAATAATCCATCTATGTCAAACTGGAACGACCGTCTTCAAACAGAGGAGGTGTTCCAAGACATTACTTATCCTACAGTGCAGTCCTGAGTTCTCTCCCAAGACAGCTGAACAACCATTCACATCTGGGCTCACCTAACATCCCACGTGAAGGCCAGTCGGGTCAATGGCCACCACGCGGCCCTAACAACTCTCAGACTCAGAGCTCACACGCGTCCTTAACGACTCGGAGTTTAAAACCCTGCACTTCCCCTCCTTATGGTTAGAGCTGAAGAAGCCTCTTGGATGAGATGTGAAACCTCTTAAACTTAAACTTCCAGTTGCCTACGATACACCACTTAAAATCACTGTGACCTGTATGACTGAGAACCTTCATCAACATTTTGGCTCATGGTTTCTTCTTTGACAGAGGTTGTTTGCAGACAGCAGGGTTTTGCACAATCTGAGTTTTGTGGAGGCAGCTTTCACACTTCCATAAGCTGCTGTGATGAGCTGACCAGGGCCCTGCAGCTTCAGGTAAATGATGTTCAGCTCCTCTCTTGTGTTCACTAGGAATGCAAGATCCATGATCCAATTTTGGATCATCAATTCAGGAACATCTATTCTGCCATCTTCCATTATTTTTTTTCATCTCTGCTCTTAACTCCAAAATCTCTTCAAGACAGTTCCCCTGCTGAGCCAGTGCACCTCAGAAAGGTAAAGTACATCACCAGTGGCGGTTCTAGACCAGTTTTAATAGGGGGGCCAGGTTGGGGCCGGCGTTTTTGTTAGGGGGCACATACAACCTGGAAAAAAGATAAATCCCTCATTCAGACAAAACAGTGTTTACAATTTCAGCAATGTTGATTGTGAAGTAAAATGCTGAGACACTTTATTTCTGCTTTTCCCTTCAAAACAAAATCCATGCAAGAAATCTGTCATTGTATTATTGATGCAGACTCCCTGTCGGGGGGGCCACAGGGGGGTCCAGACTCGGAGTTACGGGGGCAATGGCCCCTGTTGGCCCCCCCCCCCTAGAACCGCCCCTGTACATCACCATATGCTGGACTGGATTTCTTTTAATATAGCCCAGAACTGGCAGTGCTGTAAACTCCTGAACCTGATGTAATTTTTACGTTTCATAACAACAGACACGACTGTAGTGTACAGACTCACTTTTTGATGCAGAGTCTATTCAGAGTCTATTCGCTGTAGAACTCCCTTGGCATCCTACAGCGGATCTGATTGGTGATTATGTGCGCAGTGATATGTGTGCTGCCCTGCCTGTAACCTGCCATCCAGCAGTAAACAGTACGTTAAGCTGTGTGTCTGCCTTTTAATCCTCATATGTAGCTGTGACGAACACAACAATGACGTGCGCGAATTTCAAGCATTTGCTGCACAGCCGGCTCGTTGGCACTACGGAGGAGACATTTCGTATCACATGAACTCATTTGATAACATAGTAGCTTCATTATGAATCGACATGAATGAATTTCAGGCGTTTGCACTCTTCTTTAGCTGTTCACTCTTTTACATTTTCGTTGAATATCACGTATTAATGTCACACTGGTATATTTTCCTCTCTTGTACTGTTGTCTGTTGTTTCGGGAGATAAAAATGTCAGTCAGTGCGTCAGGATATTTCTGCCGATTTGAATACAGTTATACAACTGTACAGTATACAGTTTCATAATAGTACAATCTTTATGCAATTAAGATGTAAGTATTTTGGATATCGCAAACATGACCCAACCATGTCCTTTACCGTGTCTTAACACTAAGCCAAAGTAGACAGTTTGGAGTTTACCTTGTGCTCACATTTTTTTTGGGAAATGTTTTTTTAATGAAATAGTAACTTTCGCATTCAGCTGCCTGAAAGTGTGTGTCCTGAGTCCTGACTCTCTGCCATATCTGTGTTTTGTTACTCCTCCCCCCCCCCCCCCCCCCCCCCCCCCCCCTGAGCCTGTGCTGGTGGGGGTGATAGCTTCCCTCCTGTGTCAGATGAAAAGTGCATGTGTGGACTGAGGGATGAAAGGAGCATCTCTCCAGTCTGTGGGAGCTGTGAATCTCTGCCAGGCAGGGAAAGGCAGGACTAATAGTTATAACCTGTCTGGAGAGAAAGGGGAATATAGTGAGACGGAGGGGAGGGGAGGGGAGGAGAGGAGGAGAGGAGAGGGGAGGGGAGGGAGGGAGGGGAGGAGAGGGAGGAGAGGAGAGGGAGAGGGAGGGGAGGGGAGGGGAGGGGAGGGGAGGAGAGGAGAGGGGAGGGGAGGGAGGGGAGGGGAGGGGAGGGAGGAGAGGAGAGGAGGAGGAGAGGGGAGGGAGGGAGGGGAGGAGAGAGGAGAGGGAGAGGAGAGGGGAGGAAAGGAGAGAGGGAGGGGAAGAGGGAGGAGAGGAGAGGAGAGGAGAGGGGAGAGACAAAGACAAATTATTCACAGATAGACAAACAGAGATGAAGATGTCGAAAAAGAAACTGAGTTAAGAGAGAGAGAAACGAAAAATGGGCAGGAAAGTACTAAAGCACTGCTCACTATGGACTGATTTGGAGAGTCATTTACAAACTGGGGGACTTCAACATAGCATCGAGGATTACCGAAGCAACACAGCCCTAAAACTTTTTGTTACGATGTGTGGGGAGAAGGGCAGCTGTGCTGGCACCGAGGTTCTCCGAGATGGAAAATGAATTATGTGCGTATGAGGACATGCGAGGAAAAAAAGTATAGGGAGTGAAAATGTGGGAGAGAGGGAGGAAACAGGGTAGACAGGTAATGAGAGGACGGAGGTTCACGCCAAAAATAAGATGAGGGTTGTAATGAGATGAAAAGGACTGATGGTGATTATCTGAGCTGGGGCCAGTGGAAGGAGGGACGACGAGAGAGGAGGCAGGAAAGCGAAAGGAGATGGAGAGGTGAATGTGTAGAAGGCAAAACGAGAGGGGGAGAGGAGAAAGAGAGACTGAGAGTCAAAGCATTCCAACAGACCGGCACCTCCATAATACTGGCTGTGGCCAAAGCAGGAATTTCCTCTGGCTGCACCACAGCTGAAGTGTGTTTTCTGACCCACAGAGCTCCGGCCCCTGCAGACGCTGTCCCATACCTCGACAAGCACCCAGACGAGAGAGTTACCCAGTCCTGTGGGCAGGAAGACAACATGGCCTCCAGCACACCGCCCAGTAATCCTCCCTGTGGCCTCACGGACAGGAGCGGCAGCTTCTTTAAGGTAAGGAAAGATGGATGGGTTGCTAAGAGAAAGTAAAAGACATCAGCTACCTCTGTGTATCAAATGTGTTTGTCTGGGAAAGGCTCACTCAGCATGTGTTTAAAACTCACAGACAGCAGGGTGAATCACTTGCATCATTAACAAAGCCAAAACCTAGTAACGTCATGTCTAGTCAAAATTTAGACCAGAATTGGACTTAAAATAACTAACCATGTTAGAATGTATACAAGAGATATGTGCCCCATATAATAAAGACAAGTAAACGAACTATAAAATGATCCTGGTAAAAGGAAAGTATCTTAGTTTAGCTGAGTAGCAGTAGCTGTTATGAGAGGTTCTCGATGGACTGCTACAAACTGCAAGGTGAGGGTCACATGACAGATGGAGCCAGACGAAAGCGTTGGAGGCTAGTTTTTGGTAGCCGTGGTAGCTTGTCTACTTGTGGCCTACTGTATAGGAAGCTAAACGATGAAGAAGATACAGCAGCTCTCTCCTGGAAGTGAGAATAACTCTCAACAGCAAAGAGAGCACGATGCATCTGACATGTTTGTTTTACTCTCTTACCTCTTTTTTAGAATTGACAAAATGTGATTATAAAAAGATAGCACGCTTATTACTGGCAGCTACCTAATCTTCAAAATGATTCCAAAGTATCTTATTGTATCCATTTCAACTCTTCATGACAGCACCGTTAAACCACTTTTAAAAATCCTTTCAGAATTTCAGTATGGTAGTTGAGTTTTCCCTCACATTTCCAAATGTGGGTATCTGTCACTCGACATTAAGCTCCATACAGCCCATCTGTTTGTCGTTCACACATGGGACAGGGTGGGAACATTTTAATACCTTAGGCAACAAGTTGTGGTGAGAAAACAGTACACAGACAAGCAGAATAGCTTGTTAGCGTTAGTGCTATCTAGGCTACCCCAGACTAGATGTGGCTGGATTATTTGGAAGCGAGAATGCCACATTGGTACGGATAGTGTTAAGTGATGTTACATCAGCAGAAGGGTTTCTGATCCTGCCTGCCTGGCTGTTGTCAGTGCCCTATCCCCATCATAGATAAACTGAAAATAGGTCGGAGGAGAGAGGTCTGGCTATGCGATACGACTTGAATGCAATAGTTGTAAGCCTACTGGAAAGTCAGCTGTTTCCGACTTTTAAACGTTACCCTGGGACTGCAAAGATGTCATGCTAGCCCGTATTTTCTAGCCCTATGGCCAGAGTAATGTGTGGCAGGTTATTTCATCGAGTGGATAATTACGTAAAAAAACCAAAAAAACTCGATGTAACGTTTTGATGTAAAAAAAAAGACCAATTAATCGGCTGAACCGACAAAACCCAGACAGTGACTTGAACCTCACTGTAACACACAAGCTGCAGAAAGTACAATTCCCCTCTAAATTTACTGATACGCGAATAATCTCACATCCCGTTCGCTGTTCAGCTCTCTGCTTCAGGCTGCGGCCACAGTAGCGTTACACACGGCCGGTCATTTGTTCGTGAAAATCTTGCTATTGATTTAGGGACAATGACATGACTGGTTAGCGAGCTAATCGTGTTAGCTAGCATACTGTCAAATTATATTTACTGTTTGTCAACCGTGCGCAATGTTATTGACTTTGAATCTTGCTAGCATAGCGTTAGCTTGCTGGCTCATCGCTGAGCGGACTAGAATATCTCCCGTTGCCAAGTCGTATCTATGGTCCGTCCTATTTACTGGAGGAGTGAACAACGTCTCCGTTGCATAAGAACCTTATGGGAGGATAATGACTGTTCCAGGTATTAGTCAAACCCTCAGGCGTTACCAGGGAAACTAAGTTCCGGCTTGTAAAAAACTTTATATTTTGACTGTAACACGCAAGAAAATGTAAATTAATGGTCCAAATTTCTTTTCTTTGGCAAGTGACCATGGTATAAGCGGGATAATCCCCCTCGAGGTGTCCATAAACAGGTGTTAATGGACTTCACGGAGGCAACCGTCCTCCGCTGCACGTCTGACGGTTCATAGGCCTCCGCGTCGTCCATTAACTCCTGTTTATGAACACCTCGTCGGGCATTATCCCTTACATAGTGTGGTTAAGCTAGCTTTACATGACACTCAATATATATTGTTGATTCATTTGTCACTTTTATAAAAATCAGCTGCTGCACATAGTCAACACTTAAAGTAAATTGATTGATTAATCTCTGTATTGACGCAGGGAGTATAGCTATTATCAGCTGTTGTTAGGTTAAGCCAACATTACTCATATTTAAATGTTATGTTGTACGCTACAGTACCTTCTAAATAACAACAATGACAATCTTTGAACTCCCGTCTCCCAGCATCCGTAAGAGATATTAGAAATTCTTCATGTTCTTAGGAAATGTAGTCGATATAACTGGATTGATTGATGAAACATAACAGTGGGGTTGCCTTTCAACAGTTTTCCCTGTCTTTCTGCCATATATTGTAGGAGTGTTGGAAATAAAGAATGGCAGCTGTACTTAATGGCAGCCTGACAAACATACTAACAGGAGTAATAACCCCCCCCCCCCCCCCCCCCCACACACACACACACACACACACACTCCCCTTCATCTCTGGCCCTTCCCTCTTTCTGTTCTGTCTCTTCAGTTTTCTTTTCCTTTCGTTTTTCCACTATCACTCAATATGCTCATTCATATTATATTGTTGTTTTAACCCAGTTTGTTTTTGTTAAATGGTCTATTTCTGTGTAAATAATGAGCTAAATCTGTTTCCTCTTTGCTGCTGCTGTCTGAATCAGCCTTTCATTATAACTCTACAGATTCTATGTAGCCTGTATTTGTGTGTTTGTGTGCAGTAAATGGGTCAAAAGGAAGCCGAAATAACAACATCGTAATGCCGCCTTGTAAAAAACGCCTGATTTCAGGCTATTCAGGTCTGTCGGCTAGACGACAAGCAAACAACTTTTAAAATACTTGTTCCCTGAATGGAGTTAGGATTGAACAGGGCTGCGCTGTGCCAAGTCATATTTCCATGACTTACCAGGTAGTCTGACTTTCTTAATCATTTCCCTGCATGCCAGCTTCCTTTTATCCTGTCGTGGTATGAGTGGATGTGTTATCATATAGCTCTGGGTGTCCACAAACAGCCACAATTAGTAATTGTTAAAGGAGAACTTCGGTTGATTTAAACATACAGCTTCATTGCTCAAGCTACCCTTGACTTGCCAGTACCGAAGACGCGAACAAATTTGGTCCAGCCATTACAGAGCTCCGCGAACGGAGACTTAGCATTGAACGCTAACAACATGGGGTCAGAACTTTACACTGTGTTTTAAGCGTCTTAACATGCTCCACATCTCACACCAAAAGTAATACAACATCAGCAGACACCTTAGCACACAGCAATGTAGCGTGTATGACTCAAACTGAATAAAAAAGTAGTTAAAACAGTGTGTTTGTGCAAGCAGCTACTTACCTGTTTGTTGACATCCGTGTGTTCCGGTAGCTCGACCAAACTAGTCAATCCTTCGAGCGTGCACTTACTTCCTCACTGGCGGAGACGGAAACGTAATCCAGCATTTTCGTGTTTCTGTTCATAATGTACATGTCCATATTACAGCCTGTCATGAGCTATGAGCCTTGCAATAGCCTGTTAAGCCTGTTAAGTGCACACTTGATGGATATGCTAGTTTGGTCTAGCTACCGGAACACACGGATGTCAACAAACAGGTAAGTAGCTCCTTGCACAAACACACTATTTTAACTACTTTTTTATTCAGTTTGAGTCATACACGCTACAGTGCTGTGTGCTAAGGTGTCTGCTGATGTTGCATAACTTTTGGTGTGAGATGTGGAGCATGTTAAGACGCTTAAAACACAGTGCAAAGTTCTGACCCCATGCTGTTAGCGTTCAATGCTAAGTCTCCGTTCACGGAGCTCTGTAATGGTTGGACCAAATGTGTTCGCATCTTCGGTACTGGCAAGTCAAGGGTAGCTTGAGCAATGAAGCTGCATGTTTAAATCGACCAAAGTTCTCCTTTAACATCTCCTCCATTGCTGTTCATAAATGTTCCGAAATCTGAGACGTTAATGCCATGATATCTTGATGGCGCTTGATGAATAACAGCTAGTATGCTCAGAAAAGGGCTTGACAATTGCTTCTATTTTTTCATTCTTACTTTTTTCAAGCATTCACATTTGTGTTTTTTAGAGACTCCAGCAGATCCTGTCGTGTTCAAAGACAACCAGTTGTCTTTAAGGCGGACATTGGGGAATTGTGTTGTGGATGCCGTTTCCCCTGTTTTTCCACAAACATGCTGCATTTCTGGAATTTCAGAATCCTTAAATGAGTGGTCAAACTTCTGTCTTCTGTCCATCTCTCATAGGCAAAGTAAATAAAATAATAATAATAATAATGATAATAGAAGTAAATAATGCACCATGTTACATTTAAATTACAGCATATTCTTAAAGCAGCTACAGCTCTCATTTTATTGTGTAAAATCTTAGCAAGCAAGTGACCTAAAACTATTATTGCACACTGAGTCTCAAGAACTCACCTTCACCCGGTTGCATCCTCTCAGTTCACTCATTGGCTTGCAGATGAAGTAGTGAAACCCACTTTTAAAGCTGAAGATTTAAAGGAGACTAGGATTAGAAGTCAACTAAGAAACAAACACTGAAAGCTGTCCCACTTTTAATTTCCTTCACAGTTTTTTCCGTCCTCACTAACCCTGTGAAAGCACTCTCTGCATGTGTCTGTGTGTCAAAACCAAACACATAGTTTCCCGTTGACTCCATCCATGGCTTTAACATCAGCCCATGCCGAGAATCACTTACCTCTACACACACACACACACACACACACACTCACACAGCTTCATTCTCACTCTGCACCCATGTGTTGTGCAGAGAGAATGAAACCAACCGGATTGATGATGTCAGGGAGCGTCATAAAAGTGAAAACACAGACTTCTGATTTCTGTCATCTCTGTCCAAAAGTGATCAGCGTGAAAACCAATCAGAGACTCTGCCCACAGACAGTCACTCAGCAACTGTTGTCTTCACCGACCGTCATTTCATAGCTCAGGAATTTCCCATGTCTTCTCCCGTGCGCCTGTTCCCACATTTTCATTCATACTAATCAATGTCTGATGCTTAATAGAAGGCAATACTATGGCCGGATTAAAAACCCTTCATTAGGCCCCAGGGCAAAAATAAGCTGCTAGACCCCCTCCTTGTTCTCTGTGCACCCCGTGTGTACAGTATTTTTTCATGACGTCTTTATGTAGGGAGTTTGTCAAAGCTATAAACTGAGCATAAGGTTAGCATTAACTAGCTTCATGCTGTTAGCTGCTGTTAATGAATGTTGTGGTTTTTTTTTTATCGCACTTTATTGCAGATTTTTTTTTATTGTTTAAATGTATTGTGATTCTGTGCTCACACCAGCTGTGCTGCTGCACAACTGACTGAAACACAGATGTTCACAAAGACAATTTAAGACGGAAGCCTGAGCTACACATTACTAACCTCGTGCTTCGCTTCCAGCTTTGACAAACTCGCCACATAAAGATGCCTTTCTGTTTGACCCAGCATTACAATATTTAGGATCATTTTCCACAATCCCTCTTCTAAAGACATATCTTACCTGTGTGTCTGCACCAGCAGGTTGTCCTGGTGAGGTGGACGCCGTTGTGATCTGCGGTGCTGCGCTGCGTTCACAGTCTCATGTGGAAATGGGAAACATCATTCTCTAAAGCGTGGCTGTTAAACTACACAATCTGGCATATTTGACTGCCCTTATATATTGATAATTGCCAAGAGTGGTTTATAACAGCTTGTTAAATGTAACTTTTTCCTGGGCATCACTTAATTTAATCAGGTGAAAACAGTGTGGAATCATATTTCTCTCAACCACATTTCCTGAAACATAACTGGGGGAGGGCCCCTGAGCTTTCTGTATTATGCTGTCACTCACAATCCCACGTTGATGCCACGCCCCCCACGCCAGATCAGGGCCAAAAATCTGACACCAAAAACATTTAATTTGAATGTGAAAACATGATATCTGCATGAGACCTCAAATATGAAATTATATAGGTGAAAATGAAAGATAAATTCTTCATTCAAAAGAATATCAGAATTGAAGTATTGATTTGATTCTGATAAACGTTTGAATTTTAGCCTTGATCTGGCTCCATACATCCCCACATTCAAAATAACTCCCATGATCCCACATTACCTCACATGGTCATCAAACTACGTTGTTTGTTTTATTTGATCTGCCTCAAGTTTATTTAGGATGATGCACGATATGTTGACACACAGTGGGAACTGGTGTTGGCAGTCAGCAGTGTTGCCAGGTTGGCAATCCAACCTTGCCTTTGTCCCTAAAATGACTCATAGAGGTCCAACTGCTTGACTTTCAGTTCCTACATCGGAATGGGCTTTATTGGCTAAGTATGGGACACGAACACAACACTGGACTGGACATAACATAAGGACAAAGACAACAAAGCTATACAAATAATGGACAAATATGTGGAAGCAATATGTGCAAATGGTAATGTGATATAAAAGTTCTAGCGACCAACAACTTAAATGAAAACTCATTTTAAAATGGCACATATTAGCACTCTGAAACCCAGAGACAAATCTCTGTCCACAGCTTAGGATCATTTTTTTATTTGTCTGAAGGGGCTGAAAGGACAGAATTTCCAAATATTTTCCCCCTTTGGGATGCAGCCATAGCGTAGCGGGACTATTTCAGGAGTTTACACTAACAGACTGGCTGTTTGTGGCATGTGGTTTGGGGTTTTTAACTGCTTCTGATGGTAAATGTGACACTGTGCTGCCTGAGAGCGCTGGCTGTTTCCCCTAGTGTTAGTCAGCTGTCGAGACTCTGTCTTCACACAGGTTCAAATTGAGCATCCCCCAGTGGGTGAAGTGCAGTTTTCAGCGCTCCAGTAACATTGCAGCTAACTTTTCGACTCAGGTTGTGTAACAGAGTTTTGACCTGACACAAAGCTGGAGCTGGCTCCACTTAGTCCTGTGAGGAAGGGGTGTGGGGGGGGGGGGGAATTAGAGGGCCCTGCGGTGACTGTGGTCTGGTCTGGAGCTCAGCTGGTGCCGGAAAGTTTAGGGAAGGATGCCTCCTACTGGTTGAAATGTATTATGAAAGCAGAAAGTCGTCATTAAAATCTAGGATTTGTATTTAATTCTTCGTGTTTGCATGACATGGGTGGAGTTAACTACATCAGAGAAACTATACTCCATGTATAGTTTATATGGACATACTTTTCCAGACGCAATAATATAATACATAAATAGGCCTGAAGAGGCCATCTTGTCCACGCTTGTTTGACTCAGATCTTCAGTGTCAGGCGTTCAGATTTCAACATCTCTGCTCAGATGTGTTTGAGGACTCCCTGAGAGTGCTCTAAAATGTGGAATTACAGAATGTGGAAACGGAGGGGAAACAAAACGGCAGGAAAGCAATTAGTCGCCTTGTTTGTGCGAGCGAGCCATTTTTGACTCTGTTTTTAAGAATTCCCTTTGAGGCTAATTGGATACAACTGTGCTGATGTAGGTTTAAATCCTGCCAGAATGTGTCCTCATGTCTTAAAAGCTCTAGCGCAGAGCAGATTATTATAAATATGCATAGAAGTCGTAGAGAAATGATGCCGCTTACAACTTCAGACCTTGCCTGATAATGATTTACGTTTTTCTTCAGTATCTTAAGTGATCCAGTGACAGTTGACTGTGCGGTCATGGGCACACTGCAAACAGGAATAGTTCATTAGGCATTCTTTTAACCGTTACTTTGCCAAAATGTAGAGTAAAAAGTACAAGTTTTTTTTTAAAACGCCTAGAGTTGTTGTCTTGATTTTGTGTACTCTGCAGTTTGCTTTGGAATCAGAGATTGTTAGACACATTCCATACCTGTGACATCACAGTTCAACCCTGCAAACAGTTGTGGGCTGAAACTAAATACAGCATCAAGACACAATCCTTCACTGTAGTTATTAGGTGTCCGGTCATCATCAACAATTCACTCTGTTGATTGATTGTGTTTAACGTAGGTTTAAATGACAGTGCAACACCCTTATCACTGTCAGCCTGAAAATAGTCCACCGAGACGTTTCCAGATGTTTTATAGGCAGATGTGTTTTTTATTATCCAAACAGCATTTTGCATTTGGGACACATTGGGACACTTTGGAAAAAGAGTTGTTTGTTTGGGTTCACTTCAGGAGTTAATGTAGGTCATTTTTTTTTTTTTGACAAAGCTTTGTCTTCGTGCTTCCTGCCTGTCGGAAATGAGGTCCACGCACAGGAAAAATGACTAACTGCCTCCCTGCCCTTTGTTCTAGATGTGACCAGTACAGTCCCCCCGTCCTTCGCTTTCATTTTCTCGCTTCAAATTTACGTTTGAGCAATGCTGTCTGTTTCATTTACTGCTGTTCCCCCTCCACCTCCCCGTCTTCTTCTTCTTATATTCCCTCGCCAGTCAGCGCCTCTCATTCCCTTTTTTTTCAGCTGATTGACACATTCGCCCTGGAGATCGGGGAGCTGAAGAAAGAGATGGTCCAGACCTCTGCAACAGCGGACACGGAGCCCCTTGACCTACGAGGGTAGGGCTGTTATACACTTCATTTTGCTTTTCCTCCCTCACTTCTCACACTCTTCACCAACACTTTCATCAGCCTGAGTAGTCTTGATTTTTTTTATTCCTGATAATATTGAAATATTATGTCATCTTGATGAGGCCGGTCATGTTCTCTCATCTGCTCGTTCTGCATTCTGTTAAATCTGATTTCCTTAAACAATGTTTTGTAAATGCTCACTGTAAATTAGTACTCATCGTCACCTGCAGATGGCAAACGTGTTTCACTCTCCGTCTCTGCAGGATGGAGAGTGAAGTGAGCGGTGTGTACCTGCAGTCCTCCCTCTGTGGCGGGGTGGGGGGTGAAAGGGACTCTGGGTACGATTCCTTATGGAGGAGGATGAGTGTGTTGGACAGGCTGACTCAAACCCACCCGGTGTGGCTGCTGCTGGCAGTCAGTGAAGAGGAGGCCAGCGACGTTCTGCTCAAACAGCCACCAGGGGTGAGGGCTCACCATCCTGGACACAAATGTTAATTAGATTTTGTTGCACAGACCATATGCACTCTGCGTCTGTTTTCCTGACGTCATGCTTGGGTTCTGGGGAGCTCAGATGCTGGGAATATGTCATACTGCTGTATATCAGGTTGCAAAAATCTTTAAATGCAGAGAATCTGACAAGTTGTTTCCATTTCACCAGTGAAAAGATGATGGATAGTTACAGTTTGGAGAGACATTGGTTCGTATTTGGAGATAAGACAACATATTTGATAACCCATTAGCTAACGGTGTTACTTTAAATCAAGCTACACTTCAAGCTTGATTACATACAGTGAGTTTCACTTCCAGGCTTAAAATATGTGTCCGAGATGTGCGTTACACCTTTCCTGTTGTATTGTGTAACACTGTCAATGGTAATGTTAGCTAGTAAGTGGTTAAACTGTGATGTCAGCTGTTGTCCAACGGTAGCTAATTGGCTAATCAAATATGGGTCTCGCCTCGAGACGTATATCTACATTTATGCGACTTGCAACCTGACGTTACCCCAGCAACTGACCTACACACCTTGAGCATGATGTCAAATGAAAATGATATAAATCCAGTCTGGTTCGTGACTTGTGCAGGTGTTCCTGGTCAGGAAGTCGGCCGCTCTACAGAGGAAGGTTCTGTCTGTGCGTCTCAGGGAGGATCAGTCAGGAACTCCCATCTGCCACTTTGCTGTCAGAGAGAGCCAGTACAGTAAGTCACATGTTTGTTTTAACGGCTTGTACCTGGACTGCTGGGATGGGTGGGGTTATCTGTATCAGTACATAATCATTTACTCTCAAATAACGAATCAACAGTCACAGATAACGGTTTGAAAGAAAATAAGCCAATGCACAAGCGAGGCCCATCAGTATGGTCCAATCAAGTGTGAGTTTGCGTAAGTATGTTGTGCTCAGTTGAGCTTTTCTTTCAAAGTAACGGAGTAATTAATTGCCGTCATAAAGCTATAAAGTACTGGTCTGAACGTGAGGTGGTAGCAGTAACACCTTATCTGCTCTCTGTCTTCTCTTCATCGGGAAGGTTTGCTGATAAAGCGTTGGCCTTGAGTAAACGTCTAGCCAAACGTGATTTGCACAGCATTAGGCCACATGATCACATCTTTATTTACACTGCCTCAGGAGTGACATTGAAATGTGAACATGCTGAAGCTAGGTGTGCGTATGAGTGACTTTAGGTCATAAAATTCATTAAAAGTGTATTGTACTTAAATGGTTAACCACTGTGATTGCTATAACCAAGACCAACATTCGATTAGTAACTCTGCTTATAATCTTATTATGACAAGTCCTGTGTTAAGGTGCTCAGTATTTGGAAGTAGTCAGGAGCTGTGACATTGCCAGAGTGTGAGGACATACCAGCTGTGGATTTCTCCCGGCTGAAATGACAGCACCCATGGGATGGAGGGGAGCGCCTTTGGCCTGGTTTGGCCTTTAGATTTAGGTCAGCTGCTCTCCAGTTTGCCCCTCATGCTGCACAAATTACTGTATGAAGCCAACTTTGTGCATGAACCGTTTAACAGGGTTCGTACGGGTGCTTGAAATCCTTGAAAGTGCTTGAATTTCAATGTTGTGTTTTCAAGGTCTGAAAAGTGCTTGGATTTTAGTTTAAGTGCTTGAAAGTGCTTGACATTATAACTCTGTGTCTTTCACAAAATTGGGATCAGACTGGATAATTAATTTCTGAAGTTTTTGCTATTATAAAATATAATTTTAGATGTTTACAGCATGATACAATGTACATAACTGTGATAAAAAGTGAAGAAAAAAACAAGTATATATATTCCCTTAGAGACGTATTTCACCCCAGCAATAAGGTGCTGGAAAATCTTTAAAATGACCCTTAAAAGTGCTTGAAAAGTGCTTGAATTTGACCTTGAAAAAAGTGTACGAACCCTGGTTTAAGCTTAAATAGATATTCTGAAATTTTTTGAAATAGTATAAAATATTCAGAATCGATATGTGTCAGTATATTGATATTTTGCAGTAATTGGTACTATACAGACCAGTTGTAGGAAAAGAGTGAGGGAACAACAAGTGTGCAGGGATTTGAGCCCTCGAGACTTCATGAAAGGTCTTGGCATCTCATCCGATAATATGATTCTCATTTGTTAAGAGGATACATCAGCTTTGACCAAAAATACCTGTACTGCAATCGATCTGAATGCTAAAAATATGAATTGTGGAGGATAATTGAATTTATCCACTGAGAAGCTCGAATGTTGTACAAGATTGCATTGCAAGTCCATCCAATGTCCGTCTAGACATTTCACAAAAAGCTAAAAATGTCAGCCCCCTGATGTGCTAAAAGAAGAAATTTGGATCGATCCTATAAAAAAGATGGGTGACAACAGGGCTTTGGGACTGGGAGACTGAAGTTTGAATACCAGTCTGAGCACTTCTTTGGTATAGAGAAAGAAATAATGACTCGGGTACGAAAACGTTTAGTTCAGTTATCTTTCAAACATCTCCCAGTAGTGATCCCAGGTCACCACACCACTAGCAGCCTTGTTCTAAGTGGTGGTCAAGATAGGGTCCCATACCCACTCTGAGCCCTTTCTCACTGCATTATTGCCAACCTCCAGTGGTGGCAACCTTGTACAGCTATGCCACTGCAATGCTATATATATATATATGATTTCCGTTGCTGTAATATCTTGCTATTGTTTGAATGATATACGTGTATATATGTATGTCCCGCTCAACTTTGAGGATACGGGGTGCTGACCCAAAAATAAAAAAAGTAGCTAATGAAGTTGTCATCTATTAAAGCTGAATTACACACTAATTAATGATGCACATCAGGCTATATCTTAGGTTTTCTACAGCATTACTGTAAACATTTGTGGGTGTGAAGCCCATTAAACAGAAGCTAGGAACCTGCTGACACAAATCATCATAACAGCTTCAGCAAAAAACAAATACAAGTAAGCCAATCAGTAGTGTGATGTCCATGCACATACCAAGGTGAGTGGCCAATTGATATGCACACCTACAATAGTAGATGTATGTATGTTCATGTATAACTTATCATGTGCAGAACCTCCAGCCAAATACACAGACACATCAATCAAAACATCATCCAAACACAAATATTAACATCATAAGGATAATAGTGGTGAGAAAGGTTAGTGACCAATCGATTTGGTCATGGTCAGCATGAAAATCAAATAGGTTAATGTAAAGTATATGACAGTAATAATAAAAATCAAATAGTTCCAGTCTATGAATCATGATTCAATCTGTGCACATTTTCTCTGTTTGCAGCCTTTTCCCTTGAGGGATCCGGGATCAGCTTTGCAGATCTGTTTCGCCTGGTCGCTTTCTACTGTATTAGCAGGTAAACAGCCAACATTTGTTCTTCTGTCTATCCACCTTTCAAAGCCCCGGCGTCTCCATGTTTTGCACCGTGAGGAGAGGGTCATTTTAAGATGGAAACTCCATGGATGAAAAAAAAATGTTTGTCGAGTAAGCAGCCGGCTCTGTGTGCAAGGCTCTCACTTCTTGTTTTAGCTCATGTCAGCTCGGGAGACTCAGACAGACGCAGGAAATGGATTGAAATTGTGCTGAAAGCAGTTCAGCACTGGATTTCAGTAGAGCGGTGACCGCTTGTCCAACAGGCATCCTTAACTTACAAATTCCTTATATTTTTTGAATGTTAACTTTTATTCTCATTCCCACCATGAATGTATTGTACATTTATGGTTATATCTATATGTCTTTTGTAATGGAAACAAAGGATGTGTCAGCAGGTTTATATTAATGATGGTTGAAGGTATTTTCACTTCTCTGTATGTTGGTGTCCAGGCTCTGTTGTGCCAACCAAACATATGGCATCATCACTTTTGTTTGGGGATATCACTGTCAAATGAGGACAATGTGCATTATGACCCTGAACAACAAGCACTGAATACTGACAGTATTGCTGAGGCTGAATCACTATTTTTTTCTATTAGGTATATTTACATACATAGGTACATAGATACATCAGCATTTGAAGTTTCTTTACTCACTTAGAGTATATTGTTATGTTCTTGTATCTGTCTCCAGTCACATTTGTCGCCTGTTCATCTTTCACTCAGGGACGTCCTGCCTTTCACACTCAAACTCCCAGAGGCCATTGCATCGGCTACGACTCGGAAAGAACTGGAGGAGGTGGCTCAGCTTGGAGCAGGTAGTCTCATCTGTCACTTGACTGGATTGATATTCTGTATGAACACACAGCCACATTTAAGCTAAATAAGATACAGTCAACACTTCATGCTAAGAACTTTTGCTTCAGAATTTTGTTTTCAGCAGCTTACTTTTATTTCCCACCTGTAGAAAAAAACACTTGTTTGAGAGTGAAAGCATTTTCTATGTTTTCTGTCGTCAGACTTCAAAGACTGGTTCAACCTTTTTTTTGGAGTTTAGCTGAGACGATCACTAGATGAGAAACGCGTTGCTGCCTATGGCTGGGCTTTACGTGCAGAGCAGGCGATCCGCCTACCTTAACATACAGACTGGAAGCAGGGGGAAAGAAAGAGCCTGGTTCCCTCCTGTGTTTACATGCTCCTCCTAACCCCTCTAAAGCTCACTAATTAGCAAGTTGCATGTCCTTTATTTAGTTAAAATCACAGTTTGAGGTTTAAGGGGGAGCTGAGTGCTGTAACTGTTTCTTGGCAACAACAGTACCGGTACCGTGGGGCGGCCTGTTCTGTTACCCACATTAGAGGAGACTCTGAATTGAAGTGCTGGGTCGGTTAATAACATGTTTTTCATTAAGTCAGCAAGTTACGATTTGTTTTTGTTTTTTAAGCTGACCTGTCCGTCAGTAAGTTTTATGAACAAGAGAGAGTCAGGCGCGGTGTGTCTGACATCCAATCTTTATGCTAAGTTAGGGGAATGGCCTTCCAGCTGCAGCTCTATAGCAGAAACTTAGAAAAATAGTTATGTTAAGTAGCACTGATAGCTATGAATACCAAAATTCCATTTTTGGAGCACTGAGCCTTTTAAAATACCACAGTCTCTCTCATTCTGTTGGTGCCTGTGAGCGCTACGCCTGGCTACAGCATTAAAACAGTCAGTCAACTAAGCAAGCAGGTGGAGATAAAACAGCCGATGTTTGTGTGACCAGGTTGTGTTTATTTTCCCCCATTCCAACTCAGGCTGACTGCTCTGCTCTGTTTTCACATCAGATTCAGTCACTTCATTTCTGTTGAGTTATTCCAGGCTCGGCTGCCGTGAAACTGCAGTGAGTCAGCTTCCTACAGTAGGAGCCTACAGCATAGCTCAGTGCTCAGTGTGGGGGAGCAGGGAGGGGCAAGTGGAAAGCTACAGTAAGCTGCGTGCTATCTTAACACACACACACACGTCACATGACATTGAGATATGTCGAAAACACACAGGGCTGAATGCTAGCATAACATGTACAGTATACTGTGTCAGATACGCTTATTAACACGAATTACGCTTTGGTTTTTGCAGCCAGAGTTTTTCCCAGCTGACTCGTACAGTCATTGAGGGAAACTCCCCTTCTCCACTGGCCTCTATTTAAAGAGAAAAAGCATACTGCCACATTCTCTGCCATGAAATCTGGGCACGCACATGTGTAACATAAACACGTGCTATGAATAACTTCAGAGACATCTGAATATTGCGGTGACCATTGCGATTGATTTGCCCTCCCAGTGTTATGTTGCGCTAAAGAGGCACACTTTCAACATTTTGTTTTGGCAACTTTTACTTATCAAGTGAAGTGTTGCAGTAGTTGAATCATAGATCATTCTGATGCGAGAATAGGACTCAGCTGGTGTTTTTAGCCAGGCGAGAGTTTGTGACTTCAGAGTCGTTTGTTGGTGCGTCGATACACCACTTTGTTGTAGAATGGCATTTCAGGAGGGTTAACGTAGTATTTTGCACACATAAAACCTTCCACAGGACGAACTAATGAACTGTGAACTCTCGCCATTCTTTAACTTTCCAAGTGATCCATCATCAGGTCAACATTTGAATTTCTCATATACTGTATGCTGGTTTACAGGTAAAAGATGGTGAACTTGCTAAATATGTCTGTGAAAGGTATCAGCGATGACATCGTCATGGTGAGCTTTTTAAAAATTCTAATTTGTAGTGTCTCTGTCAGAATGTTGTCAGTGGAACATCAATGATACCAGACGCCTTTTATGTTAGTAACCTAATCACCAGGGGCCGTATGCAGTGCAAAACTACAGCTTATAAAATGCTGAAACATTTCCAGAGCTATTGTGTGTTTTGAACGTTTGAGTCAATCGTAGAGAATAATCAACCAACACAGCCAACCAATCAGAAGAGGAGTAGGGCAGAATCTATTGAGGGAAATTTCATCACTAGGAGCAACTGTTAGTACTAGGAAGTTTAATGAATACAGCCCCAGGTCTTTATTTGAAAAAGGCTCACAGTGAAATATGCCTTTATGTCTAATTCCCCCCGTTTTATATGTGCGCCTTCCAATCTGCTCCCCGTTTGTGAGAAATTGATTGATATTAACATAAAGCCCGGCACTCATCTTTATAGCCACTTTATGTGGCACTTGGAGTAAGCAGCCTGCTGCAGTCTTGCTGTGCAGACAGACTGCAGAGCGTCAGGTGGTCATTGCTCACACGGAGCAATGAGAATACCACAGGCGGATTTCAGTCTCCAGACACTGGGGTATTATCAGACACATGAAACTGCTCCATCAGCTGGACCCTGCTCCTTTACTGCCCGAGGAATGCACAAGTTTATATTTGTAACCTGCAGGAGCAGTCCTCACTGGGCTTATGCTGCAGTCACTGCATAGATATTTTAAAGTGGTATGCTTTGTTGCCCGTTCTTTACAGTTAAAGTAAAAAGTTAGGTAAAATCATTGTTCTATAACTGCATGATTCTGCTTGGATACAGTAGAATCTTTGTTTTCAAGTGGTTATTAAAGCTGTGTGTGTTAGCATGAGAACTCTCACGCCAAGTAGCTGGAAACAATGGGATGATTCAGTGGAAAAGACCACAAGAACTTCAAAATGGGAGCACACGTCCTCTACATTTGCACTGTAAATATAAAGAAAAACAAGAAAAAGAGGAAAGTCACACGAGCGAAGTTTAAAGACGGCGGTAGATTCATTTAAAAGAAAATGGTCTACACGGAAATACTGCACAGTGTAGAAGTGTGAGAGGAGGAAAACAGAGCAGTAAGAGGGAGTGGAGGAACTGGAAGTGTGTGCCGTGTGGTGCGTTTAGAGCCCTCCCACTCTGGGATTAGCACGGGTGACTCCCTCTCCCTGTCACTGGTTGTGTGTCGGCAACCAGTGATTCAGAGCAAAAAGTTGCGGGCTGAGCTCACCACACTTCTGCCACCAGCAAGAAGAAACACACGCAAAAGGGAAAACTGAGGGAACTTCTGAACCGCTGGTGAGAAATATCGGAGAATCTTGTTTGTCTTAATCTTTTCTTTAGATTTGGAGTCTCCTGATCTCAGCTGGTGTCTGAGGATATATTCCCCCTTTCAGGAAACCTTGAATGGAAGGAAAAGTGTGTGTTTGAGTTAGTTAATATTTGCCTCTGACTGTGTCTCTGTGTCACAGGCTTCTGGGACTCTGCCCTCTGCAGTCAGCGGCGCTCCTCCCCCCGCCCCCGTCGCCCTCTGAGTCGCACCCTCAGCCCCCAGCGGACTAACAGGAACAGCGAGGTCGAGGGGTCGCAGCAGAGACACACCGGGTTGCACTGTGACAGCGCGCCGCCAACCCTACGCTCCCACGCTGCTCCACCTTCCTTCCACCTAGAAAGGAGACATTCCAGCGGTCCTCTGTGCTTCCTTAACCCCCTGTTCCTCCAGACTCATCACCACCACCACCACCGCGAGGACGAGCCGCCTTTGCGCGCCGTCGAGTCTGACGCCAACCCAGAAAATGCGGGGGTAGCATCCGCCGAGCCGTTAAGCAGCAGCCAAGGTAGCGAGAAGCACGCGGACGAGATCAAGGTGAACGGCAAATCGCGGTCCCCTCCCCCTCGCCCCCCTCCCCCGCGCTCCATGCCACGCCGGCGCCCTGCCCCGCCTCCGCCCGGACCTCCACCGGCTACCACCAGACCCAAGAGCATGCCGGAGGCCATTCCCGCGTCCGCAAAGCCACGCTATACCTCCATCAAGCGCCCAGCACCCGCTAGACCGTCAATGGGTGCCAAGCAAAGCAGCCCCTCCAAAACTGCCAGCCCGCCAATCCCCGTGTCTTCAAACCCACCACCTCCCAGGCCGAAGAAGCCCGATCTGGAGGCTCATCGCTGCCACATAGCCCTGGATGATGAGACCATCGCTAAGGCTCTGTCGCGTGCCAAGCTTTCACCCTGCCAACCGCCGCCTGCTGTCCCTGCTGATGCGCTGCTGGAGAATAACGCCGGGAGTCCATCCAGTCCTAACGAGAGGGGACGCCAGCGGCTGAGTGACATGAGCATGTCTACTTCCTCCTCTGACTCACTGGAATATTCTCAGTCTCCTGGATTCTCCCTGGGACTGGCCCCTAGCCCATCCCGACACCTTACTCATCAAGACCCAGTGGAGGACAGCAGTGACGATGACGAGTACGGGGAGGAAGACGAGGATGAAGACTACGGGGTAGGCCTAGAGACGGACCTAGAAATGCGCCTCCGCCCGTCCTTTAAATCGCGGCGGCAAAGGGTCGGCGTGAGCCTGAGTGGTGGCTCTTTCATCCTCCCCAGGGCCCTGAAGGGACGTTTCCGCAAGGTGAGCGGCATGCTCAGCTCCCTCGTGACCCCAAAGAGACGGGTGGTGAAACGGATCACAGAGGTCTCCAGGGACAAAAGCTCGTACTTTGGCTCCCTGGTCCAGGACTACATCAGCTTTGTTCAAGAGAACCGAGGCTGTCACACATCAGGGATTGACTTTCTGCAGACACTCAGGCAGTTTATGACACAGATGAAGGCATACCTGCGCCAGAGCTCTGAGCTGGACCCCCCAATAGAGTCACTTATACCCGAGGACCAGATAGGTGAGTTCACTGAAAAGATCCTTTAAAACCAGCGCACAAGTTGAAGGCACTTCAGCTGTTGTTCTAGACATATCTAATCTCTGACAGCATTAAGTTCTCTACATGTTTTCCTTTCCAGTTTTTAATTTGAGAAGTACAAGCTCTTTCGTGTTGCTTCAGGAAAGAATTTCAAAATGACTTCATTCATTCACAATGTTCAGTGAGAGCTCAGGCGTGCCATTGTCTTGGGAATCAGACATACTAGTTGAGGTTTTCCGTATTAGTCTCTCTCATTACTGGTGTTGAATTACAGAAATGTCAGCTTGCTGTGGCCCAGTGGGATATTCCTGGCCTCTGCGTGTTGGCATCAGCTCCCAGTGCAAGTTGAAGCTCCTTTGAATGGCATGTGTTTTTATCTGTTTAGCCAAAACAGTGCGCCCAAAAACAAAAGATTCAGAGATTGTCTATTCACCCAAAATCAAAATCAGCTGAAGTAGATGGGGACTTGTTTTAAAGCGTGTAAAACCACAGACAAAACAAGTTTATACCTTTTTGTAGGTCGAAACCTTCACTTTTGCTGACTAAGCTGAAAGCATTCGCAAGCACCCAGAAGTGGGTACACTAGTTCGACCACGCCTCGATGGGTGTAAATAGTGTCTTCTCTAATCAGTAAGGGATCTCGGGGGCTTTTGGACACTGGGATTGAACTGTATGGGGACATTAATGCTTTGTAATTTTGCGGGGGAACTATTCCTTTAACCTCAAATTGGTACCTACAAAACAAGTCTGTAGCACAGAGCAGAAAACTGTCGAGAGCCAACAGCTTGCTTTGATTGATATCTCAGTTATTTAGTCTCTTCAAGTTCATCGAGGCACAATTCCTGTCCAGATGCTTTGAGACAGCGAATAACATTTGAGAACTTCAGCTTCTTTAGTCGCATGAAAAAGGGCTTTGTGGAAATGAAATAAAACCAGTGTTATCGTGTTAGTACTAGAGATTCGCACTCACTGAGGTCATGATTGCAAAAATACAGTTTGCAGCCTCGGGCAGCTCTATCAAAGGGGTGCTTCATTCCACTCAGATTATTCCGGACTTGAGTATTTGCATGAATATGTATCTCGGGTCTTTGCGCGCGTCTCGCTTTCCCTCGCTTATTGTAAACAACCAACAACAGCGAAGCTTTGTTGAGAGACAGAGAAGTGAGCCATTCTGGTTGTGCTAACAGACCGCAGTCACATACATAAAACGTCGCACATGATCCGTTTGGACAGGGGAAATGTGAAGAGAGGTTTTTTTTTCATACGGTCACCATGGAATCAAACACGGAATCCTTTTTTTTAGAGACACTATCATTAGAGTAGCAGTAGTTATGTAGAGTTTTAGAAGTTTAGAAGGTGTGTCGAAATTACAGCTGTTTATTTTTACCCTGGAAAATCCAAATGGAACTGAGGGCTACGGCGGCAGCACGCAGTCTTACTGACCTCGTGCTGTAATCCCACATAATATTATCAAAAGAAAGGAGAAGTGGAGTCAAGCTGAAGTCTGCGGTCTGTGTTTACAGAACGATTCAGAGGAGTGTGACTTCGTAATGGCTCAAAGCTGACATCTTGGGAAAGAAATGTTATAGTCTTGACAGTTTGTGTTTGTAGCAAAAGAGGAGCTAGAAGTTCAAACTCTGAGTAATTGCAGCGCCAAAGTCTATTTAAATCCCATCTGAGAGGTCAAGATGTGGAACGATCAACCGTCGGGTGTTTGCAGAGGGAAGGGGTGTGCGACTGTCAACACACATCCTGACTTACGACCGTGATGATTAGATTAGGAACGGTCAAGATGGGGGATGTGAGTGATGTGGGTTGGAAACCAGAACACTGCACTGCTTTCATGTACATATACAAGTTTGTCAGTGTATGCTCGCCGGTGTGTACTTTGTTATTTGTGTTTGTGTGTGTGTGTGTTTATCATAGGCTCTCCTACAGTTTATTGCGTTTGAAGGAAGTCTTGGAACAGGTTGTAGTCGAGATAAAGCCCAATAACAAACATTGCTCAGTATACAAAGGATACGAGCCGGTCCGAGGGAACCAGGAAGTCCACTGTCCAAAAATGTGCGCGTGGGCGTGCATGCGTGTGTGTGCGTGTGAGACACGCTTCTCCAGCCTCTGTAAACTCTCCCCTTATTCATGACTTCAGATGTATTTGTTTCAGCAGAGTGCAATAAAGGGCTGCCAAACCCCTTACCTCAAACGACCCCACAGCGCTCGACACTAGGCTCTCAGATACAGCGCGGAGGCTTGTACTGTAGCGTACTGTCGTTCCTCTGACTCACCATGAAGGCAAAAAATGTCTTCACAGGATTCTTGTATCTGCACGCTCGCTTGTTTACGCAAGTGGCAAAGCACGCATTCGGTTCTGTGTTGCTCATTTCATAAGCACGGTATGAACAACTGGCTGAAGGCTGCGCATGAATGGTTGCGTCAGTGCTGCCAGTGGACAATAAGACCCAATTGTGTGAATGTGCCGTGCTGCACATAGTTGTGGTAGGCAGGGGAATTATTTGTAGCACATGTATGTAGGTGAGGTACAGATGAAGCCATTGTGGAGGACCGAGCACCACTTTGTCCCGCACGTTAGCTGAACGGATGGTATGATTCTGAATAGAGTCGACCTTTACGTTTGGTCAGCTCCCGAGTTGGATCTGTCGAGGTCAGACTTCGACACATCTGTCACTCTTTAACTCCTTAAAGTAGTAAATGTGTAATCTATCTGGGAACACCTGACTGTTACTTCCTGTAATGTCACACTTTGAGGTCAGTCAAAGTCATGTCAGCACCACAGTTGTGTTTGCATTTAGAAGCATTTTATATTCTTCAGTATGACAGATGAGGTTATGTATTGATAGATGATTGTCTTGTAATGTATTGATTATCGCACAGTTGCTGTGTAGTGATGCTATTTTTCATCGCGGGCAACACATTGTGAATAGTAGTGTATTGTGAGTTACCCTGTGATTCCCCCCTACTGTTGATTTGAGCCTGACTGACACATATTGCCCTGTCACAGATGTGACATTATCTATGTTTATGTTGTCCGATATAAGAGTTTATTTTTTGTTTTTACATAATATGATGCAGAAAAAGTTGATTGGAGTAATTTGTAATTATTCCATGTCCAGTGAGGTTTACTCTGCTAGTGTACTGATGGCATTTTGGACCCATCACGTACATAATTTAGTCTTTATAGAGTATCAGCCCAAATATCAGTATTAGAATTTTGTTACTCCCGTATTTTGGTATCGATTTCAGGCCTAAAACTAATTGCTTATAATTACGCGGCCTTTTTAAATAAAATGTAACCATTTACAGTATGTGACCCCTTGTCATAGAATGACATCTTTAAGAGACCTGAGACTGAGAGACAAACAGGAAGTTAGAAATGATGACTCGATCGACTGACACGTTATTGTTTTTGGCGTTTTCATGGGACTTCATTGGAAGTTGGACAATTAGTAAAATCTAAGAGAATGACATCCCTATCTTTTAACTGTAACTTTGCAGTGAAATGCATGAACTTTACACACCTTGTGAAACAGCTACATGCTATGATGTGAGAAAAGATCTCTTCTTCCTCTAACAGATGAGATTTTAGTTCTCTGAAGTTCATCACGCTTGCGTTTCTGACAGTGCTGTGGTTTGATTCAGGCTGTCTGCAGACCTGGTTAGACATAGTAAATGTGATTTATCATGCTGTACAATGATACTCATTAAGCTGTCAAATTTGACTCATTTGTTTGCTTGAAAAATGAATGATTGATTCATCTATTGCTGTTCTTTATGGGTAAATGTTTTCATTAACCAACGGCCTGGGTGCGTGTGTGTGTGCCTGTGTTACTTTGATCTGCTACAGACCAGGTGCTGGAGAAGGCCATGCACAAGTGTGTCCTGAAGCCTCTGAAGAGTGTGATCGAGGCGGCTTTACACGACTTCCAGGTAAGAGACAGGCCGGACCTTGTTGTCTGGTTGTGACGTGTCCCTACTGTCTTCTGTCACACTAGGATTATTCGCTATTTCAAAATTTCCAGTCAAATTATATCTTAATGTTTTAAAGATGAACAGAAGCTTTACACATATTGACAATATATATCAATATATATCAACAATATCTAAATAAAAAAGGATCAGATTAGATATACAGGGTTCGTACACATTTTTCAAGGTCAAATTCAAGCACTTTTCAAGCACTTTTAAGGGTAATTTTCAAGATTTTCCAGCACCTTATTGCTGGGGTAAAGTACTTATCTACAGGAATATATATACACTCATGATTTTATTCTTCACGTTTTATCACAATTATGTACATTGTATTATGCTGTAAACATCTAAAATTATGTTTCATAATAGCAAAAACTTCAGAAATTAATTATCCAGTCTGATCCCAATTTTGTGAAAGACACAGAGTTATAATGTCAAGCACTTTTAAGCACTTCAACTAAAATCCAAGCACTTTTCAGACCTTGAAAACACAACATTCAAATTCAAGCACTTTCAAGGATTTCAAGCACCCATACGAACCCTGGATATAGACATTAAAGATAAAGACACAGTATCATTAATCTCTTAAATGATCCTACCTGGGCTGGTGGGTAAATCAACCTGACCTTTAACTCAGTCTGTTGCTGTCTGCAGGTGAGCAGCGGAGCTTGGCAGCAGCTGAGGGAGAACTTGGCCCTGGCTAAGGCCAAGAAGCCCCAGGAGCTCGGGGTGGACGGAGCTGTGCCCCCCGACCCCGTGGACATTGAGAAGATCTGCCACAAGTTCCTAAACATGAGGAAGATGTACTCCCCCGAGAAAAAGGTGTCAGTGCTGCTGCGCGTGTGTAAACTCATCTATACCATCATGCAGGATAACTCAGGTACTGTCTGAATAAGTCTTGGATAAAATTGTTTCCTACCTTGCATATATTAACAGAAAATCTGTGGCTAAAACTAATTTAACAAGTAAGGTAGCTGTGAGCCCCTTTCACACTGCCTTTTCAAGGCAAGGATCTTGCGCGATATTCCGCCTCGCCATCTGTGCGAAAGAGGCGGAACCAGGGGGGACAGTTTCTTTCTGCCACACTGTCTCCTCTGATCTGCCAGCGGATGTAGTAACAGAGCTGCAACAGAGGCCAGACGGCGTCTGTGTGAAAGGGTAATCAGAGAGCATGGGGCAGGGGTGTGTCGGTCTGATGGCGTCCACGCCTGACAACTAAACAGATCCTTCACTCATCAAATAACAGAGAAATGTCCCACACGTCAACCCACAAAGCAACGTTACAGGAACAAACAGCAGTAATATAGTAGCAGGTAGTGTCATCGGCAACTTAGATTAGAAGAAATAGATTAGAAAAATCACTCATCCTGTCTGTCCTACTGACTTCTCAGCACATTGCTGCCCAAAAACACAGCGTCCGTCCCCGGCAGTGAGAGCCAGGTGGCTCCTGCAGGTCACTGATGGCGATTTTCTTTTAATCACCACATCTTAGTAACTACAACAACACAAAAGTGGAAGGTAACAGTCAACTTATATAAAATAAAAATCACCAAATTTAATGAAGCCACCATCGCGGTCAGTCTTCCCAATCAAGCCTTCAGTGAACTTCACCCTGGAAAACAGCATCTCTATCCGTGAGTGAGAGCCAGACATGGTCTGATATTTATAAATGACGTAAAGTGGGTCAGGATCTCAGTTACAACACTTCGACAGATACATGTTTAGATGAACAGGTGGAGACCGGCTGGAAACATGTTGAAAAACACCACACAGATCTCGACTTTATGATGTGTACCGTCACTCCTCTTTTGGTTCAGCATTGCCAGCGCTGTATGAAATGACACGATGGAGCAGCTTTGATCCGTGTGGACAAAAAGGCGGTGTAAAGGCGAGCCTTCGTTGCGGCGGTACTGCGGGGTCTCTGTGTGAAAAGGGCTGCAGTTTCAGCGTACAGTCATGTCTGCTCCCTCTGTCTAATCTGTGTGACCAGAACACCTACCATCCTCTCTGCTCCGTCTGCTTCCTTCCAGGCAGGATGTATGGTGCCGACGACTTCCTGCCCATGCTGACTTATGTTGTGGCTCAGTGTGACATGCCTCAGCTGGACACGGAGATCCAGTACATGATGGAGCTGCTGGACCCGTCTCTGCTGCAGGGAGAGGGTAGGTCCTGTCGGTTTGATCCATGATCCCCTGGCTATATATAGTGAGCAGAATTTAACAGCCTAAAGGAAAAAAAAAAAATCAAACTTCTAAAATCTCTAAAGCAGTAAGACATGCAGATGGATATCTTCTTTGTCATCCCCATGAGGAAATTCAACCTGGACCCTTTGCCTGTGTAGCTCATGTTAGTGTAGAGGATAAACACCTGAGATGAGAGGACATTTACCTTCACTTCCATTTATATAATGTCAGATATGATAAGAAGTCGTCGCCTTGTGAGGATTTATTTCAATCTTCTTAATCCCATTTGTAGCATTAAGTTGTTGTTGTGATCAAGATCAATATTTTCATCCAAACAATGGGTCGAATCATTATGAGTAATGTCCAAAAGGCCCTGCTTGTTGTGACGATTCCACAGATTATTGTCTCTCAAACTCTACAATTCCTCTCAGCTCTGCAAGTCTTTAAATGTATTGGTTTTATGACACAAACACTACCTGCCCAGCACCAAGCAACAGAGAGACGACATTGGCAACTAGCTGGTGAACATAGTTGTCATTTAGCTGCTAAAGGGTCAGATGTTTTCCCTCAGGAGTTGGTGGAAACCCAGCAGAGTTGACAGGAGAGTGAATGTTGGACTTTTATTTGTCAATCCGACACAAAGACGTCTTCAAATGGAAGTCGCTCCATGTCTGTATTTGTTGTTAAATGTCCAGCTTTGTGGGTAATTGGAGTAATGTTGTGTTTTTTGTTTTTTATTTTACACTTCCCAAGGACACAACAATAATTTCAGAAAGGTGCATGGCAGTTTTACAAGGCGGTAATATATCACTGTTGTGTCAACAGATTGACGTGTTGTCTTATGAAGTTTTGAAAGTTCAAGACAGAAAGTTTAGTTTAGGATATTTTCATGCTTTCATGCTTCAGGTCTGGTGAACATGAGAAGAGCAGTTTGCATTCCCTCCCATTTATTTAAAGATTTGACTGAGGACTTGCACACAGACTACCCTGTGACTACATAGGTACATCACAGACGTTACATCCATCATTATTCAGCCTAATGCTGATTAGTGTCCAATGTAACCCTAACCCCCTTTTTTATTCCTAATCAGTGCATTCTAGCCTGGATTAAAGACTTGACTGTTACTACTGCAGAATGATGAAACACTAAGAAGACATTTCTTTAATCTGCTGATGGAATAAATGCTTGAGAGTTTTTCTAGCGGGAGATGAAGTCATTTGCACCAAGAAGGGTCAGTGAGAGTACTTGAGAAATGTAGACGTAGGAAGGAAAGTCCTTACGTCAGTGATAAGAAATTCCAGTCGGTGTTTGACTTGAATGGTCCTGAATGTTCAGAGGAGGAAGGAGGTGGGAACCTCCCAGAATGAAATATTTTCCCATCAGCGTCAACCTGTCTGGCACGTAAGCTCATTGAAGTTCTACAATAAGTGTTTCCTTGGAAAAAAAAACACCAATTCCTGTTCTGACTAACTTACGCGAGTCTACGTAGTGTCAGCTGGTGTCATTTCTAGATAACTTGCACCAACAGTTCTGTTTAATTTTCCTCCATCCGTCCCCTAGGAGGCTACTACCTGACCAGCGCATATGGAGCCATGGCCCTCATCAAGAACTTCCAGGAGGAGCAGGCCGCCCGGGTTCTGAGCTCCGAGGCCCGGAACACTCTGCACCAGTGGCACCGCCGGCGTACCACTCAGCGTTCAGTGCCGTCTGTGGACGACTTCCAGGTATCACGCCTGACCTGAGCCCACCTTGAACGTCAAGGCAGTGAGTCTAAGTTGTACCAATTCCAAATACATCTAAACTTCAGCATTGGAAAGGTGCATGCACAGTGCTTTGACACTCATTGGTGGAAGAGAATCTATCTCCAATTTCTACTAACATCCCAGCATATGGATCTGGCTCTGTGGTTTTATAGTTTTGGTAGATAGTGCCCACTAGTGGAGCATGTAACAACTGCACGTGGTTTCTCACTATGGCTGAAAGCTGTTTGTGTTTTCTTTCTGCCTTGCAGCGTGACTCGTCAGTAATACAGATTTCTGTTTGTCCTGTCGAGTGTTAACCCGTGACTCTTTGTTTTCTCTCCGTAGAATTATCTCCGTGTTGCCCTGCAGGAAGCAGAGTCAGGCTGCACGGCCAAAACCCTGTTCGTCCACCCGTACACAACCACAGAGGAGGTCTGCTCACTCTGCGCTTACAGGTTCAAGCTCCCCAACCCTGAGAACTACGCACTGTTCCTGGTGACTGAGGACACCAGTCAGCAGCTGGCCCCGGACACTCACCCTCAACTAATTAAGGCCGAGCTCCACAGCCGGCCCTGTACACAGACCTTTCACTTTCTCTACAAGAAGGTGCCCAACCTTAACCTCTGCGTCCCTGCTGTCGCGCACAACGGAAACTGTCTTCAAGTTGAATAGTGGGGGAGGATGTAACGGCTTCCTGCACTTGATCCTGAATCTACAGTAATGTTTGTGGTGTTCTTGTATATGTTTGTTTCTGCAGATAGGTTTGAGGATGTCTCAGTCAGGATAGAAGCAAAGCTGTATCTGGGCATGAAGATGTCGATAATGAGATGAGGAACCACCGTGGGGTAGGATGGGCTCTGGGAAGTGTCAGTGTTGCTCTCATGCGCTTAAAGACTGTGGTTCAGATTTGGGTCAAAAAGGGAAACGAATTATGATTTGTTGATGCTAGATTAGTTTAGTTTACGTATAGTTCAAACATTTAGAGTCCTTTTGGCCGAGCTGAGCTGAGCAGAGATAGTCATCATGTATAGAGGCTGGTTTGCAGGATTTCGTTGTATGGATGTGAAAAGTTCTTGTTGGAAACGTGTAACATCCTTAAAGCAGAGGTCCTTCGTTTTAACATTGCTTTCTAACTAACATCTGCCTTAACTGCTGTTATTCCAAGTGCCTTCATATGAATTGAACATGCTGTATGCTACTGAAAGCTTTCAGCTGGCATCCAGTGATCAGTCAGCTTTCATCAAAATAACACAGATAAAAACTTCATGCTACAACAACGATTTAATAAGTCAAATGAACTATTGTAAGAGTTATGATTGTTTTTTTTTTATTGCTCTTGTGTTTATTTTCTGCAATTGCTGGTCAATTGTAGCTCGTACGTCTGTGTAGAAATATTTTTATATGCAAATGTTTCCTTATCCATAGCTAAAGTGACAAAGATGTGTACTCTGATTTAATATTTCTGTACTGGACTCAATAGTGGACTCGGATTCATGCCAGTTAATTTTTAAAAGTCAATTTGAAACAACGCTGTTTCTACTGTTTGTTATGGAAAGCTCAGTGCTGATGATGGAAAAGAAAAAAAATATGTCTCCAAATGACGCTACATGCTGACTCCAACATGATATCTTTTTGTGTAGTGTTGCTTCATTAATTAGGAGAGGAAGTGTCAGTTCCTGGGTGTGAGATCGGACTTCTTCGTGGCACAGCATTATGCTGACTGCACAGGAACAGAGGAGGATTTCCAAGATGTCATCAGTCGTCTATGAAATGCACCATTAACACACCTCTATGCACAAACTGTGTACATATACGGTAGAAATGAAACTTGTATTTTGGGGGGGACGGCTTTTTACGCCTTTATTTAGACAGGAAAGTGGAGAGAGAGATAAAGAGACATGCAGCGAGGTCCAAATCAAACCCGGGCCACTGCTGAGGACCCAGTACACGGGACACACACTGAACTAGGTGAGCTATTACTGTAACCAGCTCTAATTAAACCTATTACAAGCATAAGGTGGCATTGGAATATTTGTGGAGTAATGTTAGTTTCATTTATGCACCTTTCTAAAATTATTTTTGTGTCCTTGGCAAGTGTAAAATAAAAACTACAACATTACTCCAATTACCTACAAAGCTAGACATTTAACACCAAGGTGCTTCACATCATCAACAATATGTACTGTACACCATTCAATAAACATGTATGTACCACTGTGATCCTGCCCTCTCACTGAAGTCACATAGTGCAGGAACAAGTGATGGGGGGGGGGGGGCGGAGTGACTGAGGCAGAGACACCATTCACCCTATTACAAGACACTAACGTCAACATGATTTTGACGCTGACATTTTAAAGCAAACAAGATGCACAACAAAGAAGGATTGTGTGGAGTATCCATCAGCCCAAGAGCACTTCAGATGATGATGACAAACAGGTCTGTGGGTAAAAGCAGCTGATCAAATACCTAAATAATACGGTAAATGATCATGTAGGTTGAATTAATTTATTAAGAATAAAATAGTATAACATGCACACACACACACACACACACACACACAGGTATGAGGCGATGCAAATCACCAGGAGGTTTTCTGACATTTCCAGTAGATTTGGGAGGAGATGAGATTTTTCCATTCGATGACGGAGATCTGGATTTAAGGAATGCTTTGATGACCTGCTGACAGAACTCGGGGTCCTCCGGAGAAGTAAGTCCTGTCAGCTTGTCCAAAGCACCTCATCAGATGCTGGTAACCCCAGCATTACTCTCACACTCGCATCTTGTTGGAATAATCTCCATTCACGAAGAGAATAAGAGTACTGATACATTTAGAGGTCTGACTTTGGCTAACCGTCGGGAGATTCACCTGAACAACAACATAGGCCTGATGGTGAACAATGGTGTTAAAACGAGCTGACAAAGAGGAGTAATGTTCAAGAAGTCAAGGGGAGTATGGGCACACCCGACATGACCCAACTTCCTGCCTTGTCAGCTACATCTGTTTAACTTTTTCTTAAGTTGAATAAATATTTACAGGGACAGAAATCCGGATGTCGGTCAATTTTCACGAATCAAACCAAACGGTAGTTATAAATCCAGAATAGATTTATGGTTAGCAATACGTGGCTGTTGTAATTACACCGTACTCTACTGCTTCTACTCCTCTGAATGTTCCAATAATGATTCAGTTACCTTCTGAGTAGTACAGTATAAATTCACACATCCCTAAAATAGATTGAGCCTTTAAAGAGGTTTGTGAATCTAAGATCTAAATGACAGCATTAGATGAAGCGGTTAAAAGAATGGCGATAGGAAAGGCACCAGGACAAGACGGTTTGACATCCAGTTTTTACAAAATCTTTTAATTCCTAAACAGAGTAAACATTAGAGATATATCGACAATCTTTGCACTATTACGTTATAAAATACTTATTATACACTATATACTATAAATTATTTGTGTGATCGCAGGTTAAGAGATGGTTTGACAGATATTATAAGGGACACCCAGTCCAGTTTTCTTAGAGACAAATCTATACACAACAATAACATAAGATTGGTGTTAGACTTGATGGGTTTTAGGCACGAGATGATTGAGTCATTCTGATTTAGACTTTTACAAGGCCTTCTACATGGTCAAACAGTTATCATAATAACATTGGATCGGTTTGGTTTTGGAGAAAAATGTATGAACATTATTAAATTGTTATATAAATTCAGTTTCCTTGCCATTCAGAACATCAAAGTGCACTGACATAAAAAGAGGTATTCACCGGGGTTGGTCAACCTCGCCTTTATTATGTATTATCGTGACTGAGTTATTAGCAATCCTTTCAAAAGACAGTCAAAACATCCAACCATTAAATGTCAGGGAAAGTTCATTGGTGGTAAGTCAACCTGCAGATGACACCACTTTAAAACTTTTAAAGAGCAAAGCACAAATTCTATAAGCACTAAAAGAGATCTCTTTTGTTTTCCAAAGCATCTGGTTTAAACTTGAATATGAAGAAGAAGTGAAATATATTGGCTGTTCATGTCCATCCTTCGACTAATGTGTATAATATCCCAATAATGACTGAAGTAAGATACAGAACAATAGAACAATTCTATTGTTAACTATAAAATGTCAAGTTTATCTGGAGTTATCCAGCCTATTCATTGGATATACCCGACATATCAAACAAGGAGATTGATCAAGATAACTTTATATGGAAAAATAAGCATCATTATATAAGGAAAAGAGGTAGAGTGAAACCTGCTGAAGGAAGAGGGTGTAAACACTATTGACTTTGATCCAATGAATGGTACCATCAAGTTAAAATGGTCACAAAACTTTATCAGGAAAGGTGATTTTCTGTCCAAAATATTCAGGAATCTTGACCTATCAGCTTTTCATCAACGAGTTTTCCATTATTGGAAACTCATATACGACATGACTTTACTCCACACACGGTCCCAATATGGGACAAGAGAAACATCTTAATTAAAAGAAAATCATTCTTTTACAAGGAATGGATGGAGAAAGGCATGTGGTCAGTAATACTTTTATCATATCATTTTTTAAACACAAGATGCTTTCATTGGGAAACACAATCTGGTGTGTACCAACAGACGGTATGAAGCAGTCGTTGAGGCAGTCTCACAAGCAATGATTCCTTTGACAAAAGACCTGCTAACCTAGTCTGTGGTTTTCCACAAGAGCCTTTCACATTCTCCAAGAATTTACCAACAATGCTATAAAAGAAATAAGAACTAGCAACCTCTATTTTAAAAGAAATCCATTAAAGTGGTGAATAAAGTCTACCCATGTAATGACCTCTTACATCAATGATTTCATTTAGATATGACTGTCTGTACATTCTGTAGTCCAGACACAGAACATCTGTTCTTCTCAGTTTAACTAGGACCTTTTGGGATGTTTTTCAGTATTGGATAACTTATAATGACCAAAATATTCCCATCCTAGCATATGAAAACATCTGGTCTTCAAACGGAGAACAAGGAAGGAATTTGGACATAATAACTTGATTATCTTGGCAAAGTATTTTATTCACATGTCATTTTCTTAAGACCTCTCCCTTATGTATTGCTTTTATAACTGAGATGATAAAAGAACGATGAACGTAAGCAAAATGAAAAAAAAAAGCCCAACATCTGTAGAGATATTCATGTGCTCTAATTCCTGGTGACCAGCTGTGTTTTCTGTTTTTCATGTGACCTCCTTTTTTTTGTATTTATTTATTTCCATATTTCTGTTTTTCGAATGTTTCATTTGTCATTCTTATCTCATCACTTCAGGTTGTAGACATTTGTATTTGTCTGTTTGCTACTCACGCTCAGTTAAACTTATGTGAGTATCTATGAACCTGTTCACGATGTGCCTTTTTGACAATGTCAGTGTTCAGTGAGGAAAAAAGTGAAGAGTGGAGAGAAGCGTTTACCTTGATGAAGCTGGATTTGCGACATTAACCTTTTTTCCCAGCAAAACTAGCGGAGTGAGGAGATCACGCGACGTTTTAATGAGGATTGATGTTTTTCTGTCAGCTGATGCTGAAGTGAACGCCACTCTCCAGTCCTCCTGGTCGCTGCCCTGACGTCAAACCCCTCACATCTGGCAGAGCTGCATCTGATGGGCAAACATCTGGAAGACTCAGGAATCACAGTGCTTACATACAATAGAGTGAATACTGATATGGACCATGACCAGTATAATAAAAAGATGACAGCAGTTATTCATGCCTCAAATCTGCATCCAGGGCACAGCATGCAACCCATGAATTATGAAGCATCAGAATAGGCTACTATATATAAGTTTTTCCTGTCCAGTCTAAAATTAACTTGTCGAATTCTGACTGCAAATGAAATGTAACTCACTGTCAGCCTTAATCCCAGAGGACTTCATGTCCGCTGCCTTTACTGTCTTATATTTCAGTGTCACAACAGACTCAGCACCTGAATCATCATGGCCGTTATTAATTTCTAAGATGTATTCAATGTGTTCAGTGACTTGCTTGTAAACTTTTTAGCGGACAGCATTTGAAGGCAAGGTAATCAAAAAAGCGAGAATGGTTAATGGCTGAAGTGTATCTACACATAAACCTTGGCCTACCTACAGTATTGTTCTTATGAACTTTAAACCTCTGAATGTGGTGCAGGAAATGAAATAAGATGTAATGTGTGTGACCTCACAGTAAACTGCTCCCACTGTGTTCACTGTTGTCTGACGCTGGTTTACAGTGTTTCTCTTATAGCAGCGCGCCATCTAGTGGCCAAGCATCGTAACGTCAGCGAGTGACGCGTTTGACGCCGGCTGACAGCAGAGCTCTGGATGTGTGTGTGCGTGCGTGTGTGTGTGTGCAAGTGCAGCTCAGCAGGCAGCATCTCCCGTGTCATCGCTGTGAAACCAGTGAACGCACCTCAGAGCAGGAAGCAAAGGTAGGAAAAAAAAGACATTTTCCAGTGAAACACAACAACTAACATGCATCTTGTCAACATCCCGGAGAAGTGATGTTGCAAAAAAGGGGGCTGGTGATTCCAGGAACGCTTGTAATAACTATTATGTAAGTGCATTAGACTAAGTCTCGAAATGAAGAGTTTGGATGCTGTGTGGCTGTGATGTCACGGTGATCTGACTGAAGGGGAGCAGCGCCAGGAAAGTGCAGAGGGGTGTGTGGTTGGCTGCGCGGCTGGCTGTGCGCTGGTAGTAGGCCTGTATGGCGCAGTTTCAGCGGACAAATGTTCCAGCTGACAGTCATGCGGGACTCTTAAAGGTAGATTAAATGTGCAACAAACAGTGCTGCGTGTTCATCTGCAGGGTGGATGCCGACACATGCAGGCAGTAATTAGAACGCCCTCGGCTCTGCGGTGTGGTGGTCCCCTGCGCGTCTATTGCGGCAGTGTCTAACATAAATGTCTTTAACTGACATTTGTATCACACGCAAACTTCTTTTATTAGGAGATTTGCGTGACCTAAAGGGGGTTTAGCGTCATGTGGGATGGAGCAGTCGTTTTTTTTGTTTTGTTTTGAACTTCATGCTGTGATGTCAGAGCTGACATGATGAGTTGTAAACATGAGGTAAGCAGGTGTAAGGGCTGCTGTGTGATACTGTGTTACTGTGAAGGATGGTTCTCTATGAAAATACAGATACAGACAGCTCATCGAGTTTTGGTGTCTCCTGGTATGCAAAGAGCAGTAAACGGTCTAAAAAAAAAGGCTATTTTCCTCCCAGGCTGAAATAAATGCCGGTGACAAGCAGTGCGCTGTAACTTTAGTTGACGCAGTCACATAAAGTTGTAAATCAGCATTGTTTTCAGCCGAGTGCGCATGTGCGGACCGCTGGAGCGATCCCACAGTTCCCCGAGCTGTCATCCAGCAGTTGACACGCTTCATTAAAAGCAAGAAGGATAGCTTGAGGAGAAGACGGTTAGCTTATTATACGAAACATATTTCGTGATAAGCTTCGGTTTTGTGGTGAACATGAATATATATTTTATTTATTTAAGAAAAACCCTTGTGAGACGGTCTTCACTGAGTGACTCGGTGTGCCAATTTAACGTCAGTTTCATGGTAAAGTTGGCCTTGGCTTCGCTGTTGATAAAATAAAACAAAATGAAGTGCACAGCCCCGTTAGCCACAGAAATGTTAACGTCAACATAATGTTTCTTAATATTACATTACCTACCTGTACTCTGTTACCTGTCTGAGTTCTCCTCCTACTTGCAGTGAGGAGCTAAGTTAATGTGAAATATTGGCGCGAAACGGTTACAGTGAGGCTAAGCTAATGTTAACTAGTTGTTGGAAAGATGCTGCAGGCTATAAGCTAAAGTTTATTAAGATTTATAATGGTGAAAAGTCATCAAGTTGCTTGGTATAATTAGCATTAGCTGCTGAATAGTGTGTAAACTGAAGTAGGTACAGTCCTGGAAGAAGTAGCTTAATGGAGTCTATCAGGCTAATCAATTTTAATTTGGAACTTCTTGTGCAGACTTCAAAAGCTAACTGTAGAAACACACTGGAGTTACCAGATGTGTTAAAAGAATGTTTAATGAGTCTATCAGAGGCATAAAAAATGCATTTTTTAAGGTAAATTATTGTAGGCAAGTCATAAACTCAAGAATAAATGGCTGCACATTATGTAATTTTGCAGAACACATATTTAAACACACCTACAAATATACCCAGATTTTTTACATTTGTATTTTTTACAGCAAGCTGATGAAGCTATGCTTTCATCCCGGGGTGTCCACAGTCCATCAGTCAGACAATTAAACAGCCTACTTATACAAAATTAGATTATAAAACAGCACAACTAAAAGCCTGTGCATATTCTACAGTTAAGGTCATAGCTTGAACTTGAAAAGGTAACATATTTTAACAAATTTGTATTTTATCATTAAACAAGTACACAGAAACAGCTATGATTGGAATGAGAGCTGGCTAAAATGGTTTGCCAGTAAACTATCACTATATGATTCGAGAACATTTTAATATATTTTAAATGGATGGCGATAGGTGGGGTAAAAAGGGAATACTCTGACTAAGACTTAATTGTCATTCAGTGTGCAACAAGTGAACACAGAACGAAATTTCATTTCAGAGGCACAGCATAGAATTAAAGGAGAACTTCAGTCGATTTAAACATGCAGCTTCATTGCTCAAGCTACCCTTGACTTGCGAGTACCGAAGACGCGAACACATTTGGTCCAGCCATTACAGAGCTCCGTGAACGGAGATGTAGCATTGAACACTAACTGCATGGGGTCAGAACTTCACGCTGTGTTTTAAGCATCTTAACATGCTCCACATCTCACACCAGAAGTTATGCAACATCAGCAGACACCTTAGCACACAGCACTGTAGCGTGTATGACTCAAAATGAATAAAAAAGTAGTTAAAATAGTGTGTTTGTGCAAGCAGCTACTTACCTGTTTGTTGACATCCGCGTCTTCCGGTAGCTAGACCAAACTAGCGTATCCACCGAGTGTGCACTTAACAGGCTTAACAGGCTATTGTAAGGCTCATGGCTCATGACAGGTTGTAACATGGACATGTACATTATGAACATACACACGAAAATGCTGGATTACGTTTCCGTCTCCGCCAGTGAGGGAGTAAGTGCACGCTCGACGGATTGACTAGTTTGGTCTAGCTACCGGAACACACGGATGTCAACAAACAGGTAAGTAGCTGCTTGCACAAACACACTGTTTTAACTACTTTTTTATTCATTTTGAGTCATACACGCTACAGTGCTGTGTGCTAAGGTGTCTGCTGATGTTGCATAACTTCTGGTGTGAGATGTGGAGCATGTTAAGATGCTTAAAACACAGTGTAAAGTTCTGACCCCATGCAGTTAGTGTTCAATGCTACATCTCCGTTCACGGAGCTCTGTAATGGCTGGACCAAATTTGTTCGCGTCTTCGGTACTCGCAAGTCAAGGGTAGCTTGAGCAATGAAGCTGCATGTTTAAATCGACCGAAGTTCTCCTTTAAAATATGAAAGTATATTTAAAAAAATACCACAAAAAGAATAAGAAATATCAAAAAAAGAAACATTCTGAAAGTGCAAATAATTGAAAGTGACATTGTTGAGTTTCCTTTGAGGAAGCAAGGTATCAAGAATAAACGACAAATGTGTAATTAATGTAGTGGAAATCTTGAGCCTAACTGTCAGCTTGCACCTGCCCAACAACTGTAGAAGGACCGGACCTGAAATAGACTGAATTCAGTATGAAATTCTATAATATAATACAACTCAATATTAAGGGAATGTGAAGGCAGCGATGCAACATTTATTTAATTTGACAGAAACTCAACCACTTCAAGGTGCAGGCTGTCGCATTTTCTCCCTGTGGTTCAGCCACTGCAGATAGTGTACAGTACCAACCATAGGTCAGACAGGCTCAGTAGTGTGTCACGTGTTTGACAGGACTTAAGCTCTTCAACAATGAGTACCCTCTCCACACATTTTAAGGTTTAGAGTGTGTCAGTATTCAGGATGTACCATGGGAGTTTCAAGTGACTTGTTGTGGTCATGCACTGTGTTTGTATTCTCGCAGCGCTCTGGCAACAGTAGCTTTAGCATCCATTGCTGGTTAGGTAGTTACTCTTAATTTTTTCTAAACAAAAACTGCACGTCCAATACTAGCAGGTGTGTGTGATGGAGTGATGGTTCTCCACTGGTCTGTCTTATAGTCTAATTTCCTGCTTGTTCTTGGTGGCTGGTATCTCAGTCTCTTCCAGGCTGAGCTGCCATGGGGAAGGAGAAACTCCACATAAACATTGTAGTTATAGGACATGTCGACTCAGGCAAGTCAACCACCACCGGCCACCTCATCTATAAGTGTGGGGGCATCGACAAGAGAACAATCGAGAAGTTTGAGAAGGAGGCCGCTGAGGTATGACTATGAATGATTTTTTCTCACTTGTGAATGTCTTGTGTATCAAGTACGTATGTGTCTGTGTCTTCTGCGAAATCTGTGTTCTGCACTAAAGAAGACTTTTATTGGACTGCTGAAACAGTTGGGAAAATTAGTTGATTTAACTTCATTTTTAGCCAAGACACGGAGAAAAACACCAGCTGCCAGGGTGACTTTTGGTCAGCATGACTACATAACAGAACTATTTATTATTTAAGTTTATCAATCAGATCATTTATGGATGTTGGAACAATTTATAATGGACGCGTTGAAAGGGCAGTGTGTAAGCTATGACCGGAGTTTTAGTTTCAAACAATCAAAAAATAAACTAACATCATCAACAAAGTGTGGAGAAACACATTGTTTCATTATGTCAAAAGCATATGTATGGCCTGGCCCGTCCTGTCTCATAACACCACTTTGTACTGCAAGAAGCGATGGTCTGATAGTGGTTTCAGCTGGGACATGAATGTAAGCACTAAGTTTGCTACTTAGTCTAATAAGTAAAGAAAATGATGTACAAAAAAATCAAGAAAAGGACATTTTTACAAATTTTTTCTATTTTGCTAAACAAAAAAATTCAACCTCACACCCTCTGTAAAGTTTCAGTCTTTTACAGAACTACGATGAGCTTAATTGCAATCGTGTACACTCGATATGACTTTATAAAAACTCACCAAATTACTCCTTTGTTGTTCTGCAATCACCTCTGGTTTGGTCAGAAATAAATCCACATGTAAGATAAGAAAATATTCCAACTTCACGTGCCATTTTTGCAAGTTGCTGATGCCTGACACTCTCACTCCTCTGCATAATCCCTGTTGCTCGCAGCGTCTTCCATCCATCATCCAAGGTTGCGCTGCGGTGAGACTCCAGTCAGCTAATAGGGCCAGTTGGCTTTACCTCTAACTGAGCTACTTGCTAACAGCAGCTGATCACTGCAGCCGAAGATAGCTGCACCTTATAGTTGTGGAGCTACTTTCAAATTCTATTTCAGACCTAGAGCACACATGAAGGTTAGAAATAAAACACTGAAAGGTTGACTTTGATTTATAGACTTAATTAGTATGCAGTGATATAAGTACTCATAAATACATACATTATATGTGTAGGTAAAGTAAGTTATTACTTTAGAAATATCCATTATGTGTAATTTATTGAATTTTTCCAAAACATTTTAGAGACTTAATTTAACTGATTTTGACTGATGAAGCTTTTATAGAAAGTCCTTATATGGTGGTTTTGAGGTCAATGTAATACACTTGACGGTACTGAGATTAGCCTTTATAAGCATCCATTCTCCAGTCAGGACTTGGAAGCCTTACTAAAACAGGAAAGTAGAGTTGTAGTGAAGGTGCCAGTGTGCACATTCATGCAAGTTCATTGAGAGTTGGATTACATCTGGGACGTCATGAAAAGTTTGCAGTTGTGGTGCTTGAAGAAGCTGAAGACAAAAGCGCCTAAAGGGACTATAATGTAATGTAAAAGTCATTTGTCTTTGTATCTCACTTCCCTTCCACATCCTCCAGATGGGAAAGGGTTCCTTCAAATATGCCTGGGTTCTGGACAAACTAAAGGCAGAGCGTGAGCGTGGCATCACCATCGACATCTCTCTTTGGAAGTTTGAGACCAGCAAGTACTATGTCACCATCATTGATGCCCCAGGACACAGGGACTTCATCAAGAACATGATCACTGGGACTTCTCAGGTATAGGGAGAATGGGCAGAAGAGTAGAAAATGAAAAAAAACACAATAGGGTGAAAAGTATTTGAGGAAGAAAGACTTTTTCACACCTACTCTGCTCCTTTAGGCCGACTGTGCTGTGCTGATCGTGGCTGCAGGTGTGGGTGAGTTTGAAGCTGGCATCTCAAAGAACGGGCAGACTCGTGAACATGCCCTGCTTGCCTACACGTTGGGAGTGAAGCAGCTCATCGTGGGTATCAACAAAATGGATTCCACTGAGCCCAACTACAGCCAGAAGCGTTATGAGGAGATTGTGAAGGAAGTCAGCACTTACATTAAGAAGATTGGCTATAACCCTGACACTGTGGCCTTTGTGCCCATCTCTGGCTGGAACGGAGACAACATGCTGGAACCCAGCCCTAATGTAAGCCTTCTGGGACAGATACACAGCATAATGACATGTAACAGCATTTACAGATACATAAGGAATAAGGATAGTAGGTCCTCACATAAGTCACATGTGTTAAAAGTCCTACCTAATGTGAGTTTTATCAATTTAGATATGAAATGGTGCAGTTTCATTGTGATTTCAGTCCTCTGATTTTGGGCCCTGTAGTTAGTCTGAATAGTCTAAAGGTACAGTTAGAGGTTGTTGCCACCACCCCGGGGTGGTTAGTGTAAAAACACACAGTGACAGCTGTGTGGAGGCCAGCAAGAGCAGCAAGGTAAGAGGGCTGCTGTCACTCTAATGAAAGCACATACAGCTCTTTGGCTGCTACATTATGTTAGTTCAACTTTTTCGACTTGCAGCTGCAGCTCGCTATGTAACCATGTCAACCACAGAAACTACAGCAATGGAATACATAACTGGAGCTGAATTTACAGTTATCTTGAGTTCCCTGAATGACACATCTCTACACCTGCAGGGAACAGACGGATCAACATGGGGAAACTGTGTGGGAGCCACATCAGGTTCAGTGTCTGGGAAGATAAACACCACTGCCAGTTACTTCCTCTATTTTAAGATACAACCAGCATTATTTAGCTGTCAAATCAATTTTATGTATTTATCCCAAAATCACATTGTCTCACATTGTCTCAGGGGTTTTTACAATCTGTGCAGTGTGTGACACCCCAACGATCAATTTGAGGAAGGAAATCCCCAATATGAGCATACTGAGTGGTTAGCAGCAGCCTGTGGTGCACAGGTCGGACTGGTAGGAGTTGCACTCTGCCGCCTCAAAATACAGAAGGCAGATATGGCAGTGACTGTCTGAAAGCATCTCAATAACCAAATAAAAAGTCAAACAAAAATCATTGTAAAAGAGGGCCAACCCGCAGTGATTTTCAGATTAAATACAGGAAAACAACTGAAACGTGTCCTGCATTGTAAATAATGGGGACATGGGATTTGTATCCAAACAATGACAGTGTGTCTCTTTATTTCTAATCATTGAAGTCACCTCGCCGTAAGCAGGCACAGCAAACCTCTCCTTCCTTTCCATAGATGTCCTGGTTCAAGGGCTGGAAGATCAACCGCAAAGATGGCAATGCCTCAGGCACCACACTGCTGGAGGCTCTGGATGCCATCCAGCCTCCCACACGCCCCACTGACAAGCCCCTCCGCCTGCCTCTGCAGGATGTCTACAAGATAGGAGGTGAGGGCGGTGTTGGTGTGGGTGGCTGTAAGGGTGATAGAAGTGCGATTTGTTGTAAACTTGAAAGATTTAAGTGCTCCAATTATCAAGTGTACTATATTTTGAAAGTATTTTGGGAATGAGAGCACCTTGTGACAAAAACAGCTGAAGTGAATGAGGTCTGGAAAGAATTCCCATTGGTTCTGTTTCTCCTGAAGTTTTTCTGTTCTTTCAGAGCACCGTGTTATTGAAATCATCGTGCATGTCATTGAAGCTCGAATTGTTAGTTTGCATCATGCAGTTGTTTTACATGTAGTTGCCATTACATATGACACATTGTGACATTCTAATCTTTCTGTCTGCCAGGCATTGGGACTGTACCAGTTGGCAGAATAGAGACAGGTATCCTAAAACCTGGCATGGTGGTGACCTTTGCCCCCGTCAATGTGACCACTGAGGTCAAGTCTGTGGAGATGCACCACGAGGCCCTGACTGAGGCGCTGCCTGGTGACAATGTGGGCTTTAACGTCAAGAATGTGTCCGTTAAGGACATTCGCCGTGGCAACGTGGCTGGAGACAGCAGGAGTGACCCACCACAGGAGGCAGCCGGCTTCACCTCTCAGGTCTGCATACAGGAGTTAGCTTTGAACAGGATACTGACCTCAAAATCATCATGTTAATAGGTTTCTGCTTCTGCTCATGAATTAACTGCTCTCGTCCAGGTGATTATCCTGAACCACCCAGGTCAGATCAGTGCTGGCTACGCCCCTGTGCTGGACTGCCACACTGCACACATTGCATGCAAGTTTGCAGAGCTCAAGGAAAAGATTGACCGTCGCTCTGGTAAGAAGCTGGAAGACAACCCAAAGTTCCTTAAGTCTGGAGATGCTGCCATCGTAGACATGATCCCCGGCAAGCCCATGTGTGTGGAGAGCTTCTCTGAGTACCCACCACTGGGTAAGTTTACTGCAACGCAAAACTATTTCTGTTTGTGGGTCAAGCTGCAACTAACATTGTGGTTTGTTTGTGACATTCACTCAGGGTGATTTTGAATTAAATCAAACATTAACTGTCACCTTAACCTCAATGATAGGTTGAAGTCAACTTGTAACCAAAGATAACAAATGTTTTACCATCATCCCTTGTCAGGGAGGTTTGCGGTGCGTGACATGCGTCAGACCGTGGCAGTGGGAGTGATCAAAGGTGTGGAAAAGAAAGCCCCGACCAGTGGTAAGATTACTAAGTCTGCACAGAAGGCCCAGAAGGTCAAATGAACGTTGTGCTGGGCTGTTGCCCCAAGCGCTCACCATGGCCGAAGACACCTTCTGCACACCATAGTCAGCGTCTGGTCTATTATCACAATGCATCGCAAAAGCAGACGAAGGAAAAAAAAAGAATACCACACTGTTGGTGATTAAAATGTTAACACATTGTTATATGTAGGTTTTACTGTTACTCAGTTTGTGGCAGAACAATACAACAACAATGTATTGCTGCTCTCTGATTGTGTGCTGTTGAAGTTAGAATTAGGCTGCTCATTAATCTAGCCAACAAACTCAGCCGCTTAGCACCAGTAATAAGACAATGATGTTGTTTGTTGATGTAATGCTCTGTGTTCTAGCTTTGAAGGAGATATGCTAACTGTCCAGAGGCAAACTGGCGTTGCATGTTCCCCGTTTGCCCCATAGAGAAGCAAGTTGACAAATCTTCCCACCTAGCAAACAGTAGCTCTGTTTAATGTTCATGCACCTTTAGTTACTGTTATTTGTGTGTTCATTAAAGTAAAGATGTTTAAACTGTATGCTTTCTCGTCCTGGTATCATTGCAGCATCTAAACCCAAACCACTGAAGAACATCACTGTTTAACTGAATATGATGAGAAAGCAAAAAACACACACTTTTCATTGAATTTCCTTTATTGATGAATCAGAACAAAAGTTCACTTGCATTTTCATTACATTACAGGCTTCATAAATCTAACTGAGAATATTACTAGTGTGTAAATATGTGCACATAATTTAAATAAATTAAAATGAATGAGACAGAATGTTAACATGTCAAAGGCCGTTTTATGCCCAGTAGCAAAATGATCTCTGAAAAAAAAGGTAAAATGCCTCAAGTCAAAACATCTAGAGAGAGAAATGAATGCATTTCTGTTTGGAGGAACCTAATGCACTTTTCAGAAAAATGTTGATATGGAGATGATTATGTACCACAGAAACCAAGGCACCAATATACTGTATGCACTGTACATCTCGCAGACTTCATATCTGAGCTGAGGTCTGTTTACTCCCGACGCAATCATTTTGAATCATAAAAAGTGATTTGTCTTCATGATATGGCATTCATTCTCAGGTAGAGTTTTGGATATGATAAACTCTTCATGTAAAAATAGATTTAAATATATGAAGGAAAGTAAAATCCACTTCTTGAAAGACCCCAGGCCTCCCTCATATAGACTGATGTCTTTGATATGGGTCTTGAGAATTCATTGAGGTACTGAACTGCTAAGGGTGATTGTTCACCACTGGGAGCTTTGGGTGCTTTATGGATAGAGTTTACCTGCAGCTTGTGGCGCTACAATGATTTCTCAACAACTTGGGGAGCCACTTAACCATACCCGATGCACCTGATTCTGTACCATGCAACAAGAGTACATTCTGCAGTGAGTCCACTTCAAGGAAGCTAAATAACCCCACATTATACTGTATGAAAAAAAGCAAACATCAACCATGATCTAAATAAGATATTTTCCTTTCATGTAGAAACAGAGTGGCAAAAAGCCAAATGCAATTCATAGTTAGATATCTTTGCTAAGACACACATATTCTCACAAAACATCAGTTTTTTTTTTAAATGAAGAAATGACATTCAAGATGTGTTTCAATCTATGGCTGTCATCAGTTGGAAAGCCAACTGACTGGTGCATAATTGATGTGATAATAAGCAAACAACAGCTCCTTGTTCCTGTCCTCTGGACTGTTCCAAAGCTCCCTCCACAGTGTAAAGGACACGTGGGGTAACAGCTGGATGAGTGTATAAATGGGCATTCTTAGCTGTACTTGTGCATATTTAAGTGTATACATGCGTGTACTGTACTTGAAAATGGTGCAGTCAACCTCATACTACAGCTGACTGTTGTGACTGGTAGAAATTGGATTAATAAGGGTTCAATAAGTAGTAACAACAACACTGACATTTCTCTTTTCCTGCTGTACCTGTAACCAGGAATAGGTTATAGTAATGACTGTCAAGAGCTCCAAAATCAAACATATTCAGAGTTAAACTAAAAGGAACCAGGCCTGCAGTTGTGTTGTTTCCCAAAAACGTTTTGTCTGATGTTGCTGGCAGTATCATATGCAAATCAGTTAGTCGACTTTTCAAACTTGCTTGTTTCAAGTAATTCGAGTAATTTCTGCAATGGTGACTTCATTGTTTTGAGGTAATGCAATTCAGACTTATTAAAACAATCTGCACTCAAACTGCGTAACCGTACAATGATCATGTGACATTGATACTAATATCCGCTCTTGATGATTACGTAACTCAAAGCCAATTCAGTAGTCTACTCACTATTTTACTGTATGGAAATGATTGCAAACCAGTAGATGCCTGAAACTGTAGACAGAGAATATGAAACTGCCCGCATATGGAAAGGGTTACCAAAAATGGTAGGTATACAAGAATTGCAGTTGAAGGAACCTCCATGAACACTGTCACGGTCCTTGTGTGGTGTTTTTAAAATGATTGTATGCAACCAAAATCATTGGTTGAGGATAGGTCATATAGGTCATATATTAGGTCATATAATTTAAGGTTATAATGGATAGAATGGTATGGAAATAAAATTGAAGTGGTGACAAGAAGAGAGAATAAAGAGTTTGGCGATAGTGAGGTAACATTCGCTTCAACATGGCAGCCTGTCATGTGATTGGAGAGACGGGCTATAGATCTTGTGTGTTTGGGCACATTTAAGTGTTAAGCCCTATTTTTTTTCACAATAAATGTTGCGTGTCCATGACTCTTTATTTTGTCAGGTGTAAACTGTATCTTGCAAATCTCAGTACCTTTGATTGAAAACATGCAGTGCTCATGCTCTGTCTCAAAGTCACATATGAACCAGCCTTCTTTCAGGACCAAATTTTGTTGGCAAAGTCTCAGGTTCTGGGATCTGTGTTTCCCTTCCGCAAGCCTTCATCTTTTATCTCAGATTTGCCAATCAAAGAGTTACTCATGCAACGATATGCCCTATGTGATTAGCCTGTATAAAAATACTGTGATTCTTATCAAATGGATCAACATGAAAATAAACAAACGAGCACCCCTTGTTGTACTCCCACCCTCCCACTCCCATCCAAAAGGATAAAAACTGTGTATTCGAGGTGAGATTTGCGTGCCTTCTGAACAGGTAGGCATGTTTATTTTAGCCGCACGTGCGGCATGTTCAGCAATTCGCTGCTGCCGGCAGAGGGCGGGGATGCGTGACTGCTGGCCGGACTACAGTTTGAGCCCTGGGACCCTGCCCCTGCTCTACTCCCTGTCCTCAGGAGCTCCGTGGAGTAGGTGTGGGCCTCGGCAGCCCCCATTGACAGGAAGTCAAATCCTTGCGTCTCTATCTCCCTGTCGCTGATAAAGAGGTCCTCCTCACCCCATCCGCCTCCAACGCTCCTGCCTAAACCACCACCGCCTCCTCCTCCAGGGTCCTGACTACAGCTATGGGAGTCACTGCTTGTACTGGGGCTTGGAGATGAGAGGCTGTGGCTGTGGTGGGCGTCCTGGACAGGGTCTGCCTGCATCAGGTCCTGCACTGACATGGACTTGCCTAAGCCTTGGTCCATCTGGCTGGGTCCAGAGCAGCAGCCTAAGGTTGGAGGCACCACGGGCTGCAGCTCCAGGCTCATATGTCTCCTCCAGGAGCCCCCCTCCTGAGCGTTTACCCGGCCATTGTTGTCGGTGCTGCTCTGTGGCTGATGCCCCAGTCTGCCCAGCCCGAACCCAAGGCCAAGGCCCTTCATCACACTGCTGTCCGCCATCTGCCTCCTGAAACCTCCGCAAAAGTCCCCCACGTCAGGGGATGCCTCTGTGGAGGTCGCTTGTGGCAAGCTGCTTGGACCCCCACTTCGGCTGGTAGGGGGCGGAGGTGGGAGCCTTCCCAGAAGAGGAAACCCTCCATCTCTGCCCCCGCCACTGCTGATACTATTTGGGGTCAGAATGGGTGAAGAGATCCCCACAGCCTCATCGGTGCCACTTTCAGGTGAGGTGGCCTGAGCCTGGGCATAATGATGGTGGGGATGATGAGGATGGTGGTGGTGGCGATGATGATGGTGATGAGGCAGTGGCGACGGGCTGAAAGAGGAGGATGCGAGGCCAGAGGGGGGCGTGGAAGAGGAGGCATTAAGATTAAGACTGAGCTCGTTGGGCGGCGCCAGGATGAGATGGAGCCCTCCTTGGGAGAGATGGGAGTTGGTGGAGGAGCGCGTGACACAGCCACCGGGGGGAGGTACTCCGCTGCTGCTGCTGACCTGGGTGGAGCAGGACAGGTCCTTGCTGAAGACAGAGGAGTGGTAGTCAGAAGTCTGTTCCAGCTCAAATAGAGGCAGTGAAGAGAGGGTGAGGGCCGAAGACGAGCCTTTGCGCAAAACCTGATGATAAATATCGAGCAGGGAGTCGAGCTTGGATTCGATCGACTGGACCTGTGAGGAGAGACAGTGGAGGACAGGAGTGAACTATGCATCTACACTCTTAATAAAATAATACATCATAAAATAAGGTCATGCACAAGAAAGACCACAATGAAAGGGATGGACAACTGTAGTTGTGACTAAACCACTGTGACAACCAGGAGACAGTTATCTTGAAATAATAGTTTAATAGTTATTATTAATTCAGAATTTAGTAGAGTAAGAAGGGAAAAAAACTTTATCAATCTCATTTTGTGTGTGTGAAAGAGAGTGAGAGAGAGAGAGAGAGAGAGAGAGAGAGAGAGAGAGAGAAGGAGCTGGAAGGCGATCAGCGTCGTTTAGCGACTAAAAGAGGGGGGTCTCTCTTCCACCTCCAAGCGTAAAACATAAAACAATAAGCTGGACACCGACCTGCCGCTCCACCTTACAGACGCGACCCAGCATGCTCATGTCCTCTAAAATATCTCCATCAGATAGCAGCTTCTCTCGGATCTTCTTATCCAGAGGAATCTGGCCTTTCCCGAGGATTTGATCCACTCTGGAGCACACACACACACACACACACGCACACACACACACACACACACGACACAATTAGACATAAATGACAGGAAGTAAAAAAGGTGACAGAGTAGGAATCCACGAGGCAGCCCACAGAGAGGAAGGAAACCGCAGCGTACTGACAGATTACCAGACGCACATTTTGTTCTACAACAAAGAAAGACAAATGAGAGGTGATACTTCCTCACTGGATTTAAGGGAAAGGATGCGTGCTGGATGCGAAACATTACCAACCATGTAAGGATGGCAACACAAAGTTGACTTATTCTGGATAAAATCAGAATTCATACAAAGTCCATTCCTGCTTAATCCAGTGAAGTTCAGTAGAATCTGGTTAATAAAGTCACTTGTTAATGAACGGGGTTAAATTCGACAAAGGGCAGGGACACCAAGACAATATCATGCAATAAAGCCACCGACATTTGGAGAAATAGATGATTACAGCTTTGACGAGATCCTCCAACAGCAAACCAGACACGTGTCTGAAAGTGTGTCTTTTGATTGAATGCAGGATTTTATAGGCTCTGGAGTATGTGCGCTTTGCCACTTGATGCCACAACAAGTTTTTAACGGGTCAAATAATGTCTTTTTGGTTTTCGTCCAATGGTGTGTGTACATTTTGAAATGATTTTCCAGAAAACCATCAAAAGAAAATATAAATTAATATGTGATTACTTTCATGACGCAGAGAGATAAATAGTCGGGACGTTAATTCTCCCTGACGTTAAGTAGAAGAGAGCCAGTCAAACCTTATACGAACACATCGAATGTATGAAACGTGGATGGAAACGTGGTATTTATGTTTGTCTCAGGTATTCATTTGAAGGCTAAAAGCTCCTCATTGCTCTTCATCTTCATCAGAGATCAAAACAAATGGAGGTTGTGCAGCTGTCATGGAGGAGACAGCAGTTACACTCTCTGCCCCAGAGGTGCTAACTGGTATCATCACTTCCTGCTCATCTGCCCCATCTGAACACCTCCACATGTGGTTTTAAACTAAACAACAAATACTTGGTGGACACATCGGATCATCACTTCCTGTGTAAGATACCGTGTGAAGTGCACGCAGCAGTTTCAGCTAACAGTAACCAACAGTAGGGGTCAGCATTGCTGCAGCAATGGCAAGCAGGCGTACAGCGCTGCACTTGTTCCACCGTGTGTCTTGGAGAGGATCTTTCTGTGTTGTATGTGTTATTATCAGCTTGCAAGCCCCCATCATTTCCCAGAGTTCAGCAGAATGTCTCGTCAGATAAAAACAGCGCAACTGCCAGAACCAAAGTCAATATATTGTTGAGTTTTGTTAGTGTTCGGTTGGTGAATGACTTCACACCCAAGAAAGAAGCGCGTGAGAAAAGAGAAGTTCATGACCGACATACGATGACTTTCACTTCACTTCCCGATTAGTCAATTCAAGGAAGTAACTCAAGCTTTGTCTCGTAAATAAGATATACCTTTATCATTATCTTTAAGAGGAACCACCTGAATTAACTGAATGAGAAGTGAACTGAACCCATGTGACATGTAAAGGATGGAGGGAGGGCATTCTGACCCCTGGGTGGAGTTCTTTCTGCCCTGGCTGTAATAGACAGGCAGGGAGGGGGTGGAAAAGGTCTTGGCTCGACTGCTCAGGGACTGTGGGCCTATTATCATGTCCAGCCTACAAGGGAAGCAGAGGGAACAAACACACACACACAAACACACACACACACACACACGCACACATCCACACACACACACACACACGTACACATGCACATACATACATACAAAATCACAAGGTGCAAAGAACAAACACATAAACCACCGTCAGCGTAGCACACAGATATACCCATGCATGTATACGCCATGAGTGCAGGTGCACGAATACATGCATACACACATTACACGCACACACACACACACACACACACCAAAGACACAGTTGAATCAGTTACAGTGTGGTCGAACAGCTCGAGTCAGACAGCAAAGACTGGTGGATTTAACTGTCAGCTGATGCAGTCAGTCCCACCTGGTTTGCAAGCTCTTGATGCGGCACAGCATGTCCAGGTGACCGGCAGAGTACTGTTCGATCACATCCTTCACGTCATAAGGACGCAGCGTCTCCTTGAACTTCTTCTTGGCTACGTGGAACTTCATTATCCTGCACAAACAGCAGGGAAATAAATGCATACGTCAGCCAAAGGGTGGAGCACTGATATAGTAAGCACACATTCAGTCGGTCAGTAAAAACACTTTAAAGCAAAGTTACTGAGTCGTCAAGTGAAGAGAGGACGCGATCAGCAAGGACAAACAGAAATAAAACTCTGTCTCATAGGAAAGTGGAGGTGAGTGTTTGTGTGAAGCCATCTTCTTCTGTGGCCAATCAAGTTATGGACTTGTTTCAGTTGCTCTCAGCTGAGATAAATTGAATACCATTTGGGTAATAGGAACTATGGGAGCATGTCGGACTCCAAAAAATGATGCTGGCACGTTGTTGTGATGGAGAAAATAGAAAGTTTCATTTTTTCATGACCTGAGATTACTTGTGTTGTTCTCCCAGCACTGGCACCAGTGGTATAATTCTAAAAGTAGATGCCAAAGTAAAACATTTAAGGGTGCACTTAAAAATGGACGAGGAATATGTGATTGCAGAATCAGGGATCACTGTGATCAACTTTTTATTGCTTTTGACTGAGGACATAAACCCTGTATGGCTTGACACAACTTGAGGGTAAGTACAGCGTATACAAGTACAGTACTTTCGGTGAGGAAGTGTACTGAAGTACAATATCAGGGGGAATTACTACACTTTGTACTTCACTCTGTAATGTGTTTTTTTTTTTTTTGCTATGCAGAAAAAGAGTTTCCACACAAAATCTATGATATGCTTTTATAATCTGAAATATTGCTGCAAATTTAACTGCCCAACAAGAAACAGATGTTAGTTATTATTCTTTTTACAGTCAAACCATAAACATTACTGCCCAAAGTGAAATCAGTGCACTGAAACAGTAAACTTCACAGGGATTTTTATGATTATAAAGTACACAAGGCATCATTTCCTGCATTATGTTCTGAAAAAAAAAAGAACGAAAAAAAAAGAAAGAAAGAAATTATAAAAAGAACTCATATTGGCACATTTTGGACAGCATTAATGCTGATACTGCTCTATGCTATCTGTGATCTGTCAATATCAGCCAATTACATGGGTCAATTATATCTGATATATCAGACAGGCTCAAATGAAGCTCCACGTCAACCAACAAAACGCTCCTCACACATTCATGCATCAGTAATAATAACAATTACATTCTGTAATATATATTAACATAAAGACAGGGGCCGTTCTGTCCACAATGTTGATAGTTGGCTGTAGTTTTTGTAAAGGCAGCTTCAGTTACATTATGAATTCAGGTGGTTCCAGGACTCTGGTTTACCCTCTGGGGACTCACCGTCAACATTTTGCAAGCATCCACTGGGAATGGGGATGAGATGTTACAGCATTAATATAAATGCAACAACTGCAGAAGGCTTGTTAAGTTGTTCAGTTCTGCTACAGAGATATACATTTTGCTGTAAAACTCAAACGAGTTGTGCCGTATAAACTAATCTTTAATTACACTGTAAATGAATGTAGACCCAAAGTCAAACCCAACAGTTCAAGTGACAGTATAAACATTAAATCCAGTCTTTTAATCAAACTTCACAATTTTCACAGCTGAGCCATAATTCATGTAATTAATACCAAAATGAGGACCATTCTGGCTGGATCAATCCAAACTCACAGTATTTGTTATCACCGCATCTGACTCAGTTTATTTTAGGACACAGACACAAAGGGGTCTATCTAACGCTCGGTGCAAGGCGGTGCACAACACAGTGAAAGTGTCATTGCCAGTTTCAGGTCTGAAATGAGGTGTGGTCGGGCGCACTGATGGCTGATTGCTATCTTGAGGGAGCAGAAAGAGAAGGTGCCATAGACTGACAAAAAAGCTGCTCTAAATTCAAAGGCGCAGTCTGTTCAATGACATTTATTATTACCGACATTATTCAGACGGTAGGATGCAACTCCACATACGGGTTCACACCGTGCATATACACTGATTTTATGATTTGGCACATTTAATCAACACTTCTAAAAGCTGGAGAGGATGATCTAAAAATAAAAACTAATACAAAAAAAACTAATCTTCCAGTCACTGTAACCCCTGAACATGGTCCATAAGGAGAGTTGGCAGAAGGCAGGGGGCTGCGATCAGGGTTTGTTCGGATGCAACAATGACAATAGACAAAATGCATTATGAGTTGGATTGAATTAGTCCCATTCCCTTTGCCTCACCTGACAGCTCTAATGACAGACTTGACGGAGGGCAGCAAGTCCTCCACTGAGATATCGCAGTGACAGCCCTTCTCATCGAAGCCGTCCTCCCCGGTCGCATTGGAGTCTGCTGCTCGGGAGAGAGGATACAGCAAAGGAGTGCTAATGAGATGTTGTTCATTGATAAGATTTCTGTGCGTCAGATTGCTTTGAGTTAGGGACCCTGGCAACGCATTTTGAATGTGTTGCATCAGTCTTATTATATATCATATTACTACACATATCAGTTTACAAGCAGTTATTGATAAGGGGCTTTTATAAACAAAATTCTGTAAATACTGCTTGTCCCATGTAATCTTAAGTTTCAAAGATGGATGAAATCCTATCTTTTTATTACAGAAGCAATTCCTACACTCATGGCTGTGTCTTATCCTATCTTAGACCTTTTATCTTACCCTGAGACTCCTTACTACATTCTTCAATCAGCACTCTCCCTACCATACCTGTATCTACTGTTAGGTTAGAATGCACATGTATCCATGACAACGGCTGTCTCACTTCACAAATCACTGGCTAGACGGTTTGCTGCAATGTACAAGAAAAGAATGACAGACAGCCTTTAGATTTGATGTGTCAGAGGCATAAATTGTGTCGGTGAAGAAGAGGATATACTGTTAACCTTTGATACATGGCACATAAAAGTCAACAGGCCAACACCAGTCTTAGCTCCTCCAACAGTCTCATGGTGCCTTCCCCTTGATATGGGAAGTTGGAATTTTACAATTCTGCAAGTTCGCAATTTCAACTGGAAAAGTCGGATTGCAGACTTGACACACCTCACCAACACTGACCTCAAAATCCAACATGGCTGCTCTGAGCATCAAAAGCTGTTGAGGCTCTTAAATATACTGTTTATTAGCACTTCTGTCTTATTTATGTCTTGTTCCATCAGTGTCCAAATTCTCCAGGAGCTGTGCTTTGGTATTTGTATGAATGAAATGCCATTTCATGTGATTTGATCAGCTGGTCACCAGCTAAGAATAGCTAACAATGGTTAACCTGCCTAGAACTGGTTTTCCTATCTCTTGTACTGGAACCAGAAACCTGAAACAGACTATAAACCAAAAAACCATAACAATGAGCTCCACAACACAGATTTGTACAGAAATTCTCAGTGGGGTTACACAACAAGTCTATTATTTTTTCTACTGTTACAAAACGAATATTAATTAGTGCAGCCTAAAGAGGGTGAAAGGATGTCCTGAAGCAGAGAATTCTAGCTAATATAATAACTGTTTTTCTTTTTAATTTCCTGACGTAAAGACGTTGGGTTTAAATGGATATCAATGTTGTTATCCATTGATAATTAAGGGATTGATTCTGGGGATTGACTGCGTTTCAACGGTGCATCCAACACACTGATTGAATTTGGCTGGAATCAAGTCAACTGAATTGAGAGTGAAAGACACAGACACAAAGATTGTGCTGATAAAATCAGAGATAAAAATCAGTGCTGTCTGGAAAAGAGTAGATTTCTGGTGTGCCTGCAGACACAGTATTTTACAATGCAACTTTGTGACAATGCAGGCTTCTCTAGCCACAACACCTGCAGGAGGTATGCAGAAGGTTACAGTACAAAAGCTGGATGGCAGAGTGAGCTACATGTTCTTTTAAGCGAATGTGCCGAATGGCCTTCGATCATCATCGCTGGATGGGTCACAGCATGTAGGATCTGCATGTGCTTATATTACGTTTTATATATAGTCTTTACAATAGAGAGTGACCGACATAGTGACAAGAACAAGATTCTCCATTAATACAACTTTTTTTCACTTCAGATTAAGTCACAATGAAAGGGAAATCATTCCCATCCTCTAACTCGGCAGACATGTCAGTAATGGTGAACGATCAGATGGAGCATGGATAACCAGAAGAACAGCTTAGTTATTGACTCCCCTCCACTAGCAAGCCACAGCCAGCTGGCTGTCTCTGGCATCTCATATGGCTGCTGCTGCAACTTCCATCCATCCAGCAGTCCACCCACAAACTCCAACTGGCTGTTACCCAGCATGGCTTGCCCAGCCGACACTGCTAGGCCAAAGGAAGCAAGTGCAAACGACCATTAGCATTCCACTCAGCTGTCTGAATTTGTTGGCAAAACCAGCTCTGGCAGGTTTTGGATGGTCAGCCAATACACCTCAATGAAACCCATGGAGGATTTAGTTATCTCATGTTTGGACTTAAAAAGTTCAGTATTGCTTTTTCACTTTCTTACTGAGTGTTGAATAAAAAGATTAATATCACTGTAATTTCTAAATGTGAAGCTACAGTCAGTTTGCTCATCACGAGGACTGGAATACTTGGGAAATGGCAAGCCTGGCTCTGTCCAAGGGTTAAAATGGTACCACTATCATTTAACCACAATTTGTTGTTTTGACATTATTTCTTTCTTTTTTGGATAAAAAACAAAAGATTTAAGATCCCAATTAGTAAGCTTCAGAGGTGATTCTTATAACCTTTAGTCAGAGCCAGGCTACTGTTGCTATGTCTTGTCTTTATGCTAAGCCAAGCTAACCCACCCTGGTTGTATCTTCATATAAAATTCACAACCAGTGCAGTATCCATCTTCCCATCTTCCCATCTAAGTCAAGGCATGAAAGTGGATGTTGAACTGTTCCTTTAAGATATCTTGGCATTTGGGATTTTTGTGATTTGTTTCCGTTCAGCTGCACAAAAAAGCTACTCTTCATTTAATTCAATGCTGGTATTGTAATCAGGGCTATATACTGAGAGAGTAACTATGGATGCACCCACGCAAGTAATAAATCCTAGGTCAAACATTTTTATAAAGTGGAGTAATGGGACAGAGTCACTCACCGTCAGTGGTGGAGCGCGACTGGCTCTTAAGGCGGAGTGAGGGTCTGAAGCGCGTACGGTCATTGAAGCTCCAGCTCTTTTGTACCTTGGCAGGGCTGGTGCCCTCTGCCCCAGACTCAGTCACCGGAGACCGCCGGTCATTCACTGATGACGTCTGTCTATTCTTGATGCTTTGACCTCGTGGGCTTGCCAGTCTCACCCGCTCCTTGAAGCTTAACTTCTGACTGTAGAGTGAAATGGGGATGAACAGTGGAACAGAGGGGAGTTGGAGTGAAGAGACGAAAGAAGGAAATCATGTTGTGGGGAGTGAAATGATAGACAGGCAAAGATGACTTGTGATGAATTTGAGTTTTAAGGCAACAACAGTATTTATACAAGACTTTCGGCAAAATGCTTTTTCTATGCACCAACTGATCATGTAGCAGTCATCATTCCGAACTTTATCTGCTAAATGTAAGGGTGAAGGGCTGCAGGGCAAGATGGAGAATGCATGCATTGAAGCATTGCAGCAGGTGCCTTACATGAAAAGCATGCTCAGGTTAGATGTGATGCATGACTGTCTGTTTTAATTTGTGCCGTGATGTGTATACATTGATATGTTTTTGGCCCCTGAACAAGTCTCAGTATTTAATTATATGTGAACAAGTGGTCTATGTGATATCACTGTGTTGGTGTTGTCCTAGAACATCATAATGAATGCTGTCCCAGGACCATCACTGCAACTTACTTGTAAGTAAGTAAATGTAAAGTCCATATCTGGAGCAGCTGTGGCTGAATGGGTTAAGTGTAGGTATCTCATTTAGGAGACCAGGGCTCATGGAACATCATTTTGGACTGTACACTTATTATTTTTACAGTTTACTTATAGTTTTCCAATTCTCTACAGTTTAAATACTGGGCTAGGTTTAGGCAACAAAAGTGCCTGGGTTGATTTAGGGAAGTAAAATACTTTGATAGGTTTAGGCAGCAAAAGCAGTTGATTGGCTTTAGGCAACAGAAATACTTGGTTAGGTTTAGGGAAGTAAGAAACTAGGTTAGGTTAAGGCAACAAAAGTACTTGGTTAGGTTTAGGCAACAAAAGTACTTGGTTAGGTTTAGGCAACACAAGTACTTGGTTAGGTTAAGGCAACAAAAGTACTTGGTTAGGTTTAGGCAACACAAGTACTTGGTTAGGTTAAGGCAACAAAAGTACTTGGTTAGGTTTAGGCAACAAAAGTACTTGGTTAGTTTAAGGCAACAAAAGTACTTGGTTAGGTTTAGGCAACACAAGTACTTGGTTAGGTTAAGGCAACAAAAGTACTTGGTGAGGTTTAGGCAACAAAAGTACTTGGTTAGGTTTAGGCAACACAAGTACTTGGTTAGGTTAAGGCAACAAAAGTACTTGGTGAGGTTAAGGCAACAAAAGTACTTGGTTAGGTTTAGGCAACAAAAGTACTTGGTTAGGTTAAGGCAACAAAAGTACTTGGTTAGGTTAAGGCAACAAAAGTACTTGGTTAGGTTTAGGCAACACAAGTACTTGGTTAGGTTTAGGAGAGCATGGTTTGGGTTGAACTATACGGATAACTTCTCCCCTATTCAGATTTTTCCGGTCTTTATCTCCGAATCACTAAGCTATGCCATTACAAAAGCATGCAATGATGGTCCACGTCCAACATTAAAAAAAGAATTCTAGGGACAACACCAACATAGCGATATGACATTGTGGGTGAAGAATTGGTTAGCATGTTTCTAAAAAAGGGATATTGTTAAAAACAGTGCGAATAATGTTGTACTTTAATTTATGCTGAGAATATGATATGTTCCATACCATACCCTACAAGGAAATCACCATTTCAAGCAAAAGCATTTATTGCACATAAGTAACATGTCATGAAAGGGTGAGGTTATGGAAGAGAATAAATACAAATTACTTGTGGAAAGTTAGGGAACAGGAGATGAGATGTAAAGAAAGTTAGGGAGTGTAAGATTTGGTGTTTATGCAGCTACACGGTACCTATGTCATGACTAATGCAAAGGCAGTGCACAGGTGTCAAGCATTTGGAAGTAGTGCTGTATACTGAATTGAACACGTGTAGTTTTATATGAAATGTGTTGATACTCTTGACAGCAATGTGTCATCACCGGTACCATAGTGTTTAAAGTTTGGATCTCAGACAGGGGGAGCCTACAGTCAGGACACAGCTCGCAAATGTTCATTATTTTCAGGATCTGCTACTGAGAATGAAATCTGGTGTTAACAATCTGAGAGCCAATGTAGTTGAGACCAATAATCACAACAGGCAGAAAGTAGCGCATTGCTCAGGCAAAGATCAAACAAAAGCGGAGAGAGCGTATTACTATGAAGCCGACTGATGTCTCCCTGCAAATATTTAATTACTCGTCACTCTCGGTGGCTGCACAGCCTCCTACAGATACCCATGCACCAAAGAATTAGTCAGCATTCCCAAATAAAAAAACGTCATGTAACAGGGGAGCAGAAACGCTGTGTACCTATGTTTCCGAGTGGTACGCCTCCTCAGTAGCTTCTGTTTATTACTATCAATTTTACTAAAAGATCAAGGGGAGATAGAAATACGGTCATGTGTTACATGATGCAGAAAGAGAGGAAGGAAGATATTCACCCCTGTTTGGTGAAACAAAACGCTTACTAACCCCGATTTCCCTTTAACCTTCGTCTTTGACCCTGCTTTGTACTCATTGTGGTGCACATGTCGCATTAGGTCAGCCTCAGTGGACTGACGTGTGAAAGCATTTATACTTGTATGTATGTAGGCTGTGAAGTACCAAGTGCTATAGCCGAGCTTCTGTTCAATATGTCGACCACTGACATTTAGAAGCAGCAGAACAGAGGCAATTGAGCTCTGTAGAGGAAAATGAACATCCACGGCACCATCTGAAAAAGGCAGCAAACCGGTGACTCACATACTTCATGTCGATATCCCTCATTTAACTGTGCGAATTCCACGAGCCATGGCAACAATTGCCTGAGTCACCAGTGTGAGTCCAGTGACCTTTAGACAGATGCTTGTTGGTTCATTGAGGGGCGTTAACATGCAGATCTGCTTGGGGCTTTTCATGTGATTTCTTTTGTCCTAAGGTTGAATTTAGTCGCTACACTTGTGTGATATATTACTCTGAAGATTAACAGATACATCAAGCTGATAAATAAAGTAAAGCAGCTCCACTTGGACGGTACCGTGAGGTTTTTAACCTCCTCTCCAGCTCTGCAGAGGAGGCGTAAATCGGGGGAGTTGGACAGAACATAAAGCAAAGGTGGAGGCTGGAGATATCCTCTCCTCCCCTTTCCCTCTCCTTTCCTCTCCTCTCCTCTCCTTCCTCTCCTTCCTCTCCTCTCCTCTCCTCTCCTCTCCTCTCCTCTCCTCTCCTCTCCTCTCCTCTCCTCTTCCACCATTTGTCTACTTACTAAACTGACTTTTCACATTCTGTATATGCTAGATACCTGATGGTTAAAAATGAATGTGTGTATGTGGCTATGTGACAGATTTTTTTAAATAGGAGTGCCTCAGCATCTGTATGTTTTACAGACAAGGTAAAGTGATAAAAAAAAAAGAAAGATAGCACCAAACGGAGAGATAAAACAATGAGTCATAGAGAGTGCTTTTAGCTGGACTCGTCATTAACAGGTCCACATTTCATTACCCGCAGCCTGAAACACCTTTAGTGAGAAGGCCTTCACCCTCTCAGCGACAGTGCAGTTCACACAGAAGTGGAGCAACAGGAGTCTTTAGCTTCATGATGCTTCATACTGTTTCCAGACAAGGTGGTGATATCGTACCTTAGTTTTGATGCAGCTGGCAAAAGTGTGTTATTTCATGACTTGCTACCTTACTTTAAAGCGACACTAAAAAATACAAATGTTACAAATACAAAGAGCAGGGATCTCTCGCCCCTCTGCAGAGGCTCCCTGTGGCTTTGACATTTTACATGAATATTAATTCAAAAGATTTCATCACTGTCTTAGGCCTACAGTGATCCTTACATTCTCTGACAGTAAAAATGTACAGCCTACACACACAGAATTGTATCTGTTCTATCAAGTTGTGATTAATTGAATGATCCTGAGTTAATATCATTGTGTTTTATGCCCAAGCCAGAGGGCTGATCGCTGTATGTGGCTGAGGATAAGAAAAAAAGGATTAACTAGTTCTGTATTGCTACTCTGTTTCTAGTTATTGTAATGCTAAGGCCTATTAATAATCTTGATAGGCTAATTTAGACTTAGGCAACGTTAACTTCATTATAAGACACAAATATGTTGCTCCAAGGCTGTGAATGTATAAAAAGGCAAATACTCTCACTGATGTGTTTACAGCCTGTTGTGCTGCCACAACACTCAGTACATGCAGGTTTATGGACTATAAACTTTACTTTCTCTTTATAAATAAGGCCAAACCTCTCAAATCTAAAGTGTTGTAATACACAAGCAGCCATCCAAGACCTCAGCTGAGAGAAAATATGAAATAGAAAATAAAGAAAGAACCAAAGAAAACGCTGGAACTAATCCAAAAGAAAAACTTGTTGTATTTGTCGGGTCTTTGTGAATGTGCTTTTTGATCTGTGACATAATGGAAGACAGTGAATGTTCAGCGGAACAACAGTCACGAACCTTGTGGTTGACTCTCCCTGCTCCTTCCTGGAGTTGACAAAAGAGAAGAAGAAAAAACAATATATGAGAGAGCATCTTTTCATGATATGTCAGTGTCAACACGGTGCTCATAGAACCATACCAGTGCTTTTGCACGTTTCAGCCCATTTAAACTGCTACAACTCACAGACTTTGCATTACACTGTTGCAGAAATCTGAATGCATAATTCTATTAGCAGACTCTTGAATCTTGTTGCAGTAATGTGACAACATCCTGTTTGTACATTTGTGTTATGAAATAATTATAACTATATCAGACTTTAGACTGAACCTTCATTACCATTTAATGTTAATGTATGACTGACAATCATTGATGATTATCATACTGTACAGATATTGAATATTCAAAGTATATTAAAAAAAAACAGCAGCAGCCTGTCCTGAGAAATGGTGGGTAAAATCCTCAGGTCGTTAAGGCTCAAACCTGCATACACACTGGTACGGTCCTGTAAATCAGCGTGATGTTTGCTCTGTCAGCAACTGTTGCAGAAGATTTGAGGGTAGCGTCACATCGATCAATAATAAGCATTCCCGGGGAAACAGACCTGAACCAAAAACAGGCTCAGTACAAACATGCAGATCAATGCAAACCAAGGAAGCAAGAGAAGGTAGTGTCTGAGCGACTGAATGTCTGTTCACTTAACCACTTTAAGTCGTGGGTGTTTGTAAAATTAAGTTCCTATTGGCCTTGCAGAGGATGTTTCCAGTCTCTATAGATGTTTCAGAGGGATTTCATCATAATGTGCAGAGGGGTAGAAAACTAAGGCTGCTCAATTACTCCCAATATTATCAAAATCACATTATGGTCAAGCGCAATATCCAAATTATAGAAGCTAAAATGTTTTGATCAAAGTGAAATGTGTGAAAAGTACTAAAGTGCTGCAGAGCTATTCTGCTCCAGATATAAGGAAACATGCTTGGGTGTGGTACAGATCCCATCAAGTGTCACGTTGTCATTACTGTAATAGTTTGTTTCGCTGAAAATAAAAACTGTGATGGGATTTTAACACATATATCTAGTGTCTGGTATATATACATGGTAACAATGGTTCATACAGTACATGCTGACATTACTGATAATGTTTTAGATTACGTGCTTTAATACATAAAGCCATGTGCAAACAGCAGGAATGTCATTAATGCTAATATAACTTTTTTAATACGTTCCTCTTGTAAGGAGCACACTTTTTAACTGACGCTGAGCTTTGATGGTTTGGGCCACATGTAATTATTATAAAAGATTAACTTTGTTGGGTCTGGGTTTGTGTTATCACTGCTACTAGCTGCTGTTTCTCGCTGGATTTCCATGTGTCATGTTAGCTAGCTAGAGCTGACAGGTGTCAGTCATAGTGAGGGGGGAAGTTAGAAACGCTTAGGAAATGTGAGGATGATTGTCAAACATAAATCAGCCTCTGAATGCTGTGGATGGATAACATGTATATCAGAGCAGCAAAATGAAGGGTCTTAAGAGACTAACGGGGCCTAGAAACAATCTGCCTTTTCTTTTGTTGGCTCACAGGAAACAGAAAATGATAAAAATCAATGCATATTTTCATATTTTAAGGAAGAAAAGCATATAAGATAGATTAAACAGTAAGACCAAGCTGGGAAAAGTGAAAAGGATTGACAATAAAAAAGAAAGAAAGAATAATTTAACTTAAAATATACACTGAGGTACAGGAAAAGAAGACTAGAGGGCACAGACACCAAATACAGAGACCAGCTGCCAGAGTTGTACCTACTTTGTGGGGCTGCAGGTATGCAGCGCCTTCAAGTGAGGTTTCCAGGTAGCAATGGAAACCGAGTTCTCATCAGCCGCATAACTACGCCAAACACACTGCATGCAGAAAACACAAAACCAGGAAGAAGAGAATCGTAAAAAAAAATAAATAAAAGACACCCCCCCACAAAAAAAAAGAGAAGGAGGAGGAGGTGGAGGAGGATGAAGTGAGTAGAAAGAAAACAAATGAAAAAAGCTGATTAGTGAAACCAAAAAACATGTGTGTCACACGTCTGCTGTTGGGCAGAGGTCAGGCCTGGATACATGCCTGTGGGGAGGCAGGAGGCTCTCATAGTGCCGCCACGAGGCATTCAGGTAGGGCCTGGCGCTGTCGGTGGAGTAATAACGCCACGCAGCCTGGTGCAACACGAGGACAGACAGGATGACGAGGAGGAGGAGAGCAGAGGGTCGTGAAGGTCAGGAAAGGGGGAGAAGGGAACGTAGGATGGGAGGGGGAAGCCAAAGAGGAATAAAGGTGAAGCAGGTGGGAGGAAGGAAGGTGAGAGGGTGGGGGAGAGGAGCAGGAAGCATGTGGAGGACAATGTGAGGTCAGCACCACTGATATTCAGGATGAAACCAACGGTGTGTGTGAAGATCAGGCTGGAGAAGGAGGACATGTGTACAGCAGGCGTGAGAGGGTTGGCACGAATGACTTGGTTTGGTGTTTATGGGCTTAAACGCAGGAGAGACTGGAAAGGACAAAACACCCTCCCAGAGATGAAAGAGTTAACTGCAGAGTGAGGACGAGGGGACACGGGGCGGGACAGAGTGAAGCTATATACTATGTACTTTCTATTGGGCAGCACCAGGGGCTCATAGAGTCCATGGAGGGAAAGAGAGAATGGACAATGATGAAACCATTAAAACACTTTTTCTACTGTTCAGGCATCCAGTCTACTTAGACACTGTGATGAACTGTTTGAGTGACAGCAACGATACTTCAACAATGTCTTAATTTTCCAACCCAAAAACAGCAAAGTGAGTCAAAGAAACATAAAGAGAGCAGGCTCTCTGCTTTACCTGGATGAGGTAGGCGGCTGGGTTCCTCCTTTTCTCAAAGTGCTTCTGTCTGTGCTGCTCCTGGACCTTCAGGGCAAAGCCTGAGCCCAGAATACCCTGGTGTGACATTAATAAGAGTCAACACTGGATGTGTGTGTGGGTCAAAGATTCACAAGCATCACTGAGGTTTTTTTTTGCGAGAAGGAATAATTTGATATTTTGAAAAAACATACTTATTCTGCGTCTCGCAGAGAATTACACTTCACTCTCAACAAAAGATTATGCGCACTCCTCTGACACACACCTCGACTGACTGTGTGACCCTTTAGAATGTACAAATTATTGGTTTTATATTTCTGTTTATGTTGATTTAAAAAGTGTTAAAGAAGTCATAACGTGCTTTTTGTGATATGAAGCATTTTTGTGGATGTAAGAAGTTTCTCTCTCCCACAGGAAACACTGCTGCTGCACTGCATGAAACGCCTGTGTTTGGAGTCGAGCCCTTACTTCAGTAACACATGTGCATCACTATGTAAAAGGGGTTAAGAAAATATGTATATTTTTATATTCATTATAAAAAATACATACACTCTCGTTAGTCAGCAGACATACAGTTGCTACTGTGATGTAGAGAAATATTAAAGTTAAAACGTTGTATTTGAAATAAAAGATAGTTACAAAATAACAACTAACCATTCACATCCTCACATCCTGCTCCAGTCTTGGTTGCCAAGGTGGTCAGGTTTGTTTAACTTGTGTTTCAGTATCAGAATCGGGCTCGAACATGTACGGCTGTACCGCAGCCGTGGACACCGGCTGCGCTGGCTTTATTTTGGATCACACTACCTCGCTCAGCAGGACCCGACCTGCCCTGCCTCTGGTTGGCTACATCCTGCCCGTTAAGTAACGAGCATGTGCAACTCTCACCAAAGACTGAACAGAGGCGAGATGTCTCACCCTGAGAAGACACAGTGTGAGAGGCGATGCTGCAGCAGTGCACCATATAAGAAAAATAATGTGTTTTTTGAAAATCAAAGTATATAAACCTATTCTACCAGGACCCCCAGATACAAGTATGAACCTGAACATTAGCATAATATGACCTCTATCACTAACAGACCTTTGAAGTGTCCTTTTTGCGAGGCAAGCCAGATTAGCTGGGGGGACTTTAAACTAAACTAAGCTAATAGCCTCCTGGCTGCATAGCGCCATGGCTGTAGTTGTACAGACGTGAGAGTAGGATCAATCTTGTCATCTCACTCTGTCTCTGAGAGTGCATTACCCAAAGTGCACGATGCCAATTAATCTACGCTTACTGTTTTCAGTAGATTCAGGCGTCAAGCTGTGAGAAAACTTTCATAAATTGACTGAATTTCTATGATATTCACATATTTGAACTAAATATGGAGATGCCGGTGCATCATTCCCATCAACCATCAAACACCTCAAACGTATGAAACATTATTTCACATCATATCATCGTTCACGTACATGTGCATTCTTGGGCAAGTATTCATCAAAACATTCAAAGCAGCACCACAGGTGATCTCTCATTAAAGTAAGACTCGTACAAATAGAAGAGTTAAAAGCCCTTCATCTACGTAATGGAAGATAAAAATAAATGTATACTTTACTGTATAATGTACTTCCTTACAGTAAGTATTCCCTTCAGGTAAAACTCGCAGGCCTACAATCACATATTATTCAAAACATATTAAATCGGTTTGAACAGCAAGACCATGCTTGCTGTTCAAACAATTCAAAAGCAATAAAAACTTTACCCTAACTTATTAACTAATCAGTCAGAATAGCTCTGAAGACTCTGCCTGCTCCCTGTTAATTAAAAAGGGAGGATTTAGTCAAAGAATACAGACTTACGGCAGGCAAGGCAAAGAAGGAGATGCCCAGGAGGGCGAACCCTGCAGACAGCATCCGTCCCGTCCACGTCTTTGGTGTTTTGTCCCCATAGCCAATGGTTGTCAGGGTGATCTGAGAAAACAAATGACTTATCACATGCTCCTGGGTGATGCTCGTATCGAGGCTCTGGTATACACATGAGAGACACTTGACTGCTGTATAGAAGTTAAAAAACATCAGAAAACTACTGTTTTCTAACATGAAAGAGTCGACAGAATTTGTTTCTTGAAACACACGTTGTAACATCTTCTAATTAGACTCCCTTGTGCAAAAGTTTATAACCAACCAATCAGTGGTTATAGATATAAATAGGGTATTACTGCTCAATGTATCAGTTATAAGCAACTAATAACAGTGTTTAGGTTTTGTGGTTATTATTAACATAATCCCTTTCGTTTGTGTTTATCCTCATTCAGCGGGACAACTGCTTTATATTGTTATTTAGCCCGCACTTGAATTTAGTTTACTAACAACCCATGAGATATCTGGCAACCCAGAAGTTGTTTTTAATAGCTTAACCCATCTATAAATCAACAGCAAATAAATCAAATTAAATTATGTATTTTCAACATTACAAAGTAGTTATAGGTTATTAAGCTTTAATAATAAGGTATCTTATCACAAAGAGTTTAAATTTGTCCTCGCTATGATCAGCATAAACTCAATTCCACTCAATACTGTATTATTGAATCAAGAATGCGTCCACTGGTTTGTGGATGATCATTTTGAAATCTTATGTTGGCATTAAGGCTGTCAAAATCTCAGAGCAACTACAGTCTGATGGGTTGGCCACTGAGCAGCTCCGCAGGAGCAGTCGGGGTTAAGGGCCTTGCTCAAGGGCACCTCAGTGGTGATAATGAGGGTGGAGCAAGCACCCTCACTTTTTCTTTTGTGAGGGTGCTCACAAAAAAAAGTGCTTTTCCGCTTCCACTCAAATGTATTCTGCCACAAGCTCACTTCTGTCTCCTTTAGGCTCCCGCTGCCCCAAGACTCTTAAGACTGCAATGAGCGTTCTATAATGTTCTGTATGCCATCTGGTATGCTTAGAACACTGTATAACTACATATAACTTATATATAAATCAAAACATGTGCTGTGTTATTATCACTCCTTTAGCTATTAGCATAGCATTGATCAGTTTTTAGGTATATGATGTTCGTAACTGTATTTTGGACTGGGGAGGGACAATCTGTGGAGACAAAGATTTTTCCCGAGTCCCAGATCGTGAGTCTGAGTCGTGATGTTTGAGTACTAGTCCAAGCCAAATCTTAAGTCTCTGTGTGTGGCAACTTAAAGGAGAACTTCGGTCGATTTAAACATGCAGCTTCATTGCTCAAGCTACCCTTGACTTGCCAGTACCGAAGACGCGAAAACATTTGGTCCAACCATTACAGAGCTCTGTGAACGGAGATTTAGCATTGACAGCTAACAGCATGGGGTCAGAACTTTACACTGTGTTTTAAGCATCTTAACATGCTCCACATCTCACACCAAAAGTTATGCAACATCAGCAGACACCTTAGCACACAGCACTGTAGTGTGTATGACTCAAACTGAATAAAAAAGTAGTTAAAACAGTGTGTTTGTGCAAGCAGCTACTTACCTGTTTGTTGACATCCGTGTGTTCCGGTAGCTAGACCAAACTAGTATATCCACTGAGTGTGCACTTAACAGGCTTAACAGGCTATTGTAAGGCTCATGGCTAATGACAGGCTGTAACATGGACATGTACATTATGAACAGAAACACGAAAATGCTGGATTACGTTTTCGTCTCCGCCAGTGAGGGAGTAAGTGCACGCTCGACGGATCGACTAGTTTGGTCTAGCTACCGGAAGACACGGATGTCAACAAACAGGTAGGTAGCTCCTTGCACAAACACACTGTTTTAACTACTTTTTTATTCATTTTGAGTCATACACGCTACAGTGCTGTGTGCTAAGGTGTCTGCTGATGTTGCATAACTTTTGGTGTGAGATGTGGAGCATGTTAAGACGCTTAAAACACAGTGTAAAGTTCTGACCCCATGCTGTTAGCGTTCAATGCTAAGTCTCCGTTCATGGAGCTCTGTAATGGCTGGACCAAATCTGTTCGCGTCTTCGGTACTGGCATGTCAAGGGTAGCTTGAGCAATGAAGCTGCATGTTTAAATCGACCGAAGTTCTCCTTTAAGTTCGCCTTGAAACCAAGTCGCAGACTTGAGTCCTCATCTCTGCCTGAAGCTCATCGCATACTCCAAACAGTCAATGTGGTGAATGAGAAAATATACATTTCTGGATGAGATTAAAGGTAACATGAAGAAGGTTCATTTGTTTTTCAGACTAGTCTGAATATCCATTTGCTGTAAACAGGCTCATGTTGTCAGTTTCTGCCTTTTTTTCTTCGACTACTTTGATTATGTATTATATTTGCACTCCACTTGAAATGATGCCTTCTGGCAGTGCAATCACATCTGAATGATTGGACCTGTGTGTAGGCTTTACAGGAGCAGATCTGTGTGGCCTTGGTTCTGAGCGCACTGATGAAAGCCTGTGGCTGAAATGTTCATTTATTTATTTATTATGGGAAAAAAAGAGAAAAAGGTGTTCATGTTGTTCTTTACAGTGAAAGCCTCCTTAGGTCTATCAGGATGATCTGTGAAGAGTTAGCTGTGATAATGATTCATAGTGATGGTACTTAGCACATCTAACTGCAACTACTGAATAGAGCTATTCACATGTGGTTAGCAAACGCCTGAAAAGAAGAATTTTAATGCAGTGTGTTCACTATCTGATGACAGATAAACCTGCTTGTGAACTGGAGCTGGCACTTCTTGCTCCTTGCTTGCCTCCAGCAGTCTGTCAGTTTTATCTATCTACAGTATCTATACACATACATATCCATCTATCCATCTCTGTTTTGGCAGACTGATCTCTCCGGATTAGCTTTCATACAGACTCTGATTTCCTCGCGTGACGAAGGTGGCTGCTGTCACGTGGCTCTTATTTATTTTTTTTTGAGCTGGTGTGAAAATGGTGGTTAATGGAGCCCTGAATGCCTAATGTTTTTAAAGGTGCTGTCGAAGCAAAGACATAATGAACTGCAGGAAACATTAAACGAGATGCCGATTTTCATCTGTCCAGTCCAATGCAGGACCCTATGCAACGCAGTGTGATAGCAGGTCAGACCTAGCTTAGCTTAGATTTCTCTGGTTAGCAGCTAAAAACAGACTGCAGATGTGAAGATATCAGTCGATACCTACGGACACTGTTATAGTCATCTTTTCCATTCTGAAACTTGACTGAAGGGAGGCGGTCTCCAAACTCACCGTGCCCCACCACAAAGCGTCAGCGTAGGTGGCGAACTCCTTGTTGAACTTGTTCTCCACGAGATAGACGAGGAATGAAGAGAAGATCAGCACCAAGAAGCCGATGTACCAGGCGGTGACCAGCTCCTGTAGGCAGAGGTCACAAAACCATTCACTTTGAGGACGAAACGTTCTGTCTAATAGAAGCGAGCAGGTGATGCAAGTGATGTTTGTGACTCTTTATTGAATCTGTGATTTAAATCCAATCGTTGCAGATTATTTTCTAACACGCAGTCACCGTCCCTTCTGCTTTTGCAAACCTAAATGTATGTCAACGCCAGGACACCAAATTCTGATCAAAAAGCAGATGAGATCAAGACTCTACCGATCCTGTCTACGGTGACAGGACGCCCTCAGGAGTGATTCGCTCTGAAATTCAGCTCATATTGTAGGTTTGCGGTAGAAACACTAAATCATTAGTGCCGACCAGATCAAGCCTCAGGCTTCATGCTCGGTTCAGCCAGGTTTGTTCATTTTAATTCATTGGTTATTTCAGAGGAAGACTGAACGATACACAGAGTACCAATGTGGTGCCTTAGCTAACCAGCTAAGTCAGTAGTGGATGAAATAAAAAAAGAATAACAGCCTCTGGTCTCAGGCTCCTTTGTTAGGGACAGAGAACAAAAGCATTTATCTCAAACAGAGAGAAAAGATGCTTTGGCTGACAGCGACCGTCTCTCGGCAGTGCCTGAGCAGGTACACATGTTCAAGGTGACTTATTTGACATAATGCAACACAGTGTCGCAAAACAAAATGAAAGCCTGTAGTTCCATCGCGCTACGCAAACAAATAACATATACATTATTTTATACATAAGCACGTACACACCCAGGAAATAAGTGTGTAGTGCGTTTTTTCAAATTTGCATCTGGGTGAATGTACACGAGATGATGCTGATGATGATGTGATCAGCATCTTCACATTAAAAGTTCCACATCAGGTAAACACTGTCTCAAGTGTTGCTGGCTGCAAGCATCAGTAATGTCCCTTTAAGAGCCTGATCATGATGTTGTGGTGGAGACAGGCCTCTGCAGACAGTCTCTGACTTGCCGTCGCCCGAGTCCAATTTTGTCCATTTTATTTCCTGCGACCAGACAATAGCCAGGAGCAGCCTTAAAGGTGTTATTGCTTACATTCAGCCACTATATGTGGCAGTCATTCACGGCCAACTGTAGCTCAGGAGGTAGTAATCGGAAAGGTCACTGGTTTGACTCCCCAGCTGCACGTCGGAGTATCCTTTAGCAAGATACTGAGCCCCAAATGGCTCCTGATGGACGAGCATCCTCTGCCATTGTAAAGACGGCAGAAATCTCTACGGCTGACATCTCCAAAACTTGGCAACAGGGTTAACTGTCCCTTTAAAAACTTGAAACAGGCTGGATTTGTTTCTCAGTTTCTCCACAGCCCTTCACATAATATTTACTCTAAATGCCAAGATCTAGTGTTGTGATAGTTGTACCACTTAGTGCCGTTGCTGACGCTGACCACTGGCTTCAGCGTCCACCTTTATTGCAATTGATTTTCTACCCTGCTGCTGCTCTCGGCTCCTTAATTAACTAGCCACTGCTTGCTGTTGCTGATTCACTGGGCATGTTTTGTACCTACTCTCTGCAGAAGAAATAGTCCCTTTGAAAACTGTAGACGGTATGCTTTAAGGGGCGGCAAGCATCTCTGAGACTGATACCTCAAAAGAAAACATGGCTACATATCACCAGAGCTGCGTGTGTTTGCACAGTATGTGTCAGGTGAATGGATTTAGCTGAGTGTGATGACTTTTTTCTTTTACTTCAGGCTACATAATTGGTTGTTTTGTGGTCATTATTATTTCACAAAATCCACTTGGAGAAACATTTGCCTGGCCAGAGACTCACACGAATCCTCGTCAGTGGCCCCAAAAGCCCTCTCTGAAAGGCCCTTACAAACACAGCATCACTACGTACATGATTTGACCTTTTCATCTGAAATGTGATCTAGATTATTCAGTCTGAATGTGCAGCTTTGTAAAAAATAACAGAAGGACTTTGCCAGCAACAATGGCCTGTCCTGGCCTCTGCCTCTCTGCGGGTCATGCTGATCTAAGACGGGAGTTAAAGAAGTGGATGGATTTGTGTTGGTCGGTCCTGGTGGAGCACGGAGAGACGAGGGTGAGTTGAGGTAAGAAAAGGCAAGAAATGCATGAAAAGAACCAGTCAGAGCGCAAATGCTAGACGGAGCTCTGAATATTTCAACAAAACTGATGGCATTTCCAAAGACACAAAGAAAGTCAATATGGATATAGTCTAAAGCATAATGTATGCTTTTCTTTTCTTTTTTCTTCATTACTTTATCCACGGTGATATGTTGTTGTTTCTTTCTTGTGACAAATGTACTTACTGGAAGTCGCTTTGGACAAAAGTGTCTCCTAAATGCCCTAAAAGTTCATGTAAATGTAAAGGTATACTACACATTATTTTAATATGTGTAATGTTTTGCACAGACTGTTAACATACATGAAGGGAACAAAATATTAGAAATGACACCAGCACTAAGTATTACTTTAAAAATTGACTATAAAACCGACACTGAGCATACATACATACACTGAGCTTCACCGAGGCTGCTTCTCCTGGTGTTCCTATTATTTACTTGATCTCAGTTTTCCTTCTCCAGCAGTGTGTGTGTGTTACACTCCTGCCCGCTCCTGCAAACATTCGTATAATCTGTCCGACATTGATTTTGTGTTTTCTCTGGCCTAGCAGGTTAAACGTGTCATTTTACTCTGTGTTGAATAATCATAAAGAGATGCATACTCATACTCCAACACTCCCCCATGAGCAGGCACTTGGCGACAATGGCAAAGAGAAGCTTCCGGTCAGTAACAGGTGAGAAATGTGAGAAACCTGCCATGCTTTGCGCTTGTATCGTAATGACATGCTAGATCTGCTTTTCAACACTTGAAAACCCAGCTCGGCATCGTCCGAGCGGTGCTGCTGTAGCCATTTCAGTAACTGCAAACAATTGTGATGCAATTTTAAACTAAATTCCTGTCAGATTAAAAGTTCATAGCACTTGTTTCTGAATTCTTAATTATTGTAGAATGGCAGGAAAGTTTTCAAATGTCATATTATTTCTCAGGGGTGGAGGGACCGAGGGGAGGGGAGCTGATCTGTTCCCCTCCAATGTGAACCCCCTGTCTGCAGCCTTGTTTCATTAGAGTACTCCTGTATTCATCTCATGTAAGATCACTTTATTAGAGTGCATGTAAAGATACTATACTATATCATCATGGTGGTGTATTGAGCTCAGAGCCCCACGCTAGCAGGTATCAACAAGAAACCTTGTCAGTTCCCAGGGATCTTGTCCTGTAGCTAACAGCAGTACATGCGTGTGTGTTTATTGCCCATTCATATGTATTATCCAACCTTGCTGTGTGCGTAGACTACAGAGCCCAGAAGCTTCCAGGTACCTCCTCTTCGGTCCATCCGCACCATGCGTAGGATCTGCAGGAAACGAAGGCTCCGCAGGACAGAGGTGGCGAAGATGTTGCCCTGGCTTCCCGCCGAGACCACCGCTACTGACGCTATCAGCACGATGATGTCTGGAGGGCAGAGAGGGAAAACTCACAGAGGGTTCGCCAAGACAAAGTCAGGAATCTGCACCAATTATAATCAATTACAGTCAAAAACCTGGAAACAAGATTCATTATATTTGCCGTCACCTTTATACATTTTAGTTGAGGAAACGTCCTAATATAGAATATATACAGAATTTAGATAAAAAAAACTGCTTCCCTTAACAAGTCGTGTTGTTCTGTAAGTGTTTGTAGTTCTCTTCCTGCAATCTTCAATCGATTTGATGTCAGAAATTTCAGCGAGGTTATGATTCCTTTTCCCTCAATTCTGTCATCAGGTTTCCTACCGTGACTGAGTCTAAATAAGACACATTACCAAAATAGGTTCCTTTGCTTTACGGTTTGACAACAAATCCTCAGCCGTCATGCTGTCAGTCAGCTCTCCTAACTCTCTCCACACCAAAAGTTAAATGTGACTGCTGCACAAATTAGACGCCTTCGGCAGTTTTTAATCATAGTGTCCGTCATCAGATTATTGATTTCTGAAAAAGTAAAAATGACGGTGGGGGCAGTGGGCAGTTCATGTCATTGTTGTTAAGCAGACCACCCTGTAAAAACCGACGTGGCAGTGAAGTGGGTATGTCAAGCAAGATGGCGGCACAGCAGACGAGCTCCACTCACCCAGCGATATTTCTGGTGATAATCCACACCATTTTTGTAAAATCGGATGTCTCGCTGTCTTCACTATGTGTTCAAACAGTCTTGAGAGAGTATTCTAAGGTAGCCATGACTACCTGGAGAACGCCTCCCCCACCTGAGAAGAAGACAGCCTCAAAGTCATTGCCAGAGAAGCGCACTGATAAGAAAACACAGAGCCTGAGGAATGTTCCCAAATCACCAAAATAAGTGCTACACTGCAAGCTGTGGCGGCAGACATATCGACCACCAGGGGAACAACACCTGACGAGGTGAATGGCATTCGAGAAAGACTGGATGAAGCCCGGAGGACAGCACCGAGGGGCTCGTAAACACCAGACAGCAGGCGAGAGAAAAAAATGTGAGTTTAGTTGGACTGAAAGAAATCTACGGGATGAACGGCACAAAAGTTGTCAGCAAAGGACCTGGAACTGATGTGGAGAGGGGAATTTGTCATTTGAAATGTGAGGACCAGCCACCCAGGTCTGGTTAGATTCTTACGACAATCAGCGAGGGATAGAGGTAGTAGTAGAAGATGGCCTGAGTAAAGCGCGGGTTTGAATGGGACGGCCTCAGATTATCAGTGTTCCCGGATCTGTCAAGGGAGCCAGCCGAGTAGAGGAAAACACTTACGACTGAAAAAAAAAGTTGCAACGGCTCAACGTGAGATCAACACTGGCTCATCCTGCGCTTCATCATGGAGGGAAAGAGCAGAAGATTCACTAGGCAGAACTGTTAAAACCAATCCTATAAACATCTATAACAGAAAACAGTTTGTATTATATATGTCAATAATGTAAATAAAAACGAAATTTTCTGAAATATTGTGCTTTCTGGCAGTGCTTGAAACGCTGTGGAGGCCCTCCTATGAGATGACAACACCAACAGAGGCCCAGAGATCTGAGTTTGAGACACCTGATCTAAGCCCTTTATCCTCGGTGCATCTCTCACATGCTTTTTTTTTCTCTGTAGCTCCAAGCAAAACGGAGGGCTGCAGTTTTCCAAAAATGAAATACAACGCAGCTCAGCCAATCAGAAACGTGCAGTGTTACAAGCCCCACCACCAAGGCTTGTGTTCTTTTGGAAAGTACTACAAAGCAGGTACTTTTGGGGGTAAAATAATGTCCCCCGGAAGTTGAAATGTGATTTAGAACCTGGTCCCTGCAGTGGAGGAGCAGTTTCTCTAAAGGTCCCTGGGGAAAGTGAGGTGTCTGGACTGCAACACATTCTGGCCTTTAATTCAACTCAGTTTAAACCTAACCTGCTCCTCCTTGTGTAAGCTAAGGAATGTAGACAATACGGGGCTCACAGCTCCAAGGGACCTTGGAGGCAGCATTCAGCTGTGTGTGGGTCAAAGGTTAGTAGGGGACAAGGCCACTATAGGGACTAAAACAGAGCCTGACTCCTATGTCAGGTAGAGGAAGATGTCTAAACGTGTACATCTCCAGAAAAGGATAGAGAGATCATTTAGGTAATTTTGGAGTACAAGACCCAAGGAGGAACAGTAACAGATTTAGCCTTTTATGGGAGATGAGCAGGGAGATACCTTTTCATGTCGATTGGATAGATGGACCCTCAACCCACCGCAATGACCAATTAGGATTAGGCAGGTACAGCCCAAAGGACTTTAAGAAGGCCCCTACGAGGAGAGACAGGGGTGGTGCTTGGAAAACCTCCTAAGAGTAAAGGCTGAGGTTTGATGGGGCAGAGGCCAGAGCATATTGGCATTGTTTTGTCCAGAGATTTGATAACATCAGAGCGCAGCTGCTTCTGATCCGGACTCAAGGCGCTAGATTCTGTTTTAATAAAGATTGCTTCATCCTTCCACCCAGCCTTGCTTCCGCAGAATCATTTATGATCAAACTACACGCCGACACCTTTGAGAAGAGAAGCCCAGAAACTACAAAAGACTGTACAGTGGACACACAGCTGATGTGAAACTGGCCTCTTAAACAGACTCATCTGAGCCTGGAGACCAGAATACCTGGCACCGTCTTGATGTCTATCATGTAGCTGCAATAACAGCAATGCACTGATGTCAACCCAACTGTAAATCCTGAATGTGGCAAGTCCAATAATGTACTGTGTGCTCTTCTTATATACACTATATGTGTATATATACGTCTCCTGGCACATTGATCTGCTGCAGACGCTAACAGGACAGGGGCGAAGAGGTAATTGTTCGAAGCACTGTTCCAGGAAGAATATTTTTTCACCCGCTATATCTGAAATAAACACAATCTCTGCACTGTAGATTCAGATTTTTTTTTTCTTATTTCATTTCCCATAAGCACATGGTACAGAGGAGGCAAACTGTACTGTATGTGCTCCAAATGATGACAGACAGATACACAGCTGGAACAAACAAAGGCACGGAAGGACAGACAGGCAGGCAATCACACACACACACACACACACACGCACACACACACAGATCTGACTCTGCTCAGAGGAAGTTCACACAGAAGAACAAGTGAACAACATCAAACCCACAGAGAGCACAGACAACAAAAGTAACAAGCTCCAAGAAATGACATTCCTCCTCCTCTTTGCAGCAGGTCTTCTATTCCAGTGACGTGCCGTGTGAAACTCTCCTGAACTCGTTCTCTGAAAGAAATGCTGACCAAGGTGGTGCTGATGGTTCCTGCGCTAAATGATGGAGCAGCTGACCCATATGCCGGAGAGGAAAAAGGAGAAAAATCAGCAGAAGCACCATGAAAAATTCAGTAATGAGACCGAGGCGATAAGAGTCTCAGGGGCACCTGCGGAGCTGCAGCAGAGACGGAAACGTGAGGAAAGTGATTGACAGAAAGATGAGGGATGAAATGGCGTGCGCCCGTGTTTGTAAAAGTGCACGGGCCAACCAACTGTCAGTCATCTCGCCAGGACGCAACACTTCAGGACACTCAGGTAGAGGGACTTTTGGAAGGTCCAAAGAATTTCTTAGACATCCTAAACTGCAGGAGCACATTTACAGTATTTTTTTTTTTGCTGCTCTGTGTCTGTGCTTGTGTGGGTGTCAGTGCGCAGGACGAAACCATGAAAAATGAGAGTAGCAGTAGTACTACCTTTGTTACATGTGGGCTACTAATTCATAGTATTGATCAGTGTTAAAGTGTTGGTAGCAAATTTACAATTCAACTACCTCACCCTCCTCCGCCCATCCACATCTATTACATCACTCTGCTGAGTCACTGCCTCAGCACGATCTGCTGGAACCCTCTTATGGTGAACGTTTATTTTCTAAAGGAAGTTTATGATCTACAAAATCTTTCAACGCAATTCAGTCAAGTCACCAGACAGCTAGACACCTCTCCTGGCAGCAAAACTACAGGGGGCAGCATGACCGCTAACTGCTGCTCTCTATACTCTTTGCTTTAGCTTTGTTTGGCTCAAGCGACTAGCTGCCATTAGCAAGTAGCTCAGTTAGCCATGATGCTTACTAGAGTAAGATATGAACTTGACACTCATGTATGTCACTCAGCTGATCAGATTATTGCTTCAAAGTGGTATCTATCTATCTATCTATCTATCTATCTATCTATCTATCTATCTATCTATCTATCTATCTATCTATCTATCTATCTATCTATCTATCTGTCTATCTATCCATCCATCCATCCATCCATCCATATGTACACATATATAGTTAAAAACTGTTGTTTCAAATTGTTCACCATTAGACAAGAGTCTACATTTTTCAAAGGGGGGAATTTAGATTTTTTTTTTCATCACTCTTTTTTATCAAATCACACCGTCAACAACCTCCTGACCTTCCTTCAACGTATTTTCACCGTGTTCTGCAATGAAATGTTCCAGAAGTCAGGCTGTGAAAGAAACGAGTCCCTCTGTGAAAACCCTCAGAATATAACTGCACTGTTCGGTGGATGTGCTACTACAGTGGAGACCTCTGGCTCTGAGTATGAGAAAAAACGGCCTTCAAAGACGTTTATTGTACAATTCCACACATACTTCCACAGAAATTGTAAATAGGGTTTGTCTTTCAACCAATGGATATTATTTTTTATTACAAGGCCTCAGATATTTTATGTTAAAATATATATATTTACATGTATGTATACTGTATACATATATATGAACGTATCACACATGCACTACTTTGCATAAATGTCAAGACTAGAAATCTTAAATGAACTCGAATAAACCCCTACATTTGTATTTTTGGAGGTTTTTTCTCTACTAGTCTGAAACATGAAAATATTGTGCAGTTAGATGTTTAAATGCCAGTAAGTTTTAGGAATGGCTCCCCAACAAGTCCAAATTGATTGACTTGAGTCATGTTTGATTTTAGAGATTAGCTCTTCTCCCCCTCATAACCATTTTATGAAAACTATCTGCTGTTGCCTTATCACAGAAATGGTCATGTTATTGTGATAACAAAATTAATACGAGCAGGAAGAGAGGCTCTGGGGAGGATATGTGTGCTTGAGTGCATGAAAACTAACGACCGAACCATTTAGCTGCAAATGTTGCTGCTTTTATTATGCATTTACTCACGTACTGTTTTCACTACAGTGTCATAATCTTCTGGAGCCAAATCAGTCAAAAAAAGGTCACATCATTTACTCCTCCATCTGTACTGTAAATAAAAAGTCCTCTGGTGACATCAAAACGCGTATTGTTTTTGTCTGTTAAAATGGATTTTATACTCCCATAATCCCCTTCTGGCACACATGATGAATCTGATTACATCACACGGTGCGAGAGCTACAGTGAAAACATGAAAAACGTGACGCAGCACAATCACATGGTCTCCCCCTGTAAGGAAGAAAGGAGCACAGTGAGAGCCGACAGAGGCACCCCGTTTTCATCACTCGGTGTATCTGTCAAGGCTTCGAACACTTGATAGGTCGGATGATCGTGCGTACAGGCGTCACCTCCACCTCCTCCTCTCTGCTGCTCGGGTCCTCGCTTCCTCTCTTCGTCCCTTCATCTCTCTCGTTTTTTTCACGCTCTCTGTCACACTCCGTCCCCCAGTCTCGTCTCTCTCTCTCTCTCATTCTCTGGCTGTATTTTTCGCCCTTTTGTTTTTGCTCATATTCCCTCACTGCTGGCAAACTTCAGCACCCACCGCAAAGTATTACGACGGGAGCTCACGGCGCCCTGCGTGACGTCTGAGCCCTGCTCTCCCTCGAGCACCCTACTGTACTTTCCAAGAGCAGAGAGATCCATGTCTAAACAGTGGAAAGAATAAAAGGCAGTTAATGCGACCTCATTACGTAAATGCTCTCTGCTCTTTGGAGCTCTGACCACAACCGAAAATGACATGAGCAAACTATGGTCAATAGCATGCAGTGGAACAGTGCTTACGTTTGACATCAAGCTGGATTCACAGAGAGGACAGCTGCAGACCACTAGAGGGCAACTAGAAGGCAACTGAGAGGTGAAACAATGAAGGAGAGGAACTGGTACCCCTGCAGGGGGGGTAAAAAAAATCCTTTTTTTGGGAGGATTTATCTGTGTCTGTTTCGACAAACGAGACCCGACAAAGAGGTTCAACAACTCACCTATGACGCAGAAGGGCTTCCTGGCAAAGCGCAGTCGTCCCTGCCATCCTCTGTAGCGACAGCAGCATCCTGCCGACCAGATACGGACGATGTACTCCAACCCAAACACCACGATCATCACAAACTCCTGTCCAAGATCACAGACACGACACTTGTTTTGCCAAGTTGTTTTGGTCAAAGACACACACATCGTACATTAGCCATCGTACGTCAAAGTCATCATTATCACACATCATTACTGCAATGTTTATGTCATTAAAATGAATGTCAGGTTGACAGAGCATGTGTCTGGTAATGACTCCGACAGGTCGTCCGTTAATGCGCGACTTTGATTCGGCTTCCATTAGATAACGACGCTGATGCAATTAGCGCAGTGCAATTTGTAAAATGGTATTTACAGCTGCAGGAGCAGTCGTGTGAAAAGAAATGCTTGAATGCATAACCAAAGCTACCTCTCCTTTCATTTAGACGCCTCTGAGAAACTGAAAATGGAGTCTTTTAAAAAATGCTTTTTGCCCACCAGCGTTCTGTTCTTTGCTGACTTTCTTTGTCAATGCAGCTTTGAACTCCATTTACTGTTATTAGCACTCCGGCAGGGTTCCCAGTCTGAGGGCACACACTTAGAAAATTTGCCACTGATTGAGCGTTCAAGACTGGTTATTTGTTAAGGAGCTCAGTCGTGAGGAAGTGAAAATCTCATTCATATCCTGAACACAGGATGTTGATTAGTAGCCATCATTACTTAACCAACCAATGTGCCCGAGGGGTAGACTGATGATCAACTTGGTTGATGATTAGATCCAATTTTAAGCATTTTTGTGATTACTGGAATCATGTTTTTACAGCCTGCAATCTGCAAAGTCACCTAAATGATCAGATACATGTAGTTGAGTAAAAGCACTATATTTGCCTCTAAAATGTAATAAAGTGGGAGTATAAATTAGCAGAAAATGGACATATTCAAGTACAAGAACATCAAAATTGTACTCAAGTAAAGTACTTGAGTAAATGTACATAGTTACCTTACATCACCGTAAACTAAAAATGTTTTCATTTCACTCTGTCAAAGATTAGATCAAATATATTGGGATACTTGACTTTGTTGACCGGTCCCAGCATTTATGAAGTGCTTTTGAAGAGATTTAAAAGATACTGAGATATTTTTTTGCGCATCAGTGTGTGCCACACCTATGGCTGTAACTCTTTTGAAAAGTATCCGTTAAATTACGTTTTTTCAAAAGAGATTTAAAGTTAGGTAACGACGGTTCGCCGACAGATCCGAACATGTCGTCTGCAATTCTGTAGTGCGTTTTCCTGTTATTGGTCAAGCTCTATGGGGTAAGGACACACAGACCGAGGAAAAATGGTATCACTACGGAGGAAAGCATTAACTTTCATCGTGAAAGAATTGTTTTGGTCTGTTAGTTGTGTGGTCTCTTACCAGGATGAGGAGACAGTAGGAGGAGAAGTCCTGATGAGCTGGAATGGTTGAGAACACAGAGAGGACCAGGCAGCTGAAGACCAAGATGAACCTAAACGGAACAACAAAAAAAACAAAGTGGAGGAACATAAATACAACATGGACACACAATTGGACAGGATGACATCAATGGTCTGCCCTCTGAAACCGCCACACTGACTAGCACATCACTTCTTGCATTCCAAAACATAATTTCCACCACAATCATGCTGTTGATCATCGAGTTGTGCACCAACGTGAAATTGTCTGCCGTGTTTTCCTCTGCGACAAACTCTTGAACTCATTCTGGCACTGCAGGAGAACCAGAACACGAACAACCTGGCAGCACAATCACAGAACTTATTTCCTTTCTGCAGTGAACCATGAGCCCCACTATTATTCAATTTCCTGAGATATCAAGTTAATCATGCTTGTTTGTGTAACATGATTTGCAAGAAACAAGCAGTGAAACTGCGGCTATTGGAAAACAAGCAACATCCGACCATTTCCACACTCCGACTGACGTTCGCTCCGCCAGGAAACCCTAGCCTTCCATCTTCATAACCATAACATGTTTTTTTTTCCATTGCATAAATCTTCCAAAAACACACCATTGTCTAAGATACAAGCGTGTGGTTTAGAGTTACGGTGGCTCTTGATGCTAAACGGTGCGAGCACATCTGTGTTTTATCATCTCAGATCTCCTCTTAAGCCTTCTGGAAAAACACCGGTTGATATGCTGCGTGTGTACTTTTCAATGTTGTCCAAGGAGAGGCTTAAGTAAAGCAGACACGACTTTTATAGTCATGTCCTGCTTCATGTTTGTACAGTAGCACATCAGTGATTCATACTGGAGACCTTTCGATAGGCTCTGACCTCTAGGCCTTTACATTTGTTAAAAAAAAAACAAAAAAAAAAACCTTCTCTTCAAAAGGTGACACTTCACTCAATGACTGAAAACAAGAGCGGTGACAGCAACAGCCACACAATCAGCTGAAACTGGGTGAAGATAAGCGGAGCTGAAGATAAGTTTATAATTCACTGTAGGTTCATCACTCGGAATGTAACCCGGTGAGTCAGACGGTTTGTTAAACACAACTATCTAGGAGGTCATCCTTTGTTTTGGAAAAAGGGCAGGCAATTTAAAACAATACTTAAAACAGTGACTGGACAACCCATCTGACTCTCGCTGTCTATCACAGTCTAACCTCAGCCAATCAGATCAACAGTGGGAGAGCGCTACCAGCAAAGGATCCAGATGGTAAATCAAACTCTAACCACAGCCAGTCAAGAGAGAAGAGAAAAAAAGAAAAGTTGTTGTTCTTTGCTCTTCTTTCAGTGAAATAAACATAGTTTTCTGATAACCGATGCTAAAGCACTGATGCTAACCTTTTGTGGCGATGCCATTGTTGTTTCCAAATAAACAGTCGCTTCTTTCTCTGGTTTCAAATTCAAACCACACCTATAGCTGCCAAGAGTTCCTCGTAGAAAGCTGATCATTTGAACCTCTGCGCATTCAGCCACAGGTGCATGGCATGATGGAACTGCACGATCACATCACCTCACCAATCCAGCTGTCTCACGGGGTAACCATGAAGCACCACTTAGCACTTATTTAACAAATAAGCATGAGTGCTTGTGTGTTCCATCTGAATCCACTGCGGGCGTGGCGGACCCTGCAAGTGCGATGGAACAAGAGACATTACTGAGGATTCCAAAGATTTCATGGCTATAGCAGAATACATGCCAGTTGGAAAAAAAACTGGGTTTGCTTGAACGTTATACTATTTTACAACTGGATTTCTTAGTCTCTTAGTCAGTTCAATCATATGATGTCTTCAATACCACTCTGTTTCTCATCCATGAGTGCAGAGTTATTTGAATTAAGCTTCACGGTCAAAATAATTAATTTCCGTTTACAAAAATAACTTTATAGGCAATATGCTGTGCCTATAAAAATACTATGCTCACCCTCTTGGATGTTTTCCCCACTTTTATTGCTTACATAATTTGAATGGTCAATATAATTAGGCTTTTTGACCCCCCCAAAAAACCTCATTAATGTTAAAGTGAAAACAGATTTCCACAAAGTAATGTCAATTAAATGAAAATATATCATGTAAAATATGTGACTGCATACGTATTCACCCCCTTCAAGTTAGTATTTAGTAGATGCACCTTTGGCAGCAAGTCTATTTTGGCTAGATCTCACTCAGGCCTTCACATCTGGACACTGGCAATTTTATTCCATTCTAGTTTGCAAAACTGCTTTAGCTCTGTCAGGTTGCACAGAGATCTGGTGTGAACAGGCCTTTTCATGTCCAGCAACAAATTCTCTATTGGATTTAGGTCTGAGCCACTCCAGAACACTCACCTTGTTGACTTTAAACCTATTCTGTAGGTTTATGTAGGTCATTTCCTTGCTGAAAATGAATCTTCTCCCAAGTCATAGTTGTCTTGCAGACTGAATCAGGTTGTCTTCCAGGATTTCCCTATATGTTGCCGCATTCATTTTTTCCTCTACCGTAACAAGCTTTCCAGGGCCTGCTGCTGAAGCATGGTGGGGATGGCTATTTGTGGTGATGTCCAGTCTTTAGTGTTGGCCAAATATAGTGTCTACTCTGATGACCAAAAAACTTAGTTTTGGTCTCATCGGACCAAAGAACCTTCTTCCAGTTGACCTCAGAGTCTCCAGAATGCCTTTGGGTGAACTCTAGTGGAGATTTAGTGAGCTTTTTTCAACAGTGGCTTTCTCTTGTCCACTCTCTCACAAAGCTCTGACTGGTGAGGAACCTGGGAAAAAGTTGTAACAGTATTCAGCATCTCTCTTATCTCAGCTGCTGAAGCTTTTATCTCCTTCAGAGTAGTCATAGGTGTCTTGGAGGCCTCATTCACTAGTCTCCTTCTTGCACGGTCAGTCAATTTATGAGGATGGCCTGGTTTAGGCAGATGTACACGTGTCGTATTCCTTCCATTTCTTAATGATGGATTTAACTGAACTCCAGGGGATGTTCAGTGACTTGGAAATGTTTTTGCATCCATCCCCTGATTTATACTTTTCAATTACCTTTTCACAGAGTTGCTTGGAGTGTTCTTTTGTCCTCATGGTGTAATTGTATCCAGGAATACTGATTAACCAGTGACTTGACCTTCAGACACAGCTGTCACTATACTACAATGACTTGAGACACATTCACTGCACTCAGGCGATCTCCATTTCACTAACTGTGGGACCACTGGCAAACAACTGGCTGGACATCTGTACAGCTCTAATTAATTTAGGTTTCTTTGTAGGAATCTGTTTTCATTTTGAAATTAAAGATCTGTTTTCTATAAATTTTTTGTCAAAAAACCCCCCCAAAAAAACAGATTATATTGACCATGATGCATTAAAGGGGGAAAACATCCAAAGGGGTGAATACTTTTCATAAGCACTGTAACATCTGCGCTACCTTTAATTCCGTTTGTCCATCTTTACAGCTGTACTGAAGTTGAGACCTGGGACTAAATATCAGCCCCTTGGTGCCAACTTGACCCCAGATAATCACAGAGAGTTTCAAGCTTTCAAAATTGGAGGCCAAAAGGATAACTGCCAAAGATTGAATGGACACACAGCCATGAGGGTGGTTATTTGACACGGCTTGGAAAGCTGCTGGACGTTCCATGTGAAACCGAAGTATCAAAAGTGTGAGGTTTGCTCTGTTGACATTTCCAAAGATCTGAAAAATATGATTTTGATTGGAGGAAAACATCTAGTGACAAGCATTGTGGTGCTGTCAGCTGAAAAGCAAGCTCCTTGTCACCGGCACACCTACGCCTCTCGCATTTACAAGGTTGTCAGACCGAAAATTACAGAGTGACAATCAACTCCCTTCAACCATAGCCTAACTCGTGTTTCCATTTTGAATATATCCACTTTAAATGGAAGTATAAAACTACTGAAAAGCCCCCTTACAGCATCTTTAAGCTTTAATATCCGTCCATTAATTAAATCCACAAATTAGTGTTCTCTGTCAGCCTTGGTCCCTGCTTTGTGTCACGATGTCGAGATGCCCTCTGGAGTGTCTCGCCCGCACTCCAGAGCAGAGTGATTGCTCTTAACCTTCCAAACACTGGTGGCTGAAAATGAAGGTGGCCTACACAAACACACACACACACACACACACACACACAAACGCACCCTTGCAATCGCAACCTCACCTATTCAAGTGCAGGTCCAATTGCCTGTGATGAAAAAACAACACCCAGGTGGACATGCCCCTATGATTCGTGTAACCAGCTTTACACTTTGAGTGGCTTCTACAGCACTACTCGAGTTAAGTACTGAACATGTGCAACTCTCTACAGAGGTGTGAAAGAAACAAGATGTCTCACTCCATAGCTACTGTCATCATCAGTTCCAGAGGAAACAACGTGTCCAATTCAGAGTGTTATTGATTAAGACTTTTACAAACACATTCAGAGTCTTCTTGAAGTATTCTGATTAGGTTTATGATCTACTGCTTTCTACTGTTCACTGTTTTTCTGGCGTGTTCATGACGACCAACTCCAAGCAAAACAGAGCTCCAAATGAGTCTTTCCATCATTGTCCATGGCTCTAAGCCTTTAGGATATATACTGTAAATAGCAGCCATCTATTAATAGATATTTGAACCTTTAACATTTTTTTTTTTTTATTAATTACACTGAATAGACATTGTAACTACTATTAAAGTAGTATTCTTGCCAAGAACTCACACTTTGAATCTGAATCTCAATATTTCTCCTAATTTCTCAAATGGGCACCCATGTCATGCTTTAGTGACAGGTCAAGGATGTTTTTCCTGAAATGAACGAGGTATCCTGGATACTAAGGAACAAGAAAAGCCAACGCAAAATCTAGGCCCACAGAGCAAGTGTAACATGTAAAGAACCATCCCTCTGATGACTGCTGTTCACATGCTAATTAGGTCACAGAGAACTAACAGACTAATGATCACATCTGATTGGGTTTCTTCTGACGGATGACCACAGAAGAAGCTCTCACTCATGTAGATATGTCCTCTGATGCTGTCCATGGTCCTGAAAGCAAATTCTGCTCCTGCCTCTGATACCTGAGGGTTGTTGATTCATCATTAAGGTTTGCCTTCACAGCGGGCCATCATGCTTTTTGATTTGGCTTGATATGAAAGTAGGTACTAAATTGCCTGTGTCTTTTAAGCTAATAAGTATCACCCTGTCGTCTAAACTGAGCTGTGTCTCTCAGATCCAAACCACACAGCACTATCCTTGCCACTGAGTGTAACAGAAGTGAACGCTCGTCACCACGGTGAGCAAACAGGAAATAACATCAACAAAGTGCAACAAATGTTAATCAGTCTAAGCTTTCGGAAAGCTGCAGCCAGTTAAAGACGAAGCACAATGTTTTTCCATGGATAGAATACTTTGTGTTCTCTAAGATGTTCCATCGAGCTATTTCACCCATAACCACACTTTTCATTATCATGCTCCTTGTGGCTCCCCTGTTTCCATACTGTATTGTGGGACAAAAGCACTCATCATAAACCACACGCTCAATAATTAAGCAAAGTCTAAAGTTCAACTTCATGTCACTTTTCCAGTATGAACACTAAACTTGCAATTATTCTCAATACGGATCAATCAATTGCTTTGCTTTGGCAGAAGATACAGTTCTCAAATACCATAGCTGGAGTTGCAGACATAATAAAAATGACTTCCTAAACATAATCTGTGTGTACTGTAGTATTAGATTATCGAGCAAATGTGTGCTGTGATGAGAGATTCTGGAACGGTAGGTTGTGTGGTATTTTTAAGTTGTAGCTTCAGGTTTCAACTTCAGGACGTTAGACTTTAATACTGGGCTTTCAAATTTTGATTTTGTATTTTCAGAGCCAATACTGCCAGCATTTTTTATTAATTCCAGAAGAGTGTTAACCAATATGTGTAACTGATAAACATTTGTATTAAATGTAAAAATCGTGGTGCAGAGATTTAGAATAACCAGTGATGAAATGTAACTAAGTACAGTTTACTTAAGTATTGAACATAAAGGGATAATGTGTAAAACTCTGCCACCTGTTGAATTCCAATCACAAATAGGGGGCAGCATATCACCAGAAAAACTACGGCCGCTAACTTAGCCGCTTTTAGCTTGTTATCTCAGTCAGCCATGCAGCTAGCGGTCCAGACCGCTGACTGGTGTTATGAAAAGCACGAGCCTGGGCTAGCTGGATAGCATGCTAACTTCCACTGATATCTCTGCGATGCAATACAAAGACTTTAAGTACAATTTTGAGGTACCTGTGCATTTTCATTTACTGCTTTGTACTCATTGTCGATCGCTATCACTTGCGCATATAACCAATAAGAGTTATATGTCATAGTGGTGACCACTGGCAAAGAATGGATTCTGCATCAGAGTCAAAATAGCGCATTTCAAAACGTATTAATTTTATCGGCATTGCACTGATAGTAACAGTCCAGAAAATGCTAAATATCTGCGCTGATAATGGGCCAGGCTGACCAGTTAGTCTATTCTGAATAAATGTACCGTTTATTCATGAAGGTTATCATAAAGAGTTACCGTGCTGATCTATCTAAGAGATCATGTGTTTTCTCTCTATAATTAACGCCATCAGATGTGATCACACCATTTATGAAAACTTCATCACCAACGGTATCAACGTAATTACCCACAGTAGAGTGGGTGCCTCCTTTACTGATGACTGTGACCCAAAGACACAACTCATGACCTCTGACATTCCCTGCGAGGCCACGCATCGCACGTCTCGAGGCATTCTTTACATTCGCTGTGGCAAAGTGTTGGTCTGTTCCGACAGCGGCAGAGCCTCTCAGTGCACTCAGCACATGGGGGAGGAGAAGATTTAAGGGACACGTCATACACTGTTAGATTGTTATCACTTGTTTAAGTACTGTAATTACATTGCCTGTCTTTAGACTCTCTCAGCGCAGTCACACATACATGCACAAACACCCTAAATCTGCAGGACGGCGTGCGTGTGTGCATTTGTGTTCTGCTCAGGCGACGTTTTATAAGCCTCTGTGCTGACAGTGAGCCGGGGAAATTAGTGTGACCGTAAAGCTCAGAGGATGCCGCTACCAGCTAAAGATGACAGAACAATTTCCATAATGCACCTGGGCTCTTTCAAAGGCTCAGCCCGGGATTCACTCTGTACTTTGTCAAGCAGTGGGGGTGGGGTGTATTGTGTCTCTCCTCTCCCGGTACGCTGATGTTATGCATCTCAGCCGGCATGAGGCATTGAAAGGGGGAGCAGAATGGGCAGAATGTGTTCGCTCGGCTCAAAGAGGTGGCAAGGGAGGGTTTTCATGACATCTGACAATTGATACGGTGAGGTGTTTAAGAGGAGTCCTGTGGATTTGTTTGTTGGTGTGCGGGGCTCTTTGCAGTGCACAGTGTTTAGAGGAATCAAGCACTACACACAGTACACACTGAGTCTCATCTGCTGGTGCTCAGTGCGTTCACATCACAAAGCACCAGAGGAGGATTTTGTAAGTTATGCGGCTACATTGAGTATAACAAACACATACACTTTAACTTGAGTATCACATTTTTTTTAGTTATCAGTGGCGTCCTATTTTGAGTGGGGCTGCCATGTTGTTTGGGTTAATGAAAGGAATCTTTCCTCCATCACAATACGAGGTTTGACATGTTTGGAAGAAAATGGTAAGGTCAAGAAAAAACACCTCAACAGGTATGCCCCTCTCTTGAGCCAGCGTTTGGATTGTCTTTCTTGGCTATTGAAGGAACATGGCGGACTCCACAGCAGAGGACCCGCTTCCTCTGTAGACATAAAAGGCTCAATCTAAGCCTAAGGCAACAAAAATACAAACAATTGAACGTTTCAGGTGATTATATACTAAGAAAAGGTATCCCCCTAAATCCCACCTTTAAGGCAACATACTGCCAATCCTTTCTGGTACTTTTGATTGCCACGGTTCTTGAAGGTAAACTGTAGCTAACGTTAGCAAGAAAGCTAAGAAGACACAATACATAAATAAGAAAACTTTGGAGTTAGCGAGAGGCTAGTAGGGGGTATTGCTGCGAGCCAAGGACGCTACGTTAAATCTGGACACAGCGTTGGAGGTGGAGCCCCGTTCATTTCTATGAAAGCTGCTCACTGGAGCTTTGAAGCCAATAAGGCTTGACTTCCTGGGTACGAAAGGACCCGGATCTTCCGTGCTGTGCGGCCCATGGAGTGTGCGTTTTAGACGTTATAGGTTGACAGAACAGGCACAGAAGGTTCTGAGAATACAGGATGGGTGTGAAAGGTATATTTCTATGTCACTGATATGAAATACGACATGATGTAGCTGTAGCATTACCGAACATCATGGCCTCAACTTAAGCGACAGGGCACTGATGCAGTGCTGTAGAATGTCACCTCATATTAAATACAGGCATGTTGTGCAGACAGTTTTTTTTTCTGCCTCGGCCTGCTCGCACGTGTACCTGTCAGCATCTTTTTTGTGCCCTGACATCCTCCCCCGTCAAACATGAAACATTTAATGGTAGATTCAAGTGGTGCACAGGCTGCTGACTGGCCTTCATTATATAAGCGTTGTACAGGGAAGGCGTTTTCCCTCTATGGAAGTTGTGTCTTTAACACATATCCGGAGGCATCGGCCCTACAAAGACTGATCAATACACAACCTTTAATGTGTTTTCATTATCAGGAGTTGTTTTATGATTCAGCGTTCAGTACAGTTAAAGTGTATGATCAAAGATGTGAAACATTTTTAATTGTGCTCTCCCTGACAAGATGATAACTATCTTATTACACAGTAGGTATTAAAGGTTCAGACAAGAAGGCCAGGCAGCGAAGCTCGCTTTCAACAGCAAGTAAATGAAACGCACAAATAACATCGTGTCCTGGTGCCACAGGAAGATGCACACAGGCTCTAAGGCTTCAGAGACACAGCGGGGACTTGGACTCTGTGCATTTGGCTCTTTTTCAGCTCGTAATGCGCAATCTGTGATTTTTGTTAGAAGTCTTATAAATGAAATAAATGGCAACAACAGACATCCAATCCTGCAGTGTACTCTTTATTTTGCCATGTTTTCAACATTATGCGCCTCTTTTTAAAAGCGTGTGCAGTTATATTGTATAATCAGCGACTCCCTAATCACACCTTAGCTCAAACAGAGCACTAAATGGATAATTAGTACAAAAAATAGATCAGAGTCCATCCTGTAATTCTTCACAGCTACACAGCTGAAAGATATCTCAGCTTAACTCCCAAAAAAGAAACACAGGAGGAAAATGTGGGGGCTGTCTCAGGGCTTACACACAATCCCTGCGCTGTGAATTGATGCTCAATAACAAAAGTGAAATGTGAAGGCGCTTCAAGCTGATACAGCCACAGAGACCACCCACAGCACACTGCTATTTCACACTTGTCCCTCATCTGAACACATCCAAGAGACCATAATGAAAATTCTGCAAGGACTGCGTGTATAATGAAAAGTTAAGGGCCTTTAACGCACTTGGTAGAAAAGAACAAGCGATACATCTGGATAAAACCACAAGTGTGCAAACCCATAAAGCAGCCTCACTCCAGTTTAATGTGTCCCGTTCTCTCATACAGACGCACGTAAAGAGGCTGCGCAAATTAAATCTCCATCAGCAGAGCTGTGGGAGGACTTGTAATGGAAAGTAAAAAAGGAACTGAACAATTCTGACTTCATAAATGAGCCTGTGCTTCACTGTGCGGGCTCCTACCGTTTAGGCCGTGTTGTAGGCGATGTCTCCATTCTTACAAGTATACTAGCAGTAGGCACTATATCCTGGTGCGACTGAAGCTAGGGCTAAATTATTAACCATTTTAATATCAAAATCCTATCATTTGTGCTGATTTTAAATTAAAGAAGCTGCAATTTCAAACAAGGGGTAAAGGTTTTTGTTAGCAAAACAACAATGTGCTCGTACCACAGAGTGCACACCCTGACCCGGTGCTTTCAAAGTCTAGCTTATTCTTTCTGGCTTTGCAAACTTTGCCATCTCCAGCTTTACCTATGTGAGACCTTCAAACCAAGAAACACATTCTGGCCTTGCAGGTGACTGTACTAGTTGAAGAACACAAAACACTATGTATGACAAACCACCCAGTGTGATGATTGAAGAAACAGACAGCAGGCTGTGTTCGATTGCCTCACATCAATCTCAGAAAAATAGATAGCAAGTAGATTGATGGTACAATTTAGTATTTTCAATTAACTATAATTAAGTAGCCACTTGATGGAGTGATCAGAATCAGAATCCGAATCTGATCAGTCTGTGAAGCTAACATTGCGTTAGCTTAAACAGCTAAAGTGCAGTGCAGTCAAGGCTATCACTGGTGCACATTAGTCCAACATCTAAAACTGTCAGACGTGCTTAGATTATTTTCATTAGAGAAGTTGGACCAGCGACTGTTGAGACGTTTTTTGGATTAACTGATGACTTAAACAATCAAATCAAATCAAAGAAGCGCCTGGTTAGTTGCTTGATCATATGTTGGCAGCAGCAGCAGTGTGCATTGCGACATCTCCTTTAAAAACCAACACGTGAATGGTGTGTAGTTGTTTACACCCGCTTTAAAAGAGCCACCTGTTTTTTTTAACAGACACACGTTCACAACTGGGCTTTAAACGAAAACAGATTTCAGAGTCACAGACTTTCTTCTACCACACAGAATCCCATCTGGTAACTTGGCCACTCTGAATCACAGTGACCACTTCATGTACCGTCATGTGCTGGACTGAGAGAGATGCTGGTGTCTCTGATGGGCGGCATCTCGAAACAGGAGCACTCATCGTTGTTTTAATTATGTTTATGTTAATGCCCGACAGCCACCCAAGCGTATTTGGAGACCCATTTAAGTAATTTATACTTCTAGCTGTCAATCCTTGATCAAGATGCTCTCTGGTATAACACTCCTCCTATGTAAAAAGTCATTGTGATGCGGCCTCTCCTCCTTATGCTAATTGTAGCTGCTTTTAGCTAGTTAGCTGTCCAGACTGGGAGCTCGGAGTGGTTTTATGAGGAAGGTCAGGCTACGGCCTGCTATTTAGCATGCTAACTTCAATTTCTCTGCATTACAATACATACAACAAACAATACATGTTTGACCAAACATCAGACATTTTATTTCTTCACATTCTGTTGATAATTTAAGTAAGTTTTTGAAAATGTTAACAAAAAGTACTTACGTATAGCACCTTTAATGTAGGCCTTATTTTGTACAAACGTGTAAGTGCACCTGGTTGTTGCGATTTAATTCTATGCCACGTTGGTTTTGTTGGGCTACATGATTAACAGCGAGCCTCCTCCACAGGAAGCTCACTGGCTGCTGTTGTGAAAACTGAATGGCAGGTGAATAGAATCTAAAATGTGAGGTGAACTGAGCGGGAACATACCGGCAGAGAGGAACAGAAAGGCAGAGGCAACCCAATTAAAGCAACACTATGCGGGCAAACTTTTAACACTACACACACAACTTCAATTATCCCTGCTATGGGAATGGATATTGTCCAAAGCAGTCATCGTTAGGGGTAGATCTGCGTCATTTGAGAGCCTATTGATCCGATTCACCAGTTGGAAATGTCCTCAGTGACTTTCTCGTACAGTCGACTGTGACGTGCTTTCGTCCAGTGGCGTCCCACTTTTCAGTGACACTCCCCATCGATCAACACTATTTGTCTACCTTCTCCAGCCAGTGATGGGTCAATACTTGGGCCTTCGGGCTACGCCCCACTTCCACCTCCAATCTCACTCTAGGCAAACAAGTATTAATGGTGCCAGGTGAGAGGATAATGAGGCACCCAGACGAACTGAGGTCGGGGAGTGGCAGAGTCGCACAGAGCTCTCATTGTCACGCCGTAATGAGAGACGGACATGGAAGAGGAGTGAAGCGGTGTCCTGGAGTGACCCCACAGAGTTTGGAAAACTAATACCTTTATGTCCTGCATAAAGGCATCACCTGTCCAGATGGTGCTCTGGCCCCAAACCACTAGAACCACCACACCCATGCTCCCCTGTGGTGTGCGCAGCTACCTAGTCAAAGGTCAAACTCATAAATAAATATAAACCTACTGTATGTGTGGAAGATGAATCAGCAGAGTGGGTGAAAATAAACCCCACTCAAAATCAAACCCAAAATAAAGGCTTGAATTCATTCAGGACAGCAGCAGCAGCGTCTTAAAGGTCAGCAGAAGTTAGATCAAAAGAGTTTCAGCAGAACTAAAATGAAGGCAGTTGACGCGATGAGTTGGCCCTGTGCTTCAAACTTCAGGGCTTTAAACTCTCTGGAAAAACCCAGGGGGGGTAAACCACCTCACACATCACCCTCACTTGAGTATGGTGGAGACCAGCGGAGCCGAGTCCTGTGTAGTGAATTCATTCACTGCGAAATGGGTTCAGGCAAACCCCTCTGACCTCAAAATAGCAAGGACCCCATTAATCAACCGCTCAGGAGTAGGCCGGTCGATGGGCTGACGTCCAGCATCCATCTCCATGCAGTCTAAATTTGGGTGATAACAGAGGATGAAGCTGATGGCTGAGGACATTAAAATGGGCTGCGCTGCCGAGCCGGAGCTGAATTATTAATCTCACTCTGATATACGTTGTGACGACAGCTTTTCAATCAACCGGCAAACCTTATCCTTTAATCCTCATCTCCTCTGTTTTGCTTATTGTCTTCGGTGGTAACTGATGCTGGAGGAAGTCTTTCAAACATAATCAGTTTTGTCTGCCACGCCACAAACTACAAGAAGTCTACATCAGAGCCACACTCTTCAACATTTGTACCACTTTGTTCTACGTATTTTCTGCTGGATGCGTAACTCTCTGCAAACATCTTCACCGTATCAACTTTATAGGGTGACACTATGTGTAAGTTCATTTTCCTCCGTGGTGGATCAATGATTTGTGACCTCAAATCGAATTCACTGATGATATTTGATCTGATTTACTGCTGCTCCTGTCCACATCCAAGTGTCTTGAGCAACAAACTACGCCAATGATGGTCAGGCCAGCAACCTGCAGGTAGCTTGCTGCCAGCAGCATGTAAATGTGTGCAGTCGGAGGCAAGTTTAAAGCCCTCGGAATTAAACCACTATATAAATCCAGTCTGTCAGTTTAGAGACAACTTGTCTTGTTGTTGTCTTTCATTTACTCCCGCCGCTTGCGTTGAAGACACAGCATGGACGAGAAAACTGCCAAAACCAAAAGCGTGTTTGTTAAGTTCCTGACGTTATGCTGGTCTGGCAAGAGGTCCGCTGGAGCGAGCGCTAACGTTCGGTTATGTCAGCTATCACAGCTGATGTTGGCTAACGTTACCTATCGTAGCTTACAGTAGGATCTTTGTGAAAAACAGTGAAGGAGACTTAGACTTGATATCAGGTTTTGTTTTTAATGTCACATTATATTTTTTTTTATACCATTCACTGTCACTGTTCTCACCTCATAGCTGTAGCTGGCTGGAGGGAGATCCCCAAGAAACTTGGTAAGAAAGCACACCATCACAAATAACAACCTCGGTACTGTTGTCCACATTGCACGTCGGTTCCAGTAAAGAAATATCTTAATCTCATATTATTTAACATGTGCAAACTAGGTTACAATTGTAGGAAGATCATCTATTTTTCTTGGATTTTCTGCTCTGGGTTTTCATCTGTAGATTAGTGCTCCACTGTTTGCCTGTTCCCCCATAGTGCCTTCCACAGCTTCAACAAATTAGATGATTTCAAATGAGCCTTTTTCCAAATCTGACATCCCCGCTTTTATAAAGACTTTAATTTGCTTTTTACAAGAAAAGTGAATGTGTCCTCATATAATCTTGCTGGAATTCATTTCAACGATGAACTGAACTTCAGTGGAGGTTTTATGCGTGTATATGTGCAGTTTATGGGCATAAGAGGCACAGAGAAAAAAAACAGCTTGGAGGCTCAGGATAACTTACTGAGAATATCTGCAAACATCTCAAGATGCACCACAAGGCTCAACACACCAGTGTTTCCCATAGGAGCAGGGAGCCTGGAGCAAGGCCACGGAAGCAGAAAAAGCAGGGAAAAGAACAACAACTGGGCAGTGAGGGTGGCAGACAAGATGGCTATCAGAAAAAAACAGAATTAAAGAGGAATCTCCGTGGTTAAGGGTGGAGGGAAGAGTGAGAGGACGGGCAGATCCATTTACAAAATATTTTTCAATTCTGCTTCAAACTATTGGCTTTTTTAGTTCAGTGTGCCTAAACCCACTCTGGTAGTTTCACAATATGTTGAAAGTAAAAAAACATGGAATAATCGTCCTCTTTCTTGGAGGGCAAAACACTTCTGTCAAGAGGCACATTTATCTGGTGATAGAATGTCTCATCAGATGCCCATGAATGCAACATATTTTTCATCTGTGAAAACGTGTATTGGAGAAATACTTCAATTCCATTCAGTTTTTCAGCGGCGGACTCGGAGTACAATCATTGGAAATGTGATAACGCTGTGATGAATGACTCCTGGATGACATGACAAATTACCCGCAGGAGGCCACTAAAGACTTCACGGAGACTCCATAACTCCCAACGCTGATAGGATCTCATAAAAAATATACAGAGGACTAAAAGCAGGGCTCCGTGATGAGGCCTTAATCATTCTCAGCAGATACCGGATTTTACAAGGAAAATGACCGAGTGTCAGCATCTTTAATGGCAGCCACCATAAACCACCACGATACTTTGAACATGAAAGATCACCAAATAACCGCGCATCACACAGCCTGCCGGTCACCGCACAACAGGTGTATCAAAAAAGCAGCTTCCTTCCCGCATTTTTCCAGCCGAGGATCAACGTGGATATTGTTGAATACGTTGTTACATTTAAATAATCTGAATGTAGTGTTTTGGTTTTTTTTTTTCCCCTCTACATGCGTGTGAACAAAGCCATTGTCCCAGTTATACCCCAGCTCACCCCAGTCATCATCTGGTAATCTGGTTATCACATAATCACGGTGATAACGCCACATCCGGTTTTCTAAACATAGTCTCGCAGAAGCCACTGAGAAGCATGTGTGATCCCTGATCCAGTTAGCGAAACACGGAAGCAAACGCCGCTAGCCGGGGCCTGTCTGCAGGCCACGGCGAGCATGTAGACTGTTAGGAAACAGGATGCAAAACCCAGGGTACATTTATAGTGTTTACAGTCTTACTGCGTTTTTTATTTCTGGAGGGGAGGCTGTTTGGTGAGCGTCAAGTCTGCGTCCAAAAAAGGAAACAGTTGCTCTGTAAATTCAAGTTCCTGTAAAACGAAATACAAGAATGTGTCAAAGCTCCCTGCTTTGAAAAGACATTATAGAATCCTAAAATATTCTTGGAGTTATTTCAGATAAAGACAAGCAGTGTCACACGGTGCCCATAGCACAAACCAAACAACACGGTACAGTTACAGTTGCTATTCACACGCGCACAACCTCACAAACACTTTACCCACACGGCAAACTTCAGCCTCACAGAAAGACAGCTTTGGTGGCTCTGGGATCTGTGGACCAATGATGATACTGCAGAGATCAGTGATACCTCCCTCAAGTGTCTCCCTTAACAGGTTCATGGTTCAGTGGTAAATGGGTTTGCATTATAGCACTTTTCCAGTCTACAAAATGCAACTTGATGTTCAGCATCTTTTTTTCTTTTCATGCCACAACAACTCCCCTGCTGCTGATACGGGGCAAAATGACACAACTTTGCAGTTTGCTCCACATTCGTCTCGTTGTCAACAGCAGCGCCATCAGCTACCTTTAGCGCCTTTAAATGACAATTGACACCGCGTCTTCCACCAACATACAACAACTACACACACGCTGAGTCATCCAAACACTTGCACCACACTGATGTGCACTGTTCATTAAGCGGCAGGTTGAGAAGTACAAATCAGCACATTTCCATTCACGTCACTGTGAAGATTCATCCCTCTCTTTATATTTAGCTGCATGCAGAGAAGATAAAACACAATTACTCCTCAAACCTCAACAATGTCTCCTATATGCCGCTCTGTAGTTCTCCCATAATTTCATTAGAAGAAAAGGGAAATTTACACAGTGGCTTTTCTAAAGCGTATTCAGCACCGAGCTATAATATCACGCTGGGGATTTACGTTATTAGGTCGCAATATTTCGGGTAAGACCCAGCCCCTGGTTCATCCCTCTGTCTCAGTCCCTGAAGATGAATGCAGTCGCATAAAAGCAATTACAACAAACAGTGTCTGACAAAGATGAATAGGCAGACAAAACAAAGAAGAGGGAGGCTTTAGTGAAGTGATGACAGGGGGTTTGCTGTGGCTGATGCATACCTTCCCAGCATCAGTAACATTCAGCATCATCACCACACAAAGGTGGAGGGCAGCCATTGTTAAAAGAGGACTTCTGCAAGTTCAGCTACAGCAACATTCAACGCGTTTTTCAGCACCTTTCTCACTCTTGATGAGAAAGATGAGCGTGGATTGATGGCAGTCAAACTCCCTGATGCTTCCCTATTGATCCCTCCGGCTCGACTGACAGGCGGCATCAGCGGCCAAGCAAACACATGCACCTGATTGCACGCCACGCATGGGAAAACCATTTTCTGCGGAGTCCTGTGGAAAAGCAGTCCACTTCCTGTTCAGTCGCGGAGTGGTGAACAGCACATTCTTTGGCGGGCCCTCGGTGTCTCTGTTAAAGGGATTTGTCATGCCGTTTTTACAGAGTGGGTACGCTTCAGACCGATGCGTGCGACTGAGAGGGCCGCTCGGTTTTTGTGGAAACAATTATTGAGGTGCCAGATAATCACGCTCACTGTTTTCTGGAATAACTGTTGACTTTTCTGTTCAAGGTAATTTGAACTCGAAGCCACCGTGGTGTAACACAGAAATCAGACGTCTAAAACAGAGAGCAAGAGGCACACAAAGACGCACTCCAAACAGAAAAAAAAATGTTCCGGTGAGAGGCTGCACAGAGAGACATTTTATGGCGTAAGATTGGTTTTTTTTTTAATAACCAGGCACATTTTTCAAATGAGGGGCATTCACGGGGTCAGGAGGATAAAGCACATAAATACAGGAGCCGCTTGGCTGTTTTTGTTACAGTAACGATAACAACCTCACAGTAAATTACAACTGGGCTCGAGCCGTGGCCATGATGAAAGACAGCCCGAGAAAGCCAAATGGAAAGATGATATAAATCTGAGATGCTAAATCTATTCACTTTAGAATGCACAAGTTGGAAATTATGAGAAGTTTTTTGGTTAAAGGGTGTGGGGAGGATGAGGTTGGAGATGGAGGTATTTTCCATCCATTAGTGGTGTAGCATGAGATACGCACATAATTCACTTTCCACATCTTCACCCAATTAACTAATCGCATCATAATTGAGCGAGCCGGAGCTGGCTGGATGTTTCATGTCAGTGAGAAGTTATTGAGCCTCGAGAGCCAAGCAGAGTTTCTCTCATTCACACACGCACGCACGCACACGCACGCACGCACGCACGCATAACAGGAAGCTGCATAGTGTACTCGTATGAATGGAGACAGCTGATGCAACCAAATAAACCAATACCATTCTGACAGATATGAGCTTAAGTACTTTTCTAAGCCAAATATATGAACTACGATTATATGATGCGTGGTGCGGATGTGACCGGCTTTGCAGCTCCTGTGGCTAACGTCCAAAATTCTTTGTGCAACATCGGCGTGTCCATAACATGCTGAAACTCGAGACTAGAAAAACCAGGAGCCAAAAAACGCACAGAGATGTAGCGGGTTGAAGGACAGATGCATGCGAGAAACGTCCATGTTCACATTCTCAAAGGATGTTTGAAAGCTACGATATTAAGCACTGGAACAGAGAGGTTTTAGGTAACGCGCTGATTCGAAATAAAGGCGACTGACAGCATTTTACTTATTCTGTTGTATTTCTCCTCATATAGGAGTTTTTCGATCCAGTGCTCGGTTAGTCGGAAAGGTCACCAAGCCCCTCAGTGACAGGAAAGCACCCTGCTGGGCTTTGTGGATCTCCAAGGCCATTATAGAGCGCGCAACAGTCTTCTTCTATCATTTGAGATGTTGTCAGACAGACGGAGGTTGGTGACAAGTTCGAACGATAATACAGTGTCTGAGTAAGGTCCTCGTTCTGATGGGAGTGGAGAGCGCACGAATCACACATATACATCTCACATTCATTCACATGGCAGCTACATTTGTTCAACCCCCCCCCCACAGCCTTTGAAGGCCATATATATCCTCGGCTGATCAGCCAATCAGAGCTTTTTAATTAACATTTAGGACTTTGTCATCGTCCTGATACTTGAACTCTGACACGAAAGCACTTCTAGCAGCAACAGCCGGCATTAGCCAACAGGCTCTTTAAATGTAGGTAGGAGCGCAAGCAACTAGCACTTCAATATGGATTCAAAAGCACTACAGTGTATGCACTTTATAATGAATCACATTACATATGCATGAATGTATAACTGTTGTTGTTGTTAGTTTATGTTTTTTATCTATTATGTTTCATCACTTAACCCTAACTTATTCAGGAAAGGGCCCTGAGTTTCTTTAAATCACTGAACTTATCAGTGACTCACTCAACAAACAATAATTCATGTATTTCTTTTGTGCTAATGCACACTTTAAATGTCTTGGGTCTTCTTTAGCAAAATCAAAATAAGTCACCAGGCTGGAATCTGTTTTAAAAAATAAGAAATCCTTTTATTTTCTAGTTTCAACATAAACAAAATAAGAGATTATTTAAACTCCTTTAAACAATATTCAGCTGTCGCATTAATATTCCTTTTCAACTGAAACGCACAATGAAAAAACAAATTCAAGTTACCTTCAACTCAAATGCACTCTTAATAAAACACCTAAGCTGGCATTAGCACCATTAAACTAAAGAAGCCCCTGTTGCAGCTTGGGAGCAGTGAGGCCCAGAACTCATGTCCGGCTCACTAAAATGAGCAAAATAACAGGAAAGGTAAGAGCTGCTAGCTTGTTCACATTTGTATTGTTAGCAACTGGGTTGTGGCTAACCTGCCATTTCAGTGTGTAGACTGGATTGATGGTTGTTGCTATTGGCGATGGGGTTTTAGTCATAGGCAGACAGTGGAAGAGGAGGAAACTGCAACCTGAAGCAGGCAAGGCAACACATGGCTTATCCCTTCCAGAATAGAAATGACTTTATTGCAGGCTGTATTTGGGAGATGGCAGCATGATGGATAGACGGAGAGAAACCAAACCATGGCAGAGCAAATTTGTCCTGTAACAAAGCCTGTGTGGTCTAATACTTTGTGATGCTGCATTTGAAAATGACATTCAGTGATACAGAACGGCCTTCAGTTCATCCTTTTGTCCTGCAGACAATGACATTCTCGTTCCTATCTCCTGTATCATTGACCTCGTATTAAGAATTAGACAGCCATTCAGCCGGTCTGGCCGCTCTCAGTTTTGTGAAACAGCCCTCATCGCAGACATTTGACTACAATGTTCACTAATAGACGTGTTTGCTGAACAACAATACGAATAAAAGCCTCTTCCGTCCATGTCTGTATGGCCAGTAATGCAAACACGTAGCACAAAGAAGCTGCACAGATATAGTTTTGCATCTTTGGTTTCACTTTCAGAGGCAATCAGGGGTGAAACAAATGCATCTGTTTGGCGAATAAAGCAATTAGCAACAATTGCTCTCGAAACAGAGTAACGGCGACACGTGTTCGTGCAAAGCCAGCGCCAATAATAATGGAGTGCAGAGGACAAATGGATTTGCCCACAGTGCTCTGACAGATGTGAAAGGTCTCTGGTCAGTAGAGACTGGCTCTGTTCCAGCACATATAATGCATCTATTAGAACGGTAACTCAGCTAGTGTGCGTGTGTGTGTGTACCACCGACACCTACTCTTACTTCTCACTTCTTTCTCTCTTCCTTTGTGTCTCTCTTGTTTCCCCGCTGCAGTTTAAAATGCTGAATCACACCAGTAAAGATTTCGATTCCCTCTGTAGACCGCTTATTATGCTTAATTACTCCCACTGGTTGGCTGTTGTCCCCCGTCAGACCCAGAGGCTACGTGTTGGGTGTGCACGTATATGTGTGTGTGTGTGTGTTGTGTGTCTATGGGTGATTCTGGGTGCAGCTATCGGTAAACATGATGTCATTTCTTACCGCATGCAAAGATCTGCCTGGGTATAAATGTCGGTGTGAACATATACAGCCACTACACATGCTGCGTTGTTTCAGTTCACACTCTGAGAGGTTGGATATTGATTTTCACAACAAACAAGAGTGCCAACAGAAACCGTTTGGAGAGCCGTTAAAAATACCCTCCTCCCTAAAATTAAAATCCAATCTAGTTGGCTGTGAACTGGAATCTGCTCCGTGTTCCCATCCAGCCTTCGTCTCCCGAAAACAGTTTTTATTTTTGTCCCGCTGGAGTTGTTAACCGGAGTCTGTTTCAAATGAGCAATTAGTTTTGAGATGCTAATTAAACATATGTAGCTTGAAAAGCATTTTTCCTACTGCATGAGCTTCATTTCTTCCCTCTGTGACATTTTCCAGCAGCAGGCGTTAAAGCACCTTTATCCAGATAATAGCCGTTTTACATGTTGCCTGATAGCTCAGTGACTTCCCACTACAGTAGAAGTGTAAGAGAGTTGACAGCAGGAAGCCACTGCCTCACAATCCCATTGTCAAAGTTGCCAGTTTTATTCTCAATGACTCTATCAGACAGATATATTTGATCATTCTGGTAACAGCATGTCAGCATGGAGAGACTTTTATTTAGAGGATTTTATTTTGAAGGAATATTCTGTTCATTATCTGACATACTTCATATCAGGGATAGAATGATACAGCACCGTATCGTCAGGATATATAGTCCACGGTATGGTATCTATCTTGATGTAAAACACTATAAAGACTATAACAGTTTCCTTTAATAACACATGTACAGCATTTATTGTTTGTATACATTTTTTTTTTATTTTTACTGGAGGTACCTCTTGCTTTCCTTCTATAATATGATAAATGTAGCCTGCCATGAGAAGCATCTAGAGAAAGTTGCCATTGGACTCTGTAATGTGCCAAGTTCTATTGTCATGGGAATATTGTAGAAATTGGGACACGTACATAGTTTACTTTCATGCGAGTAATCATTTTCTCAGAGCCGACAGCAGAAGAGTTTGTGAAGTTGGTTAGTACAAAAAAAAAAACCTCACTGCTCCTAAACTGCACTTGATCATCTGCAGTGATGTAGAGTCGCTCTAACCCCTCCTGATCCTCTAAATCCTAGATTTTGATGTAACTGTACGCTGACGTTTTTATGAAGTTCAATCAGCAAGACTACCTTAATGCTATGATTAAACCATCCAATCATGTTGTTTCCGTCAGCTATCGCCTCAGCGCAAAACCGTTGTGACCCTCTGATCCACCCCACTGACCCATTCATCATATCCACTGCCAAGGTTGAGCTATTCACAGTCTGCTCCTCATCATCCGGATCTCCAGCCATTCATCTTCATCCCATCACCACTACCGCTGTCTATTATCCATCTGGGTGTTTCCCATACTCCTCATAGTTTCATCCTCCTTCTTAAAACATAATGTTAATGTCACAATGGTGCCAAAGACTCATATTTCTCCTCTTATGTGCACACGGCAACACACATATTACTTATTATCTGAGAAAGAAATCTCTCCTGATTGAAAGATGCTGTTGGTCTCACGATAGAGTATAGTAAGTCATCAAAATGCAAAAGTGTTCATACTGGTTGCAAATAAGGTTCTTATCATAACCTCCTCCGTGGCACTGCCATCAGTCAGTTCAGAGGCGAAGCAGCACTAATCACAAAGTCCTTGAAACAAAGAATGAGTGAGTGGCAGCAGCAGTGAAAGACCGTTATTCAGCCGCTAACCAAGTAGCACAAAGCACCCAGCTCCCGACCCTTTAGCAGCTAATGCTGACTTTAGCACAAAGCACACATCCCCTTGAGGCAAGCTAACCCTGTCAGCACAAAGCACAGACCTACAGCAGTAAGGAGTAACCAGGTAGCCTATTTGACTGTTTTGCTTGTGTTTATCAGATTGTGGCGTTTTTCACAGAGTTATGCCTTCATTTAGACAAAAAGAGAGCTGGTGGAACGTAGCAAACAAGCCTCAAACATAATCTCCCTGTTGGCCATCGAAAGGGGGGGTCTGTGTGGTCAGGCAGTGTGGCTTCACCTGTTCCAGAAGGAGCGGCTCTGGAGGCCCTTTGTTTTTACTACACACTTTTTTTTTGTTCGTTGTGAATAAACTTCGAAGAAGCACTGACAGAATGATTAATCAAACTCGCCTTTTGCTGGTGTATTCAGTTTGGCAACTGGGCGCTTACATCTTTTTCATTCTTGTGATTAACGTATTGTGCTTGTAACACTGGAACTGTAGGGAGAAGTTTATGACCGGACTGACTGCGGGCCCAAGACTGACAATAAGTACTGTAGACACTTTTGAAATAAATGACATCTGAACTTCATGAAATATGAATGAAACTTTCATGAAAAACAGACAATTTCAACACACAAACTCTTGTTTGTAAAGACGGACTAGTGAGTAATGAGCGTTGTGCTCAGATCTCAGTCCGTAGATCAGGTCATACTGATCAATAGGGGGTGGGATGCAGGCAGGTGTAATACGTCTTTGATGAGGTCAATAAGAACGTCATTACCTGCAGCCAGCCTCCAGCTGCAGAAACGTGAGATGATATGACATGTGTATCTCTCCCTTAAAGTGTGCATATATGCACAAGGAAGGTGGAGGAACATTGTTGATTATTTGAAACTCCTGACTCGATCTGTCTGAAAATATTTATTTCAGAAGATAAAAGTTTGATTCTGTTCCCTCTGTAGAGTTTCCTCTTCAGCTGTTTCACAACCTGAACCATGTGATGACAAAGGTCTGGTCAGGTGTGCCTGTCGCTTGTACTTAGTGGTCATATGTTGTAGTTGTAGTAGTCATAAATGTCACTGTGGTAGTCCTTGTCGATGAACATATTAAATCATTTAGTTATGAGTATGTTGTGTGGAGTCATGACTCATGAAAACACTGATATGATGCACATACTTTTAGATTCAGTGTAAGATGCTTGCTGGTGATATCATTATTGCAGATTTCGCTCAGTATCTCTCAGTTTTCAATTGCAAGTAAATGTCCATCCTTAAAAATATACACCTTATAACTCCATAACTTGTCTGTCTAGTGACAACTGTATGCACTAGGGGTGTGCCAAAATATCGATACTACGATATATCGTGATATTTTGTCTTGAGGTAAGCTATTGATACACTGGTGCCAAATATCGATATTTAAAAATGTAAAAAAAAAAAATATATATATTTTTTTTTTTGGCCCACCACCGCCACCCCTCTTTGGTGGACAGCTTTATCTTTATTCAAACATAGGTATACAACCAAATAAAATTCAAAAAATGGTTTAAGTAGCTCTGAAACCCACACATATAGATATTTAATGATAGCTGTAGTCAGTGTGTGTGTTAAGAAGAGACACTGTGCAATATACTCTTTGTTCACTTGGCTGTCATTCATGTGAAATTGATTGACAATGTTTTGTAATTCCTGTGAAATGGATTCAGTGCAGTCAATAAATTCTGAATTTCTTCAGTGACACAGATATCGTTATGAATGGTGGATGAAATTTCTTGCAATATGTCCATTATCGCAGAATCACTGTATCGTGATATTATCGTTATCGAGGGCAAAATATTGTGATGGTATTGTATCGCGAGGTACCTGGTGATACCCAGCCCTACAATTAATTCAATGGTTGTATTGTCGTATTCACTCACAAGATGTCACCAAAATCACACTGTGCCTTTTAAAATCTTTCAGAAAATGATGTAATTGTATCAAATCGTATCGAATCGTATTGTTGGCTGAATATCGTGATATATATCATACCGTGAGCTGAATATTGTGTATCGTATCGTATCGTGAGATTAGTGTATCGCTACAGCCCTAGTCTGCACATCCGTGGATACATTACAAACAGGAGCCGCTATCAACTGATAATTCAGCATCCTCGGATGGCTTCAATTCGCCAAAATGTCTATAGTTTCACCGAACACATGATGCACCCTGCATAAATCCACTGTGATGTGGCAGAGTGTCGCACTGTGAAAACCTCTGGTCTAGACCATGTAAGAAAGTCCTGAACCCCACAGAAAAACATCACCGGCTGACTGACCAGTGTGGCCCGGGGCGACAGGTTGAGCCCTTTGAGAGCAAACATGTTAAATAATTCAAGAGTTGCTCGCTAACATTTGACTGTTTTATTCTGCAAAGTGACAAAAGTGCCATTGAGAGAAAGAAGAGGGGTTTCTAACAGGGTCGGGGCTTTAAATCTTTAATGAACCATCCTACTGCTTTGTATAACAGGGTAATAAAGGGTAGAAGTACCTACAAAAGTGTCTCGAAACAACTTGACCAATCTGCTTTCTGCTGTAAGACAATTCCTGCTGTCGCTCATCAGAAAAAGGCTTCAGTTTGTGTAGTGCACTTTTTTTGAAGAGAGACATTGTTTTTGACAGAATAAAAGGCACTTTGTAAGAAGAAGAAGCTTCCACAGTCAAATTTCCACTTCTTTCATTAGCTATTACTTCAGTTATCTATTTTCCAGGCTTTGCTGCTTTCTATCATTAATCTAAAATATTTCTGTCTTTAAACACAGACCACCAACAGATGCAAGAATGCAGACCTCGTCTCTGCACTCTCAGGTTAGTATGGATACGGTATTCAGTTTAAAGTCAAACAGCATAATGTGAAGTGAATGTGGGGGTCCCGTCCCTCCGGTGGCGCTCCACACTGCCGCTCCAGACGGCATGAACTCACCAGAACAGCATGGTAAGCTCATGAGACGCAGGCCATGACGGCTTTGGAAAACCTATCCCCTGACATTTTCCATTCATAAAATTCCTGAAATTGAGATGAAGGAGGGAAAATAAATCAGGCTGCAGCCTGGTGTCTGTGTTTTGTTACACAAGTTTTTTTTTTCATGTTGCTGTGATTGGCAGACTGAGGGGCTTAGCCATATGTTTCCTCCTGCTACCATTCTCCACAGCCCCCTTTTGTTTTTCCTATTATCATTAAACACATATATAGAAGGGATTTGTTGAGTGTGCCCTCAAAGGGAAGTGGTTCGAAATGAGAGGCTTTCACGACATTGAAAAGTCTTTATTATTCTGCATATTACCAAGAGCCATCTATTGATGGAAATTTCAGCATCCCCTCACATTTCTGAAAAAAAAAAAAAAAAAACATGACTAATTTCAAAAATGCCTCTTTAATCTCACCCCAAATACCCTTGGTTTTGTTTAAGTTCTTAAACACTGCGGCTTATTTGGTTTGTCATACTTATTGCGCAAAATTGGGGAGCTGGATTGAATAAGGCAATTCAATTCCCTTTTCTAATCTGCAATTCTTTGAGGTGGTTTCTCATTCACTAATTAAAGGCCCTCCCGCTAACATGCCACCCCTGCTGCTCCAATAGCTTGGTACTGTAAAGATAAAAGGATCAACTTTGAAGTAAATGTAAAAAGGAATCAGTCATTTCATCAGGCACACAGAAGCAATCCTTTCTTCTGATCCCTTACAACCCATATCAATCAGACTAATACTGAAAAGCATCCCTGTCGCCACAGACTGAGCACAAAGCCGATGACCTGGGTGGGTTGAGGTCGGAAAACAGAATAGGAAGACTTGTGTAATGTGACTGCATGCAAAAGAGCACAAGCATTTGGATCCCATTGTGTCTAAGCACCCATTGTGTTTCCTTCACGGCCTAGAGCACCGTGACCAGGCGATCATCAAGTGTAGCCCCTCATTACCTTTAGATGGAGATAATTAATCACTTGGTTCATTAGTTTATTCATCACTTTGTTCAATAGCTGTGCTTCATAAACTCCTCATCCCTTAACTTGTTTGTTTTTGGCTCATTACTGATACAGTGCCAAAAGGCGAGAGGCGAGTCACAGAAGGGAAATGACATGCAAATAGAGATGCAAAAATCAAAGCTGTGTCTAAAAATCTGCATGTCTACATGTGTGCGCTGATACAAAACAGATACAGATATTAACACGTACTGAGAAATCAGTCCGTGTTACAAATACACCACAAGCAATACTGAGTTCATTACTGGCAAACAATATACAGAACCTCGACTTTAAATCATGCTGACTGTGATGAAGTACAGACACGCTAAGCATCAAGTCAGGTTCAATCTAGAGCCAGTTTGACCAAAGTGCTCCACGGGGAACATTAAAGTGAAATGAAATGGATGGAATTGACTCTGAATGCTTTGAACCATGGCCCGAACTTAAAATTGACATTTACAGATTTAAGTGTTTTGTAATGTAGTTACATTTATTCTGGAGCCTAGAAGTAAATTCGTGTTTTATTGCAATTATGCTATTATTATAATGTTCTCAGATATAGCTGAGTGGTCTCAGCTGCATTTTAAAAAGAGAGGAAAAAACATCATGTCAGCCTCTGTTGTATGGTTCAGTGTGGTTTTGTAAATCCGTGCTCTCGGATTCACAATCCGTGCGCACTTCCTAACATACAAGCAAGCGTTCCCTACGGAGCATTCTGTCGCTGACCACATCCAACAAGTGAGTCAAATTTGTCTAACGCTCAGTTTAAGGGGAACCTTCAGTTCAATGCTATTATTCTATCATTGTGCATTACACTCTTTTTTTGGAGGATATGGTCATCGGGTCCATGCAAGGCGGGTCCATTCACTGAAGAACAGAAGAGGGCAAGAGAAAATATGTAAATATGAAGCAGGGTTTCTAAATGTTTTCTTTGTATCATGTCAGTGTTATACAGCTATGGATAATCTCGGAATGTTTGTTAATGTTACAAAACATACTGTATATGGGATTGTCTACACTCTTTAGTGAGGGGCGTACAGATGAAATCCTTTATCGCAGTGTAAAGTTATAACACACTATGAATACAGTTGTGGTCAAAAGTTTACACATAGTTGTAAAGAACATGTATATATCATGGCAGTCTTGAGTTCCAAAGATTAGACTATCTCCAAACTTGGGGCGCAGTTGGGTGTAAACCAGGCTAGAATTGAGGCTTTGGTATGGCCTTCCCAACTCCTGACTTGAACCCCCATTGAGAACATGTGGACTGTGCTGAAGAAACAAGTGCGTATCAAGAAGCTAACAAATTACTATTTAGCCAGAGGTCTATGAGAAGCTTGTTGATGGTTATCAAATGCAACTAATTGAGGTGAAAGTGGCCAAAAGACATTTAACCAAATATTAGAATAACTGTTTGTATATTTTTGACCCAGCGAATTTGGTCACATTTTCAGTAGACCTATAATAAATGAATCATTGAACCAAACTCCATGAATAACATGTGTTCCACTCATTCCATCACAGAAAAACCAAATCATTGGAATTGAAAATTGCCATGATATACATTATCCTTACCATACCTGTATATGTAGGGATAAAAAAAGACAAATATATCAAAAATGTTAACATTGAAACTTATTAAAAAACCCAATAGGGAAATGCTATGTAGCAATTAAGTCCTTACACCGTCCCTACAGAAGCCTGACGAGTGACAGTAAAGGGATAAATAATGGCAAAATATCTCTCTCCATATGCATATTTTTTAATTCAAAAGGAAGTGTGGTGAGACTGTGATGTGTCTGAGTTTTTAATTGTCCAGCAAGGTGTTGGTAATTTGGGGAAAGTGGGAGCACGGGACCACCACAGCCTGTGGAAAGTTTGCTGTCATCGACTATTTTCTCCGCTGCACACCTCTGCTAATTGGGATTAGCATATTACCCATCAAAACAATACCGCGGTGATACAAGTCTGTCGGGTCTGATGGCCTTTATTTACCACAGACTTAATAATCCCTCTGTCTCTGGGAGTAAAGCTCATTAAATCTGGCAGAATGGAGCCCATTATGAGTGCCCTCCGGCTCTGGCACCTCCTGCAAATCCTGTCATGGCACAGATATGGAGCTGTGGCTAGTGTGGGCTAGTGGGCGGCTAATCACAGCCCCAGTGTTTGGACTAGCCGATTAGCACTCCTCACTGATCCCTGATCCTCCAGGATTAAATCCAAACAGCAGCAGAGGCTGACTGTACCGCACTGAATAGAAACACACAAGTATGTCCGCCCTCACACTCACACATACATTCATATGTTAAACACCAGCTCATGTGAGCAACAAGCTTTTCCTTTCATCTTTGCCTCCAGATTTGTTCAGGTAACTGGTGTTACGAAACAGCCAGTCCTCATTCTCAACACTTCAACATCCTTCTTCATCCTTCTAAAGTACCAACACTAGATGGTAAAAAATTCAATATAATTACAAGTGAAATGATTTAGCATTGTACAAGGACAGAGTTTGTCACCAACAAGTCTGTTGTGGTATTTTTTGTGTGCCTTTTTCATCTTAAGTGCTTTTATTTTGCTCACTGTGTTTTAGTGTCCTTATTGTTTTTTTATTGTGCGCTTTTATTGTGAAGTGTCGCCAATCCAAATTTGCCTAATGGGACAGTAAAGTTTGAATAACAATTGGAATTGGAGTTTTTGACCCACAAAACATCTTTGCGGGGTGAAATCTGATAGGAAACAGGACATAAGTACAGTAATTGTCTTATTATTGTTGCTACTACATAGCAGCACCTCCAGCTTGTCTGGAGAGATTTTTAATTGATGTTTGATTTCTGCCAAAGCAGTAGCACCAAAGTCCTTTCAGGCAGGTCATGCCACTCGGCAGCCATCTTGCCAATGCCCCCAGGCAGTTATTTTGGGGAGACACACAAGAAATGGGGAGAAAGCCAGAGCTGTACTTTCCATCGTCAAAAGGACATAAAAACTGCATGTATGGAAACAAAAAACAACAACAACTGGCTTTTGGGTTCAAGAGTCGATGTACAACTGCCATCTCTGACAACATGGACTCTAATCAAGATGCTTTCAGCGGCTTGTCTCTTCTCTTACAATGTCTCTAGGAGCACACAGAGTTGTTGGGAATGCTCTCCACTCCATTTATTAGAAGTATGCTAGTTTTTCATGTAATGTTGCCAAAGTTAATAAACAAGAGCCTTGTTAGCAGAGGGAAACAGGTTCCTGCAATAGATCAGTGATTTAAGAAACACTCCCAGCTGGAATCTTCTGTGCTGTTCATTTGTCAATTCCTGCAGATGAATGCACATTAAATATTTCATTAACCCCTTTTTTTATGTTTAAACAAGTGTTCAAATTTAAATGAAATGTGACAGTCCTGCTACATACTGTCAGTTTTCTTCCAGTGCACAACCCCTTCTAAGTTCTAAGTTCACCTGCATCAGTACACAGTAACACTGCTGCATGCTGGTTGCCCCACGAAGAGGTAAAAGCCCTCACTCGTGTGCCGATGAATGGTTGCATGTTCTCATAATCTCTGCATGAATCCAATATGAGTCTCCCGCAGGGCAAATCACATAATAATGACAATATAATTACATAACAGAAAATGCATTGTCAAAGAACTAAAGTGCTGCCTACTTGAAGACAAAAGAGCTGATAACTTTCCTTATAATTGCTGTCAGAGAACGTAAACCGGCAGCTGTATAGCTACCATGTAAAAAATATAGAAGGCCATACTATATAATGTCATGCATGCAACAGCTTCCGAGACACTGGTTCTTTCTATCTTTCACAACATGATTTATACTTCGTTTACTTCATCCTGCTTCCACATACATGTGCATATCTGTGTGAGTAAGAGTGTGGCATTTATGTGCATGACTTCCTTTTCTCTTACAGTGCCCCATTATGGAAATCAACAGCATGTTCAAGCACCAAAACAGTGGAGGTATTAGTCGTTACTCCAGATGGAATAAAGACATGATATTCATTGTTTAACTGTCATGGTTGTCATCTTGAGAACAGAAATGAAGATAGTCACTCAACTGGTTTAGTAATCATCTTTGAATTTGCATTGCAGCTGGGTGAATATCACTAGATTGCTGCCTCAAGCCTGTTAGCTGCTGGGGCAATGCAGGAAATGGTTGAGGCACGATTGCCTGGTATCTCTCACAAGTATGTATCAGGTCATGTGTTGGCCTTTCAGTTTATCAGGTTCAAGACACTCTAGCAGTGTGATGAAAATAGGTACCTCGCTCTGCAAACTGCTTTGGGTAGGATTGGTGCAAGAGAAGAGAAGAGACTCCTTTGACAACTGCAGTATTTTGGCACACAATTCAATTAAGCTTGACTGAAGCATATTTTGGTGTGTCGCCTCAAATGTTCCTGAGATACATTTGCTTAACTGTGGTCACAAGACATAACTAGGAAGACTGAATAAAAAGCTGGGAATGACAAGAGGGATATGCTGGAAATGACATCATTAACCCAACTCTAAGTGAGTTATTGATAAACTGTGTAAAGTTTAACATGGCACATCCCAACTCTTGTGCAAGAGCATCTTGTTGATCCAATCAGTCACTCTCAGCCATGCCTCATTGGCAACAGCTCATTCTGTCCAAAGACTATCTGACTTCTTAAACCTTCGAGCTTGTGCAGTACAAAAAAAGAAAAGGTCATATTATGACACCACATTGTGACTCAGGGCCAGAGATCCTTCTGTCATGTCTGCCCAATTTCAACCGTTTCACTGGGGAGTGAAAGTCGTCCCGCAGGGCTGATGGCTCGTCGCTTTTCAGCTCTTGAGAGCCGGAGGTTTGAGCATGTGAAGCTTTTAGGAAAAATAGGGAGATTCTTTACCCCAGTTTAATGTGATCCTAACTAGCATTGGGACATCACATCAAACTAGAGAAAACAATCTCCTTATATTCAAACTGCATGCACAAAATGTTCACACGTGTGTAAATGGTAAATGGACTTGAATTTCTATAGCACTTTTTCAGCCTACTGACCGCTCAAAGCCATTCACAGCACTGGTCAAATTCACCTGTTCACTCACATATTCATACACTGATGGCAGAGGTTGTCGTGCAGGCCTGACAACTGCTCATCAGGAACAATTTCAGATTCAGTATCTTGCTCAGCGATACTTTGATGTGCAGCCGGGGGAGCCAGGGATTCAAACCAGCTACCTTACGATTACTGGTTGACCCACCATACCTGCTGAACTACAGCCACCCCCACATCTGTATTGTAGCAGTATCATAGGTCAATTTTGTGGCAAATGAATGTGACCACTGCCCAGTTTCCAGGCTGCTGGAAAAGACAGGACTCTAAGTAGCATAGCACAGCATCACACCATGATGTTTATGATGGAAGAGGAAGGGTAGAGGAAGGAGCCAAGGAAATTAGGCTAATTTCCCTGTGGGGCCCCTAGTAACCAGCACCAGCCAAACAGGTTCCATATAGAGGAGCCATTAGACTACAACCTAATGGCAGCTGGGACCCACCCACTTCCTGCCAGGTGTCCCCCAGGGGTGTGTTCCTGGACCTCTGACTTTCTGTCTGCGTATCTTTCTGTCAGCTAGCCTGTGTTTCTGCACTACATTGAACCTAGTCCAGTTGTCGCTGTCTGTTTGGCTCTGCACATCTGTCTGCTGCTGAGTAACCTCATGCTCCTGCTCCGTATCTATAGATTAAAGCGGCTAAACAAACAGTTCGATTTGCATTGGGCAGGGGTTGAAGTTAGTGTGCTGACAGGCTGGAAACAAAGAAAAAACCCTGGAAGCGAAATGCTACAGAGTGGCCACTGTGTAGGAAGAAGGGATGCTTTGGCCAGACGACTGGGGCCACTGAGGGAGGCTCACTGTGTTTCCAGTGGCAGTAAAAAGGAGCAGACCTGCACTGCAAGCACAGAGTGTGCAGGGCAGACTGGAAGTTGAAGAATTTCCGTCCCTGTGTGAGTGTGGGAGAAAGAGAGAAGGCTAGTGTCTGCCAGCGAGAGCAGCAGTCTCTTTTTCCAAAGGGGAGAAGTTATGGCGTGATTTGTTTGTCATCCAAACCACACCATTTGGCGGGAAATTGGTCTGTGTGTCCGCTTATGGGCACGTGAGACCATCTAGACGGAAAGGCCGACTTGACTGACTGAAAACGCGCAGACACATGCACATAGGCGCACACACATCATTCAATTTCCCACCTCAACAAGTGCCCAGTCTTGTTGGGAACAGTGGCAGGACGCTGGGCGCAGCACTTCAGAAACAAGCACTTGACATCTTCAGCCTTGGAGTCCAAACTGCTATGGAAACCACGCACATACCATGGTCAATCAGATAATAATAGCTTTGCCTCAGCTCAAAATTACAGTAGGGATGAGTAATTGTGTGTCAGTCAACTCTGATGTCTTTATTTCATATCTGCACGGCTGACCGCTGTTGATAGTTGGATCCTCGCAAGTGCATCTGCAACCTTACTGGTTGCATTTCAACATAACGCCTCTGCTGCTTTCTGGAGTGCAGGGATGCAGGGGTGCACCGGTAATCAGGTAAACACGTACGGTGTCATGACAGCAAAATAAAAACCGTGTCTGTCTGAGGTCCGGCATCATGTTCCAGATTCTATTAGCTACACTAATATGGCCTCTAATGAGAAGGCATTACAGAGGCCAAAAATAACTGTAAGGATATATGGGCTGTAGCTGTGGCCAGCTCAGCTCTCTCTCTCCTGTTCGTCGGGCCTCATTATCGCACAATCACGCCTCACTAGCCACGAAGCTGCCTCTGTCTGCCTGGCTGCCAGTCCAGACAGGTGGGAGGGAAGAGAGAGGAAAAGACTCCCACGAACAGAGAGAGAGAGAGAGAGAAAGAGAGAGCAGGACTAAGGAATAAGGTAAATGTGAGAAAGTAGTGAATAAAAAAAGTGGGAGATTAAGGCCAAGGAGGTCAAACCAGTGAGAAGGTGGCAGGAGACGAGAGGAAAGCAAGACGAAAGAGGCTCAACTCACGAGAGCGGTGAGTATGAAAAAACAGCTGAAAAACCAGAGGAGACGTTAAGGAGAGCGTAACTGAGACGGAGGCCAAGAGAGAGTGAGGAGGTGCAGGAGAGAGTGCACCACTGTAGCAATGTTTCTCTTCTTCCTCCCCCTCCCTATTTTCCGTCTGACTTACACGGTCATTTGGCAGCACTGGCCGGGACCACCGGCGTGTTTCCACTTGGCCGTCTAGTCGCCTGCCTGCCTGTTTATCTATCTGTCTGTCTGCCTTACTACAGGTTCTCAGTAGTCCTTTTTAAACAGAGATCCCTGCATTACCGCCGTGAAGATGACCCACCGTTAAGCTAGCCTTTCTTCCTTACACTGAGCCAAACCATGCTGGTATAATGGCGCCACAGTGTGTTACTCAAGATAGCATGCTAGCGTGTCAGATGCAAAACCATCCTGCAGGCTCACCTTTTTTTTTCACACAGCTGTCAGTTCGACTGCGCTACCACTGTCGCTGTTGGCCTAAAGGAGGAAAAACAATGCCCCCATTTTCCATCTTTGCACGTCTTATACATAACGTCGAGGCGAAATGATGCAGCAACAGTGCCGCCTTTATCAGGCTCTGCAAAAGGAACCAGTATTTCTGATAGTCCACTCAATTTCTCTTCCTGTCTGCCTTTCATCTAGGCCGACTGTCTGTCCGATGGGCCAGCTAACAGTAGGAAAGCAGAGCCCTCATTTCCCCTTCACCACAGAGCCAGGACCACGGCGCTGAGCTGATGCAATGAATACACACACATTTGAAATAGCCTGACACATGACATGCGTATGGCATGCCGCTGTGCGTTTTCCTGTGATGTCCTAAGATGCAGGCCGTCTCTGGCTCCTTCTCCCTTTCAGCATTATTTCTGTGTTTAGCTTTCCTTCTCTGAGAAATGTACTTGCTAAGAGGGAAAAATAGTTTCGAACACTTACACACAACTACAGCTGAGATTCAGTGTCATTTTAAACAGTTACGATCAAGTATTACATCGCCCCTGGAACCTGACTCCTCTTGAACTCCCTATGAAACATATTAAGGTTTACTATTCAACATCTGTGGAGGAAGAAATTAATAAAAAGGAGGAAATTTGATAAATGTTATATACATTTTTACAAATAAGAGCACGGAGAGATACATATTTGCTTTTTTCTATGTATGCTCAGATTTGTTAGCCATCAAATTAGTTAGGCTCAGAGCATAGGACATTAAAGCAACACTATGTAACCTTAAAAATGTATGTACCTTAAAATTTCAGCTTCAAAATCATGGTACAGTGTCTTTGTAACTTCAGTGAGAGGGTAAGATTATGGCCTTACAGAATCGAGCATTACTTCTGTAACTTATGTGAGTAAATATATATAATAATAGTTATATATATAAAAAAAATATATGACTGTATCTTGGTTACCAACTGTTGCAGCGTCATTTTCGATCACACTACCTTGCTTGGCATGACCCAACCTATTCTGTCTCTGATTGGCTACATACTGCCTATTAAGTAATACTCAACTCTCATCAAAGACTGAACAGAGGCGAGATGTCTCACTCCGTAGCTAAAACTGTGCGGTTAGGTTATAGTGTGTAAAGGGATGCTGCAGCAATGCATCATATAAGAAAAATAATGTGTTATTTGAAAATCAAAGTATAAACCTACTCTACCAGGGCCCCCAAATAAAAGTATGAACCTGAATATTAGCATAATATGACCTCTTTAAAGAGCTGTGCAATGTTTTCAGTCCTATCTTCTGCAAAAGGCTTCAGTTGTATCCATGATAACTACATGCCATCCTCCAGCTAAAGTGACGACCCAATCACTTTGCATGACAAAATACGTCTCCATGACCGTCCGTGACGAGGCATGAAAGGTAACTGGTGAGTGACTCTATTTCGAAAATATATCAATTCTGTCAAGCAACCCACATTAAAAGTGTTAAAAGCAACTGAAAAGTAAAGTTGAACTTTCACATTGTTGAGTGAACTAAAAACACTGCAGTCTGCCTCAAGCTTTTGTCTGACAGCACGTTTACTGCTTTAAAGCTGACTGTCACTTTTGTGGGAGTATGCTGTGTACATATTGTACACTGTGTCAGTAGAGGGCTCGATAAAAACACTTTGACAGTCTACAGAGCATACATTTATTTGACAATATATTCGATCAAACACACCCAGAGGTGATATTCACTTTGCGTGCTGTGTTTCTTGCGTGTGCAGCAACATGCCTCCTCAGATAAGGCTTTACATTTCAAGTGTGCTTTGCCCTGAGCGGATGAAAACAGAGAAAATACATTAACTGCCAGCCGAAGCAATCGGGCGTGGAACCGCAGGCTCTGTCATACATTCTTTCAATGAAAGGTGTTTGGTTCAGTTATTTTAAGGGGCACCTTAAATAACAGCCAAGTGGAGCAAGCTCACAAACATCTGATGGAAAATCAAAGACTAAAAGTTGCCATCCGTCTGGAGCCAGCTGTGCTGCGCCTTTATTAGCAGTTATGTTTTGGATTTTGGGAAGGAGGGAGACTGATGCCAGGTCAGATTGACATGTTTCCACACCTCGTATTCAACACCTTAAACTCTTAAGCGTCTGGAATCACTACCCAGATTCCAAATTTAGCTCATTATGGCCTATTGCCATCACACAAAGAATAAATGTGATCTCTGCCATCCCGACAGGAAAGCTGGATTTTCTTATAGACCAACAATCCATTCCAAAATGTCAAGTGTTAAGGTCTTTGACCTTTAATGTATATTTTTCTGCATAAATGTTTATGACATCACTCTGGATCGCACCACAACAAAGCAACAGCAATACATTTAACAGTAGCATCTGTCCATTATATTTGGCAACAGACGCAGCAGAATGTGACTTTTTGGTTCCACAGAATTTCCATTAGCCAACACTGTGGCTGAGTGGAAAATGAGAGGCAGGGAGAGAGAGACACGCAAAAGCAAAATCTGCTGCTTTTTTTTTTTTTTTTTTTTTTTATAGTGGAAAACAACAAAAGCACCCAAAATCAACCACAGAGCGTAAGAATTTACAACCAGCAGGGAGGCGTTAGAGGAGGGTCAAAAAGGTAACAAGGACAGTCCTCTGGATATGTGAGGGGGTTTGTAACTAAAACCTCACTCTGTGATTTGGATTTTGTTCAAGAACAGATAAATAAAAACACATTTTTTTTTAGATATGTTTACATTTGTTACATTTCCAAACAGCTGGATGAATTTAGATTTTCTGAACAGAGGTAACTTTTTCTTCCTGTCAGCCCTCTCTCCTTCCCCGCTCCACTCCCTGCCATTTATATGTCACTTCTCCTCCACATTTTCCATCAACTTGATATATGATATTTTCATTTCAGTTTCCCAAGTCTGTCACGAGGCTTGCAATGGATGATGGAGAGAGCATAATGAGAAAAAATAAAGACATAAGTGAGAAGGATCACAGTGATGGAAGCAGGTGATGGTTAGCGCGGAGGCCAGTGTGGCTTACTGTGTGATTAGAGCTGACAGCCTAATCAATACGCAATACTCCAATACTGCATTCATCCTGCAGTGGTCACTCATTTATTCTAGGACAAATCTGATCTTGATCAAAACAACTTTTAAAAATAGTTAATGCAAGTTAGTTAGCAGTTTTTAGGTAATTTAGAATGTTTGTTTTGTTTTTTGAAAGGTAACTGCCTCAGAAGCCTCTTTAGCCAACAGCTCATGAATGCATCAGCTCAAAATTGACATGACACATCTGATAAACACAGTGGCATTCAGGCAAACATCTGACATTGGTGTTAAGGTGTCAGTACACTTGAATAGAAATAGGTTGTGTTGTTTGGCCATGTCCGAAGGCAAAAATTGTGAAAGGCTGCTCCACGTACAAACAGTCTGCTGTCAGCCGTGAGACGAGACATGACGATTTTGCGTACGAGTGCATTTTCAAATGGCATTCATGGAGTTGCATTTGGTTGTACGAACCAAAAGTTGAAAGAAATTGAGAAATGCCAGACCATGCTACAGATCACTCCAGGTGCTTAACAGTGCACGACACAGCCGCCCATTCACGTGCACATTCATACACAAACGGCAGAGGCTGCCATGCATGGACCTTAAGCAGCCAGTGATATTTCGATGCTCGGCCATTTACTCAAAACTAGCCCGGTCCCACCACTAATGCGTTTAATGGACCTTGTGATCCACTCACAGTGTGAGAGTGTCACAGTATGCCTCACTGAGGCGTGAAAAGTTCCTCAGGTGCATGAAGGTACAGTACAAGCAGGGGACAATAGTGACAGATCCCAAGGACAAATGTTGCATGATGAGCTAGAAAGGTTGAGGTCGGTTGATTGTTTCATTCATAAAACTTCATCGAAGTGAACAAAGTTTGAAGCAGTGACTTTTAAGGGTCTTTTCCTAAATCTGACCAAATAGTTTTGGTGCCGTCATTGTGATAGTCTAACCAGACCTTGAATGGAATGAGACCGTGTTGTAGGCCAAACGCAACAGTGACACAAAGGACCAGCAGGTGTTTAACACGGTTTGGTTTGACTCAGGTTTGCACATGTTGTTGGAACAGCCATACGGATCATTTTCGGGTTCAGTATCTTGCCAGCCAGAGCCAGGGATCAAACCATCTAGCCTCTTATTAGAGGACCTCCCAAGCTACCGCTGCCTTTAACAGCTCATTTGAAGCACACTGAGGCCTCTAAGCTTCTTCAGAGGTGCTTTGCAGATTGATCTGACATTCACACTGACCTAACTCTGAGACTGGCCAACTGTGCAAAGGCGAAGAAAGGCGGAACACAACAAGTTTCACATGTGAATTCAAATGACTACAAAGAGAATTTCTAGTTAATGCAGCTAAAATTAATTTCCATTACAGCCACTTATTCCGGTTGATATACTCCAGTCCAGGTAATCTTGCAGCCGGCAGGTACGCTCAAAACATGAAAGAGTATTAATGATCACCTGCAGATGAATTGCTTTAATCCCTACATGAACTTTCTGCGAAGGTCATCGCAGTCTCCAGTGCTGACTTCGGTAAGCCAGGACGTTTAAATCTGCACAATTTGTAGTGTTTTCACATTTAAGCCCATGATTCTGTGCTTGCTTGTGTCACAGTGATCTTTCAGTGACCCTCTCAGCCTGCATGGTGCTGGACCACCTGGGCTGCCGCAAAGCAAAATAGAGGGATTACAAATACACTAGATACGGATGTTCAGAAACAAACCGTGAAAAAAAAAAAGAGGAGACAAGAAAGCAGATGGAGATGTGAAGAACTACTTTAAATGGAGAATCTCATTAGTTTGGGTTAAAAGAGCAGCGTGGTTAATTTAGTCTTAAGAGGAGAATGATATCAGTGATTAGCAGGGCCAGGAGATGGATCGCTGGGCTGCTTTGGTTGGATGCTTCAGGTTAACATAGATATAGTACTGAAATAACAGCAACGGCGTTAGCAGAGAACAGCTTGTTTTAATTGTCTCTGAAGTGGAACAGCTGGCTGCGACTACTGGGCCTCACAGCATAACACGGAGAGACAGAGGGAGAAAGAGAGAGAGAGGGATTGGCGTCCACGGGGCTCAAGGCCAAAAATTTCATTCCGTTATTCGCAACTCAAGAGTTTGTCCTCACTGACATGCAGATGACTTGGGCCTCGAAAAAACCAAACTCAATACAGATTGCACTGGGTGTGTGAAATACAGCAGAAAACACTTTAGCTAAACACAACAACCGTTTACTGAGGAGAATCTGTGAAACATCTGTTGAAACAATTTAACCACAGCAGCGGAGTTACCGGTTTAGAGTAACAGCAGGCATCGTACTTTAACACCTTCGACACAGCCCACTGCTACTGGATAATGGACCAAAACTGTGAATAGAGCCAGACACCAGCTACCTGCTCATTCTGTGGAAAACGTCCAGCAAAGAGGCTGAACTCATTTTCCTCTCAGCCCTGTTTCTGCTGCTTTCCGCTGCCCTGCGACAACTGTAGGCATTATCTTGATGAGTGACAAACGTTCAGAAATAATCGGGAATTATGATGCTGTGTCCGTGTGAGGCGTACTCTAAATGGGTCGGTATTGAGTTATTTCTTGAGGCTGCTGATTTCGAACTTCTCACCTCGTGCAAACGGCTCAAACTCCCTCACTCAACACTCTCTCTTTTCCTCTGTGCCACGCTGTTGCCTTTGTTATCAGCGGTGCACAGGAGTTGCATGACATGCCGCGGATCATTCCACATGTTGGGCTCCATATGTGAAATATTTTTTCATGCTGTAATGCGGTGCACTTCACGGTGCAGATAGAGAGGTTGCTTTTATCGAACTGTCAAAAGTGGTATTGGTGCTGCAGCTGTATGTGTGTCTACTTCAGTCTATGGCTATTTGTCAATGCTCATACATACATTATGATAATGACAGTGGCTGAAAGAGTAACAATGTGTTGTCTTTGTGAGTCTGTGTGTATTTATGGTTGAACCTACTGTATGTACATACTGCATAGATAATGGTGGCTGTACTATCTCCGTATAATTGTTTCCTAATAAAAAAAAAAAGGACCAGTCTGTCATTTTCATGTCTATAAAAATAGAAAACAGGTTGTCTGTCCGTTCTGTTCAAAAATACAAAGGGGCGCCCGGGTATCTTGGTTGGTAGACCGACTCAGGGCTTGAATCGGACTTTTGGCCCTTTGCTGCATGTCGTTCCCCTGTTTCCCGTCATCTCTAAGCTGTCCCGTTCAAATAAAGTCAGACAACAGCCAAAAACAAAGCAAAAAGTGGATGAAGGTAGGTGGCCAGTGCAGGGGTCCAAAGTTTGGGACTGTCCTGAAATACCAACAGTTGTCCCAAATCCTGTCCTGTTGTCCCGAAAATCAGACTAACTGATAGACTGATGAGTTAAAGCCTAATAAAATACTGCCCATCATATTGTCTCATTTATTTTCGGTGGCGCCAAAATATCAAACCTTTTTTTACAACTAAAGATGGGACAATCTCACTTCCATGTAGAGCTGCGTGCGACACGTTATCTATTATCTACGCCCAGCCCACCTTTTTCTCTTACAAACATACTCACAACAGACCGTCTGTGAACAGCTTGTTCTCTGCATGCACGTTCTGAGTCAACACAGGGTCCTGCACGTCTGGCTGGTAAAGACAGCTGTAAGTTAAATTAGAATACAACTGGATTGTGGAGGTTAGCACACTGTACATAGCTGCTGCTGGTCAACATAGGCTGCCCCTGCAAGTGGAAAACATTAATGTTGACTATGTAAACCTGATGCGGAATGTTCGCTCCCTCAATCCAGATAAACAGTGACAAATATGTTCAAACACTCACAAGTCCTAAAGACGGCAAAAAGCCGGTGTGGACCAGTGGTATCAAAAATACTGTACCTAGAAAACTGAAGAAAACACACATGGGAGAGCTGAACAGTCTGACCAGTTTGATTAGCTTTCCAATTAATTATTATATTCTTTTTTACATTTGAATGTTTAGCCTCCTTCTGTGCCGGCAGAACCTCTGGATGTCTGGGATTTGATGCTGTGAAGCAGCTCCTGCATTCAATCTGCAGGTAGCTCAGGCAGCTGTCCAATTAAAACATCTTTAAATGTTACCTTAGTATGTCATTATTGTCTATGTGTGTAACTTTGTAGCAGATGTCAATGCTTGAAATGCCACTTTTGTACACTTTTCAAAGTTATTGGGTAGTCAGATATCAATATCATCAATCGCTTACTGAGCAGGAATGGCTTCCCTTGTCTCTCACTGAGAGATAGGGAACAAGTTACCCTGGATGAAATCGGCATCAATGTATCAGATATTATTTCATACGTGTTGTAAATGTGTGATCTTATACTCTGGAGCATGCCAATGAAGCCTATTATAATCCATGGAACGTGATTAGTATTTAAATTGCAACATTGGTCGAAAAATCGTGGTGAGATATTTTCTTTAGCATGGTTATAGCATGGGCACGTGTACGGTACTATTTATATTGGGAAGTAACAATGAGGAGACCTAAATAAAACATGGCAACAGTAAAGTGACTCACAAACACAGTGGGATACATGTGGGAAAGACAGCCCAGCTGTAGCTGCTAGAGGCATCTGAATATAACATGCAACTGACAGTCACAGAGAGTGACACGCCATCACTAACAGTGGACCAGCAGTAGCCAATGAGATGGTGAACCACCGCCTCTACTGTTCACGGGGGTCCAACCAAAGACGCGGCTGTCAGTTGTGAGTCATGATGGGGAGAAAAGGGCCGCAACAGAGTCTGCTGGATGTTCCTCCAGTGATGTGCACAAGGGGTCGCCCCCCCTCGTGGCCCAATTGTTGAAAAACGGACGCTAAAGTGCCCTCCTGAGAGCCAAAACGCACGCTAAAGTGCCCTCCTGAGAGCCAAAACGCGCGCTAAAGTGCCCTCCTGAGAGCCAAAAAAGCGTGCCAAAGTGCCCTCTTGGTTGGCAAAACACACTAAACTGCCCCCTTGGCTGGTTAGAACATGATAAACTGCCCTCTTGGGAGCCAAAACACGCGCTAAAGTGCCCTCTTGGGAGCCAAAACGCATGCTAAAGTGCCCTCTTGGGAGCCAAAACGCACGCTAAAGTGCCCTTCTTTTCGCCCCTGCCCTTCAAAAAGTCTGCGCACACCACTGTGTTCCTCACAACACAACACTGGATCAATCCAAGACGCTTCTATCTAATCCTGCCATCAATTACGTGTGTATTTGTGTGTGTTGTGGTCCACAGCATCTGTATATGAACAGGTGGCCACTGAAGCTGCTGAAAGCGCTGGCAGGTAGGTGAAAAACTCTGTCAGGTATACAGCAGCAGAAAACAAATGATGCTGTTGCAGCGAGGCACTTCTGCTGAGCATTTAACCTGATATATTGCACCAAGATGCTGCTGAGACCAAAGGCTTCTGTTCCCCAGCCATGAATATTCAAATGAGATGTTGAAATTGTGTTGGAGAGATTATTGGAAAGCTACAGGAGCATGAAGGATTCTCCCAAAAGCCTGGCTGAAACTGTGTTAGGCACTAGACTGAACGACTTGCTGAGATACCAAGTCGTTAAATTAAAGTGGAATCTCCTCCCTGCTCCCTTTGCAAAAGAAAATGAGTCAGCCCGTTGGCATTTTAAGCCTTTTGGCGAAATCCAATATGTCTGCTGAGTAAGACCCTCTGAATTCTGCTCGGCATCACAGAGCTTTACGCAGCCACTGAAGTCTGAACTTTGTGAGAAAAAGAAACCTTGGAACCAGAAGCTGCAGGGGAAGTTCATTCAGCAAAACATCAAAAGTGTTACGGTTCCTTAATGTAAGAAATCCAGGAACCTTTGTGAGGGAGGGGGATTTTTGCAACGCTGGCATCAGAGAGGGGTATGACGGTGATATGAATAGGATGCTGTAATGTGCAACTGTGTAATCACACAACCTCAGAACACAGTCTTATCTCTATCCTTAACCGGATCTCCTGGGCTCTTGTTGCTGGTCTCATTTAGCTTCGCGGCAGCACAGCAAAGAGTCTGGATGCTCCAGTGCACATATATTATGCTGTTGTATCTATATGGTGGATTATTGTGAAGCCTTTTCACTGTGCCGTCTGCTGCTGGCAAAATATGCACCAGATTGTTGCGCAACACCTGTCATGGTTCGCAATGCAGATCTAGTCAGATCAAAACGCAGTCGCTGACATATTTTAGATCACTCCTGTATTTTCACACTCTCTCTTTGCTGTACTTCAAACACAATTTTCGTGTTTTTAAAGAGCGCTGTGCTCTGATTGGTCGGCGTCACTCGACTCTTCGGGGCACAATCTGCAAGACGTCAGACTTTCCAGACAAGTGTTTTGTTTGTTGATACTCCGCGTCTGTTAGATGGGGACATTATCTGTTTAAATAGGCCAGTGCGATGTGATGATGTAACGAGGGACGACAGAAACACATCTATTGCTTCATACTGTTCTGCGTATCGTTGCTTCCGCCGTGTTGCAAAACACCATCTTTATGGCGATATTCGAACATCCCTTTGCCTTCGTCGCACGGCACGGGTGCAGGCAGGAAATCGGCCTGAAGGTAACACAAACAAAAAGGAAGGAAAGCGAACGCGACACATGGTGGTATATATGAGAAAGATATATGTGTACTGAACTAGTAAACCATGATTAATATCATATTCAGACACAGGCACAAGATCAAGGGGGACCCATTCTGCTTTATCCCTTTTTTCCTTTCCATCAGTGTTTTACACATGTTCTTGTGTATGTTGAAGGTCTTGAAAGTTAAGAAAGGTCAAAGTTCACACCAACGGCAGCTCCTCATCAGTAGTCCTGCCTTTAATTATGTGATTTTGTGACATTTCACTACGTCACCATGCCACATGTTTGCTGTCTGAGTGTCTACCTACTTTGATTCCAACATAGTGAAAACTAGCAGAGATTAATTAAATTAAATTAATTAAAAAAAAATTAAAATGTTTTGGTAAATTAAGTTTTGCAATAACTATTGAAATAAATACTTGTTGCAAATCATCATCAGGGTCTCTTGGATTTTCGGGACAAATTTCAACCGAAAATGTCGGTTGTGATGTGATACACCGTGGTATATACTGGTAGCTGGACATGAAATGACTTGTAATTGGATAGGAGATTATGGTCATATCGCACAGCCCTGTGCGTAATACCTTTGGTCCAAAAAAAAAAAACACAAGATGAGAAAAGAGGTCGTGAGAACGGAACCTTGCAGAGACAAAATTTCACACACAACTACTTAGTCTAGCGTCACCTGACGCATCTGCAACAAAAAGCACTTGTCACTGACTAAACGCACACACGGCTGTGTCAGCAGCGGAAGGATCTGCAGTCACATGAATAACTGACAAATCTATTTCAGAGTGTGAAGCTAAAAGAGGGCTAAAATGGAATTATCATAACAAATGTGGGTTTTCTCATCTGGAATCTTCACACATTGCGATCGTGACATTCACACACAAAAGCATCTCCAAATTCCCCCGTAGATACACACACACACACACACACACACGCGCACACACTGCAGCACCCACTGAGATGTGAGCGGCAAAAACGTGTGCTTGTGACTCACCCAGATATGCTGCGTTTTAATATGAGACCATTAAAAAGGCAACAGCAGCTGTTCCCTGCACACTGAAAGACTTCAGATTTATTACAGAGTACGTGTGTGCGTGTGTGTGTGTGTGTGTGTGTACAATTGCGTTAAAGTGTGTACATGTCAGTCACTTAGAGGTTTTCTCCGGCCGCCTCGCATCCCCGCAGACATCATTTCACACAGAGCGCTGCAGAAGGGTCACACACATCTATCTCGCTCATGGCCCTTCAGTGACTCACTGCACTCTGGGCAGGGAAAAAAAAAGGATCTGGTGCATTTATTATCGGTTGTACAGTACGCCTACACTGACTGAGGACGGGAGAGAGAGAGAGCGAGAGAGCCAGGTAGACGGAAGATGAAGACAGGACAGGGTGAAGAGAGACACGGCGGTGAATAAAGCCTCGCATATGAGAGGAAGAAGAAAAGTTAAGGTAGATGCGAAGAACAACAGAAGATTCCGGAGGAGAGGTCACTGTTGATGCATTCCGAGACGAAGCGGTGCAATAAGCGAACAGTGCGAGAGGTCTCCGGGAGCTGCGCCGGCGGCACTCCAGCTGTGGCGAACCCCGAGAACAAAACGAACAACTGAAGAGGGGGCTCGGAGGCAGCTTGCAGAGAAGATGCGCACAGCGGCAATCGCGGCGAGGCTCTGTCGCGAAGGGAAAAGCTCATTTGCTGACGTGAAGCGATGCCCTGGGGACAAGAACATTACACAAAAAAAAAACGCCACTGTGCACGTCGCAGGAGGGAACGAGGGCCGGCCCGGCACTGTGCTGCCTTTAATGTCCAAAAACTGAAATGCAGGCAGAGCAACGACGACAGCCACCAGCAGATACAGAGACATAAATCAGGAGGAGAGCAGGGAAACGTGTAGGAGGCAGACACATTGTAAATCTGGCCTATGAATGTGTGGTGTAATTTCAAAATATGTCCGTGTATGTTGATGAAGGTTCTCAGTCATCCAGGTGACGGCAGTTCTAAGTGCTATATCGTAGGCAACTGGACGTGTTTCAACATCTTCACAAAACAGAAACTGAAACGCTGCACGTCGGAGTGCAATCGCATCTCAAAGGACGACACAGGTGATTTTTTTTTGGTCTTATTGCGTTGGAGTGGACTGCAAAGCTTTTTATAAACCCAATAAAAGACCAGAGAGACACATGCACCGTTTTTTCCTTGAGTAACAAGCAGCTTCTTTGTGCTGAGTTACCTTCAGCGATAGAGACGTGCTGTTCTAATTTTATACGTGTGGTGCCAGACTGTCACCACTGACATGGAGGACACAGTTAACTGTCCTGTTGTCTGGTGCAGCTCCATTTGTTAAAGCATTTCTTTGCACTTTTGAACCACTGAACTCAAGCTAAACGACTTTCTTTGACTATATTGATATCATTTACGTCTTCTATTTCAGCTGGATTTTGATGCAGAGCCACACCCAGGTGTGTTCTGGCACAGGTCAGTGTGCTGTAACAGACTACAGCCATGTACGCCGATGATGTCAAAAATCTTTTTTCTGGACACTAACTGTCTTTCTGTGCACTACTGGATCATCTCCTCAGCTGACGGTATCTTCTCCTGTGGTCTTGTAACCTTGCACATTACTGAGACACAAAGACCCGGACCTCTGTGACTCACAACGCCCTCATTAGAAGGATAATACTGTGAAAAAGCTGCAGAGAGTGGCTCTTGAGATGGGGAACGTGTCAGTGAAATGACACAAAGAAAGACTCGCGGACCCAGGGCAGTACCCCACATTCACTTAATATTGCTGCATATTGGTTGACATGCCACAGTGGGGCCTGTGGCTAAATAGCTTGCGTCATAGGTCATGTGTTTACAGCCTCACCGTCTAACAGAATCCTCTCAGGGCACTGTGGATGGTAGATGTCAGCGGCTGGAGTCAACAATGTGAAAACATTCCATTCGGCCGACTCTGAGCGAGCCCCTTTTTGTTGACTGTGAACTACTCCTGAGATGTTGTCGTCTCATGCAGGCAGCTGTGGGCCACCGCATGACACCTCAGAGGGTTACTGCTCCAACATAAAGACAGACTCATCAATGCAATCACTCACCCACTACCATAATACACACTCAACTGTTCACCCTATAGTGGATAGCAAGATTGTAGACACCTATTATCATAAGTCATTACTATGGCTGAACAATATGGTAAGAAAATCATTTTGGGATCATTTTGAAAGACACTGCGATATGATTAGCGGGAGCTTTTGCATCACTTTTTTTTTTTTCATTTTTACTTAAATTCTTTTAAAATCATGATGATCTTCACAGCCATCACGATTCAATTTGATTGCGGATTCACACGTCAGCGACACAAATGCACGACGATCGTCATCGCGTCTTAATGCAGTATATTGTATGACCGCCTCAATTTTCTATATTACTGCACATACTGTTTCATCGTCTAAATTCCCCTTTAATCTTGAAAGTCCTTCAAATAATTAGCTCACAACAGCATCTCTTCTTCTCAATAGCAGTACGTGTGCGACCCACCGCAGTACATCAACAAAATTAAAACAACTCATAAATCTATTTTCGGCGCATTACATGAGTGCTGTAACCTTCAAAAATAGCGTTTACACGTAGCAGGTCAAAGAAAGGACACTTCCTGATAGTGACAGGAAGTGTCACTATTATAAGTGTTTGATTTCAAAATAATGCCTGTTTTATACCACTGGCCTCTGGATCTATGTTCTTTATAATTAAGAATCTCCACCTCTACTGATATTGTGACATGTGTTGGGGGACTTTACCAAACCAACATGTTTTCTTACGTCTGGAGAACAAGGTTTGTGGGCCAGGGCACCTCTGCAGCGATACAGTACTTCTTTATAACAAAAGTAACTTTTAATTGAAGCTTTCGTTCGGATTTTGCTCGTGGCCATATTGCAGTTCTGACGAGTCATGATTAATTGTGCGGCCCGATTCATCACCATTTTGCCCTTTTGCTGACAGGTGTAGATACGTTTCAGTTTGTGCACTGGGGCATATTGCATTGTGCCAGAAAGGAAATGCAACATATAGTGAAAGAAGAGTAAACAGAGCCTTTCTTAATCCAGTCAGCACAAGCTGCACCCTCACAGAAACCCTGTTCGCCATCAGTCATTATTCTGACTTACGATTTAAGCACCAATGCTAAAAAATTGCCCAGACTGTAGAGTTCAAGCTCTACAAGCTGTGTGACTGTACATTTGGATTTTCAGCAGTAGTGTTGAATGTGTTTACAGGAGCCCAGCAGCCTTGGTCGAGATTAACAAGGTTCATCCATGTGGGCGGAATGTTAGAAACAGTCAAGTGTTCGTTAATGAAAGGCACAGACTTCATTCAAAAAATGAACTAACATTATCAGCAGAATGTGCAGAAACAACAATGTTGACATTATGCCAAAAGTGGGCATGTATTGTGCTGTAGAGATGTCTAATGAAGTCAGTGAGCTAACCAGCTAGCCCCGGCCCATCCTGTCTCCTTTGTACCACAAGAGCCGACAGTCTGAACTTCCTGGTAGCTTCAGATGGGAGATGTTGGGTGTTCAGCCGTGTTGTCTGGTCGAGCTAAGCCCTGTGCAGGCAGACTCCTGTAAGCTTAGCGGGCCACTTAGCTCCACGGCTAACTGAACTACTGGTTAATGAAAACTAGTCAAACATAGCTACAACAGAGATATAGTGAGCAACAATTGTAGGTTCTACTACCCCCTATAATTTACCTTTGAATGTTGTCACAAATAAGACCTTTAAAGACTTACACATGAAGAGGTGCAGTTGATGTGGTACAACAATGATGCTCAGTCTTTTCCTCTCAGTCCCCAAACTGGTATTAAAGGTTGAAGTAAACCTCACAGGCTGCAGGATGGTTAACATTTCCTGTGTTTATTCTTATTTGTGTCACACGACCACGGCTGTCATTCACATTTCGACTTCTGCAGACACACTTTCACTCTTTTTCCTGCTCGCCTCTCTTTTGTGTCTTGAGGTTGTTCACACTTTGTTTTGTATTACACACTCTCTTCCCTCAGTTTCCATCACTGCCATATCATCTATTTGTCCTCAGCTCCCTCCCTCTGTTTCTCTGCTCTTTCTTTCCGTTTGCTGAACTATGCACCAATTAGTGTGGCCCCACAAGGCAGCAGCGAACCAGTGAGGACACTTTATAAGGACATCTACACATGCATGCTCCACACACACACACACACTTTACTAACCTTTAGTTTTTTTCCTTAAAGGCCAATATATATATATATATATATATATATATATATATATATATATATATATATATATATATATATATATATATATAGTATAATATATATATATATATATATATATAAATATATAAATATATATGTATATATATATATATATATATGGTATATATATATATATATATATATGTATATATATATATATATATATATATATATATATATATATATATATATATATATATATATATATATATATATATATATATACATACATACATACACACACACACACACATATATATATATATACATACATACATACATACATACTGTATAAACTTCTCAACTTAAAAGGATGTTTTTATTGGAACAGTTATTCAATCTCGTACATAATTAAAATGACTATGGTACTACTTACACTTTACAATTCTAGGGCAGCAATTAACAATTAATTTCAAAGTCGTTTATTTTTCGATTAATCAGTTGCTGAGTCTACAAAATGTCAGAAAATTCAGTAATCTGTGTTTCTCTTTATCCACGACAATGACATATTCAGTTTGAAAACACTGATGAGTTTCTTCTTTAAAAACTGACTAATAGTCTGTTTTTATTTATTCATTTTACAGCTAACTGATTAATTGTTGTAGCTCTATACAATACCATACTACACTACTATTGTGCAATATGCAACACTTAATACCAACAACTGCTGTTATCGTGCTACACTGTACACTTAAGGGAATACATTCTCAGAAGGAACACATCATCAAACGCTCTTTTTTCAGACTGACGTAAATAGATCACACCCCTGCTATAATTGGTTACAGATTACATTAAGAAGTTTTCATTTGCCTGAAAAACACAGAGATGACGGTGCGAATGTGACCCGTTTCCAGTCTGTGCAACTGACAGGAAAGAAGTGACTCTTTCAGGTTTCCTCAGCAGGAAGTCGGCCCACACAACACCTTACACCACAAGGGCTCTACTGTTGCAATATCAGAGTTATTTTTATCACTGGGTTTTATCCTGTGGTAAAGATGTGGCAGCTTTTCAGCGTCCATGTTGATGAGCTTCACCTATCACGGCCTCTTAGAATGTTTTTCAGTCCCGTTCCTGGACGCCCGCCCTGCCCTGGATGTTTAAGACGGTTCTCTGCCCCAACACACCTGATTCAAATGAGTCATCAAGCTCTGCTGAAGCCTGATAACGACCCATTCATCTGAATCAGGTGTGTTAAGACATACAACACAGGAGGCATCCAGGAGCAGGATAGAGAAACACTAGCCGATACCGTTCTTACGGTTAGGTGTCATGATGAGGCACGGTGGGTGATTTCATTGCTCTGAATCTGTGCGTTACCGGCCGATCCCAGTGTGTTGCCTGTTACCTGTGTCTGATGTAGTCTGGTGGTTTGTTGTGTGATGGGAGGGAGTCAGTATTTGGGGAGAAGTAGCAGCACCGACAACCACAGCCACAGTGGATACATGCTGCTTGGGGAACTTTAGTCAGCTGTAAAGTTTCAGGATAACCTCGGATTCCAGCAGAATAGTTTAGCTACTGATTCAAAGCAGAGTTGGTCCAGACCGTGAGAAGCAAGTTACCTGCTGGGAGAAACGCTGAAGTTACAGTAGCCTATAACCACAGGTCTACCAAATATGCTTTGGAGACACGGATCTAAAAAGGTGTCCCACCTGCTTGGCTAAATTAAACCACGAGCTGTGTTTCAAGAGCATACAATGTGAGCGTTGCATCTTTTAGTGAATTATATATTTTTCTTCTTTCTTTCCTGACCTCCCAGCTGCTGTATGTTCATCAGATTGGCGATCAGAAAGAGAGTATTCCAGACGTAAACACATTATTATTTTCAAATAAAAAAAACCGTGAATGAGCTGAGCAGCAGAGGGACCATTTGCTGCCTGGGTCCAAGCTGAAGCACAAAACCCATCCCACCTGAGGTCTAACAGCACTCTGGCTGTAAAGGGCCAATTTAGCCCCACAGCCTGTAGATAGAATTGTCTATCCTCACACAGAATTTCAATAGCTATTCAGTAGCTCTTGTCTCTCAGGTCCAATCAAGCAGGCCGAGAGGCTGCAGAGGCTGCACTTAAGCAAATTCACATGTTTGCCAAGTGGTACACACACATTGCATTTATTTTGCTCTGGGTCACACATTCACTGACACCTTCCATTTTTCCCCCCCTCTCATCTCCCTGAATAATACCAATAACTGAGCCGTGGAGGGGGATGAGAATCCTCGCAGTGAGGAGGATGAAAAGACAAATCGCAGCGTGAGGACTGAATTATTTGCATGTTTATTTGCATGTCCGTGACGCCTCCATGTGCATCTTTGCTGTCGGACTTTACAGGCCAACAGGCTTGGTGCTACTGTTCAAAATTGCTTGCTCTAACTGAGACGTTAAGACCCTCCAAAGCACAGTTCAGCCAGCATTTTTCATTTCTTTCATGTCCATGCAGACGTGGATCACATAAACATGGAGCTGGACACATTTCTGGGAGCATCTGATCAGACAGGTGAGCCTCTCACCTGGCTCTTCCATACGTGCATTTTTTTTGCGGTTGTTGGTTGGTGACATCATATTTCTGAAGGCTGTCACCCCATTCACAGCAGAGAGGGACATCTATAGGTGTCGCTGCTTTTTTCTGGCATTCTGATGTGAAATGAAAGGCCCAGGATAATTTGCCATCATGTTTTCTGTGCACTCCAGAGAATATCAACAAACTAATGTTGGTTTATCAATTTTAAGGATGGTGTCAATCTGTTTTTGCAAACAAACTCTTCATACTGTCTTAAATATGTGGTCTTAGAAGCTTGATTGGGGTAGTGACTTGAATTCTGGCGCAACCCGACATTGAAAGAGACATCTGTGGAACTGAGACAGGAAAGCCTGAATGGCACAAAATGCCAATTGAATACACATTGTACTCTGAATTGTTGGACCGTGAAGAATTAATTTTCAACTTTGTCTGAATGTAGAAAAGCGTTCTATCTATGAGTATAATATCCTCACAGCACACTAGGGTCTTTTTCAAGAGCAAATAAACTAGTGTGCGTGTGTATTGGGCAGCAAAACCAGGGAGCCACCCAGGAAGAGAAAAACATTTTCTGGCGTACAAATTTGTGCTGGGTGAGCAACTTTTATTGGAATGGATGGGCACCATCTTGGAACATGATATGCCATTCTTTGAATAAATCCACGGTTTTTGAGCCCAAGGTACATTTATTAGCGGTGGCGGAACTATCTGCATCAAAAACGCATGAGTTCTCACTTGGCCCATAACTTCTCACCAGATTTCACGGAAATGCGTTCACCAGATTGAGAGATATCCTGCTAACCAACAAGCAGAACCCGCACAGAACCAGCTCCACGAAGGCAGCTTAAATGTCCTCACTGGCTCTGACTAATTTGAGTTTCCCTGCGGCAGTGCATATTTACAGATAAACTGTTGACAGTGGTGCTCTAATTCCCTGTAAAAGTGGAGCACAATTTTTCATTTTTAAGACCTAATACTAAATAATGACTAAATAATGATCGGACCAGATGTTTAGAGTGTACCTGTCGGTAATGATAAAATGAATCACAGTTTATTCGTAAAATGTGTTTTCTCGCTCTCACAGGTGTACGTGGAGTATGCAGATTGGTTTTCAGATATCAAAACCAATTTCTTTTCTACAGTAAAGTGAAAGAACTCACTGCTTTATCAAACGTCTTTAATAAAAAGCATTGTTTTTCACTTCCTGTTTCAGAGCCCTGAGTGTGCTGTGAGCCTGACGCTTTCAGCCGAGCTCCAGTAATTCTGGCTGTCAGTCACGGCAGCACACAAAGACAGGGAGGGGGTTATCACTCACCACCTCATTAGACGCTAATGGAAACACATTTGCGAAAAAAAGAAATATCCCGCTATTGTTGTGCGTCCATACTGAGATTATCTGTAATTCTATGGCACAATATAAGGCTGAGGAGAGAAACAGTTGTTTCTATAGGTGTGTGTGTGTGTGTTCACACATGTTCAGTGTATATGTGTTTCATTGTATTAAATACATTAAGTGTCTTGTCATTTATTGTATATGCTGGTCCTAATTAAAAATAAATCACATTTTATTTGCCTAAAATATGGTACAGATACGTTTTGCTCACTTGTTATGCATGTATGTTGCTTTAAATTCAACAATATGTGAAAGCAGGAAGATGATTTAAGTCTATTGGACTCAGAAAGTCAAAGATCTATTGGTTTATATTTGAAAAAAAAAAAAATGATTCTGGCTTTAGGAGCTCCGTAGAGTTGTTTTCTTTCCCATTTACATTTCGCAATCACCTCTTATTGACACAAGAAAAGGAAATGACCACCCCGCCAAAGTCAGTCAGTCATTCAGATGATTATATTCTTTAAGTCAAGTCGGTCATTTTACCTATTGGCAGCGCTGGCAACTGATTTCAGGAGGAGGTCCTAATTGCACATTATTTCCATCTAATCTCGCACTGAAGCAGGGCGCTTACATCAGACCTGCTGTCGTGTCCTCATCAATGTTTGAGCAGCAGACAGATCAGCATGTTCACAGCACCTAAGAGAATGAGGCAGCGAGCGAGGACCAGTGTGTCAGCAGCTGTTAGTGCCCTCACAGGGACACACACATGATGAGCCACACACTGTAATGATGAGGCTACGCCGAGCTTTTGAGGCTCGGGACCTGAGGCGTCCATTAAAAAGGAACCCCGGCTATGAAGACGTGTAGGCATTAATATGCCATAATTGTTCCCTCGTACTAAAATGCGTTGCTAAAAACACATGTGATATCATCAGCACTATTAAAATCCTCAATGTTTTAATACATATTTTGACCTAGGGAAGCAGTCATCACTTTATGTGCTCAATGCACTCTGGGTCGATGATGTGAGTTGGTTGTGTTGAGAGGTGAGTCGTGAGCCGCCACAGTTAGCTGTTGGCAAATGTTCGGTCTAAAGGCAACAAGGGAAGCGATGTAAGCTTTCCAAGTGATACGAAGTGGAGAAATGAACGTTGAAAATGCTTGTGGACGTCTCACCACTTTGCTCCTGATGCATTTAGTTGACCACAGCTGCCAAAACAGCTCACAGGTGCTGCTGGTTATGAATGACGACTTAAATCAAATGCCATGCCAACACTTTTCTCACACAAGGGTCAAAACATCCTCAGGAAGCGAGTGAAATCCGCTCTAAGAAACGCCAAAGACAGGAAACGTCGGACGCTCTCCTGCTAGGATTTCAACGACACGCTCCCGCAGTCGTGGCTTCTGAGGGGGAACCACAGGACACAACCCTGATCATGGAGGAAGCTGATGATTCACCTACTTAGTCAGCTCAGCAATCCATAGTTTTTACAGTGTTCTCCAAGTATGACCTAATGTAGCGACTAAGACAGGCCGAGACGGATCAGATGCAGCGGTACAGTAGCCGGCAGATGTGCGCCAACTCGTAACCACGGACTGTGTTTACGCAGCATGACAGAAAATTGAGTTGGATAAACAAGTCGAGGAAGGCCCAGGATCTGTTCCTCTTAAATTTAAGTTCATCAGAGCCCTCTCAAAGCACCCAGGATTCACACGCTTCAACTGACACCCATATAGAAGATGGACGGTTTCTAGTCCTCGAGGACCAGCTAAAACAATTGCTTCTGCATTGCTTAAAGTGTGGCTCCTATATTCAATTTCAACCAAGTTATGAGGGAGCTGCAAAATGAAGGATCGCAGTTCTAGAGCTCACATGTACTAATGGCTGGTCCCACTCAGAGTAGGCTGAGACAGCCATCTGTAACTACAAAGGGGCAGCATCAGTTTTCTGCAGCGGCATCGATTTTGCTAAATTTGAAAGGTTCTGTAATAACATGAACCTCAAAACAATATGTGAAGACACATCACACAAGACTGAGGAAGAAGTTTGCACTTCCTGTTACTGAAAATGGGCCAAAGATAAGAGGGGCAGTGTTAACGACAATGGAATCACAAGAAACAGAAGTTGTGCTCTGAGGAAATGGTATGTGAATACTTCACATACACTATTTTGGATGTGCAGAGTCAAAGGTTTTGCTACTCCACTACCATGGAAATCAGAGGTTTTGAGGAAGCTCTTTTAAACAACCGAAGCAAATGGAGTGACGGTCTCTACATCTCCACTGACGGACATCCACAAATCATAAAAGAGTGGGTGACGCAGAGATGCTGAAAGAGAAGTGGGTATCGGTAATACGCCGCGTTACCGGCTGACACGACCGGCACAGGGAACAGGCGCTATCACCGATGTGCTCATGAGCCCCTTGATACGATGAGTCATGGAGGTGAGCTTTGGTTAAGGCCAGGATCTGAAGCCCACGACGCACTCGTGTCCACAGTGAAAGACAAGAGGCTTTTGAAAGACCTGGATCGTCCGATGAAGTGCATCCACGCAGCATCACCAGAGGTATGTTCACGTATAGAAATATAATGTGACTCACATATTTCATTTCTTTTTATCTCAAATACCTTCCAAAGAGAATACATTCTGGATATGATGTGATGATCCATGCCTCATGCTTGCCGCTCAGGATCACAACAGCAATGTGAACAGGGAACAGGTGGGTGAACGATCATTACTCCTCTCCTTTGTAAGCACTGTGTGTCACTTGATACTGTACATCAAAATGTTTTAATGCTTCTGTTTATCAACAGGCTTTTTTTCTAGATGGGGAGAGTGTTGGTGAACCCAAGTCCTCTGAGCAGTGACCAGTGGCTGTCGAGAAGGACTACGGCTACATGGCGGCTATGGTGGCAGATGTGTCTGTCCTCTGTCTCAGATTCGCACCAGGACATGGACATGAGAGTGAACCAGACACATATCATGGCTCCACAAGAGAGACCATCCAGACCACAGATCATTTTTCAAACTCAGCAGTGTTCACATTTCAAGTAGTTGCATCGTTATTAAACACATGATCTACACACCAGCATTGTTTGAATATGGATCTATTTTGAATTTTGGGCACATTTGGTCAAAATGTTTTCATCTAAACGTGAACATTTGTGTAGGGTCTATGTTGTTGAGCCCTGCATAACTGAAACAGAAAGGTCGATCAAACATTGCAAGAAGTCTTGATGGAAATGAGAATCGAAATCTCTCATACTACAGTATGATCAGTGACTACATCTTCAAACCCTGCGTAGATTCCAGTATGTTCAGTGATGACATTTCTTATTTCGTCAACTGCACCAAAAGAAAGGAACTTTACAACAAACCCTCTCCCTCACAGTGAAGCAGCTGCCGCGACTCCAGCAGCGTCGCTTCATCGCGTCTCTGACCGTCTTCATTTTGATGCTCGTTTTGAATATAGTTTTCAGTGCTGTCTTGCTCACAAAATTTCCATTCAAGTTCAAATTGAAAAGGCCGTGCAGACGACGCTGCAGGGTAAAATGAATGGGACTGAGGCTGTTAAGACCATTTTACGTCACTACCCAGATTGCATTGTGACGTAAACAACAATGGCGGCCTACGAGCAAAATGATTTTTCCAAATGTTATACAGACTAAGGCAGCTTGAGTGATTTTTGCATCACATTTATATATCTGATACCAACGTTGATCTCATAAGGCGTACAGGGCTTCACAGTCGGGGTTCCTTTTAACATCCGTTTTAATAATTAAGAGACTGCTTTGGGAAAATAGCTTTGCTATGCAACTGAGAGGAGAGAAGGAGGGAAGGGACTGGTGGAGAGGGAGTGAGGGGAGAGACGGGGTGAGAGAAACTGAAAAGCACAGGGGGGGACATGTTTGAAGAAAGGGTGAGAAAGGGCCTGAGAGAGACAGAATGATTCATTTTACATCCCCAAGTCAGCTGAGTTACAGTGTAAGGGCTGAGGGGCTGTGCTGAAGTTTGGTTCCATGTACAGAGCAAGCAATCGCTAATTTTATCAAGGATGTAATTTCTACCCGGGATCTGAAGGACGTGTCTCCTCAACCCAGTGTTTAGCCCTTTCACTTTTATTGTCTCTCTGAGACATCAAGCAAAAAGCTTAATGAGCAGCACGTGGTGAGGACAGTGCTATGTGGACTTATTATGCCTCTGATCCGCCAGCGGAGGTAGTAACAGAGCCACAGCAGGGGTGAGATGACGTCAGTGTGAATGGAAAAGCCAGCAGACGGGGGTGTGTCCGTCTGATGGTGTTCACAGTCTGACAGCTAAACACATTCTTCACTCATCAAATAAAAGAGAAATGTCCCACACGTCAACCCACAAAGCAACGTAACGGGACCAAACAACAGTAATATGTGGTGTCTTCAGCATCTTATATGAGGAAAAAAATATACCCAGGGAGCCAGGCGGCTCCCGCAGTGATTATGTGACGCAATTCAGAACAAAAAACTTTACCCCTCATGATGTCTTTGTCACCTTCCACAATTGGGTTGTTGTAGTTACTGTAACTGGCAACTTGGATTTTAAAAAATCACTGCGACGGCCAGACGTATCATCCGAGGCTGCAGTGAACCTCCTCGCAAGGAGGGATAATCACTGATGGTGACTGTGTGATGTCACTTAGAGCACAAAACTTAACTTTGTCACTTTCCACGACACATGGCAGGTCAGAATCTCCATCGCAACACATCACAACAGCATCCATATGATTAAACATGTTGATATTAAAAGGTGGAAACCAGGGTAACACGTTTACGAAAAACAACACAGATCTCAGCGCTAGGAAGTGTATCGCCGCGCCTCTCTCGTTTCAGCAACACCGGCGTGCTGTATGAAATGACACTGAAGCAGCTTTATGGTTCAGTGTGAACAAACAAAGCAGGTGTAAAGGCAAGCCTTCTCTGTAGCGATAATGCGGAATCTCTGTGTGAACAGGGCTTTAGACCACTCAGACTAACTGAAAGGAATACCTGCAAACATCACTCAGGGCTGAAATGCTACTGTGTACTAAAACCCATTTTGTAAATTAATTAAATATTCAAACATCAGTCAAAGAAAACATGGCAAATCTAGCAGAAAGGTAAAAAATGTAAGTGGTTTACACAGCTTTTCTATTTCTGTAACTACCAAAATAACCCTTTTTATGATAATCTATTGTTGGCTATTGTTTGTTTATAAAATATGATTAATTGTAGATCCTGAGAATTCACAATATCTCAAAGTTGATCTGACAGTAGTTCAGCATAGTGAGTCTCGATGTTGGCTCACAGTATTACCATTGATTTTTAGCTGTTTCAGCTGTTTTTGAAATATTTCTCTTTGGCTGCTGAATGCTCTGCAATGTGCACCAGCTCGTCTCCAACTTTGTCTGCTGCTTGGTGCCAAACATTTGGTGTACAGTGGGTTTATTAGCCTTATGACTACTTTACTCGTAACAGCTACTGGCCGCAGCCAGTGACTAAGCGACGAGAGCTGTGAGAGTGAAGAGGAAAAAAGTCAAGGTGTGAGCCAACAATAATCTCCAACTCAACCTGAGTCCCCCCCCCATGTCTGAGTCAACCATGAGGCGTGGGGGCCACTTCAGCAGCCTGTGCAGCTGCTGTGTTTTGGTCCCCTGGCAGATCACATGGTGCAAATGCGAGGTGGTGGTAGCAGTGGTGGTGGGGGTTAGTGGGCGGGGGTCTATTTTTGAGCACTGCCATTCTGAAGCATGAGCCTCCCACCACCCCCACCAACTCTCCTCTCTCTGCCTCCACCATCCCTCCCTCTTCTCTCCCCTGGCATCCCATTTCCCTGTATAATTAGGCTTCTAATTAAGGCTGTGGATGTTGAGGATGAATGCCCACTGTCGGCCCTGCCTCTCTCTCTGTCTCTCTGCATGGGGCCTTAGAGCTGCACTGTAAGTCTGCAACACAAAGGCCCAGAGCTGGCTTCTCTGACAAATTCCCTTTTTGTATATTCAATACGCAGCTATGGATTGATACACTCAGCCTACTCGCGAGATCAGCATAATATGGCAAAATGCAAAAATGTGCTCTTTGCATCAAAAAGGAACGCTTGCGTCGGCTTTGATTTTACCCTGTAGTTCAGCACCCTCCAGTTCCAAGTCCCAAATCATTTCGAAAAGCCCTCTGAGGAATCATTTTCAGACAGAATGAAATTAGCCAAACCTTTGCCTTGAACCTATCTTCGCAGCTATCCTAAATCATGACAGGTGGACATGGCCCATCCATTTCTAAATAGCGTCACATGTCAGTCTGTTCTTTGAAGGTGGACACATGTCACATATCTTCACACCATGCATGTCCTCAAACATGGATGTAAACTAGACATAAACCAGATTTCTTTGCTTTTTGGTTTCCTAGCTACCATCTTTAATACATCTAGTAGTAGCTGTTGTTTCAAGCTTTTAAGGCTGAACACAGCTTAGTTAGGGACATTCAGTGCTGAGACGAGGACCCTTTCGAACCCATACATACATTATGCCGAATGCTCGGCAGGCGATGATGTGAGAGGTGATCTGACTCCCTTCGCTGGTGACAGGAGACAGTTTTCTCTGCTGGGTGAGACAGGTGGAAACAGTTGCCTGTTAATGAGCGACTCCTAAGAGCTGACAGGAAATTAGGGGAGATACAGACTTAGATTTAGACTTAGATTTAGGTTGCTGTTATGACGGACAGATCGAAATGGTTTGCACAATTCTGAATGCTGCCATGTGTCACAATGCCTGGAGAGGTGGACAAATGTTACATATCTTCATCAGTCATGTCTGCAACATATAAACTGCTTTGCTAAGTATTTCACTACAAGGCCACCAATGGTCTTGCTAGTGCACAGGACAAGATGAGATCCATAGGCCCATAGAGAAGCAGCCCAGGACGACTGACCTGGGGTCCTCCCATCGTCTGCATCAGATGTAGTGTTCGCTTTTGTTACAAAATGTATGTGATGCACAGTATTTGTCTAATTGTGGCACGTTTCATGATAGTTGAGGGCATTTCCCTGGTCGTATTGAAACATAAGGAGCAGGCGTCAACAGCTGCATAATATAAATGGAGCTGTGAGGAGTAGAAAGCCCAGACAACCCAGCAGCCTCCAAATCCTGAGTCGGCCCCGCTGAAATGTCCTTGAGCAAGACACTGTGTCCCTGCTACCCCCAGCAGCTCTGACCTGGACATACCAGAAACAGAACGTCCCAATCCACGTCAAAAAAGTGCCTGTGAGGCACTAAATGGTTTTTACGCCTAAATAAGCACGACCTGAAATAATACAGTACGTCCCAATTCAGTTGTTTACTGAATGTTGCTGTTATCAATCAACAGAGAGGTGAACAGGCCTGTGTTTGTTTTTCCGCTCCACTCTCACACTTCAGTTTTTTTTCAGACCGCAAATAGCTCCAACAAACAGCTCCAAACATGCAGCGTTCGCCCTGTTTATTGCTGCTTGATTTCTCCGTGCCATCCTACACCTCTCAACCACGCAGGCGGGCTGATGAGGGTAGAGGATGAGTATGGTAGATATGTGCACTCCCAGGTGGAGGTTGTCCATCCATCATATGGATATTTATACTTCCAGTCCCCCCACCCACTCCCTACTCCACCCTACTGTTGGATTAGTGTGAACAGATGGATGGATAGTTGGACGTGCATATGGATCGGGTGAAGTGTGTGAGTGAGTGTTTGTGCGCCTGGTGGGTGTAGACACGAGTAGTCACTGGGTATTTGTTTATGTTCTTGTGTGTGTGTGTGTGGGTGTGTGTGTGTGTGTGTGTGTGTTTTAATGAAGTACAGGGTGTGATACAGCTGATGGGTCACATTTAATGTGGCCCGCCAACACACGGCAGCTGCCTTTCACATTAAAATCACATAAATCACTCGCTGCAAACATGATCCATTCTCTACTGAGGGTTTTTTTTTGTTTTGTTCTTGTTGTTCTGTATCCAGTGTCCAAAAGAGATCAAATTCACAGCGTTATATACCTGTCTAGCACACAAGACGCTGACAGGAAGAAATGCGACTATTGTACTATAGGATTTTTGGTGAGCAAGAATGTGAAAGATTTGTCCAGTCTGTGTTGCCCTGCATTGAGTCTGTCAGGTCATACCTCAGACTCCCAGCCAAGCACTAGAATGGCACTGAGCAGAGTGCGTACTTCCACAAAGGCCCAACGCTCCCCTTTATTTCAATCAAGACTGTATGTTGCTGTATGGCAGCTGAAGAAAAGATTACCCCCTATTAAAACACATTTAAATCCACTAGTTCTGTTTTTTTATTAGGATCCACATCAAATTGCACCCTACATGTACATTGTACCCGCCTACATGTAAATACAACAAATCACCAAGTTCGTGAATTATTCCCTCAGGAATTAACAAAAATGTCAAAACATACCTGGTGGTTTAATGTTGTGGCTGATCAGTATATCTATACATTATGAATAAATCATTACAAACTTATCCATCAGGAATGTGCATGTGTGTAACTGCCAGATGACACACTGTCTTCCTGGACACAACCTATGACAGCAGCTCCAAGCATTTCACACACATCATGCGACAGGGTGAGTTACAACAGTGTGCGGGCATTACTCTCTTCATCCAGTCAATCGGACACAGAAACATGAAACGGCCATCTCTCTAGTGTCCTCAAGCCCGACAGTCCGTAATGATGACGTGCAGAGAGTATAAAATGTGTTTGGTGTGCGTCTCAAGGCATTAGCGACAGTGGAGCTGCAGGCACCCTCTATGGTTTACCATGGCCCTACATAATGATCATGTGGAGCAGATGTGAGCTGGACTGAGATGAGCCTCAGGGTGCTCTTGTGCACTGACAGAGGGAGGCACACACTGCTCCAAGCCCTCTGAAACTCCAGTATCCCCTTTTATCATTCTGGGTATAATGTGAACCACGAAGACAGTGTAAAAAATGTAGCTCATGGTTCCTCAGAGTTGATTAAAAATGACCACAACCTTTACACTGAATAAATATTGTTTAAATGGTAAATTGTATACCATGGCAAGATTTGGAATGAGTGGAACACATATTACCATTCATGGAGTTTGCTTCAATAATCAGTCTATTACAGGTCTAAAATGGGACCAAATCTGGTAGGAAAAAAAAAATGTACATACAACAAATTGAATGACCAATTTTGATGATGTAGAAAGTTATGTGAGGAAAGTCACTTGGAGGCATTTCAAAGCTGTCACAGGCCCCAAGATCAACCGTACAAACAACTGTTTGTAAGTATAAAGTGCATGGTACATTTGTGTCACTGCCACGCTGAGAAAACACAAACTATCACCTGCTGCTGAGAGAAAACTGGTCAAAGTCTGCAATGAATTAGAAGCTCCTGGAAGACAGGTGTCAGATCCACAGCCACACGTGTTTTCCGTTGCCATGAGCTGAGAGGCTGCCGTGCAAAAAGAGGCCCTTGACATGGCACACTAAAGCTCGACTGAAGTTTGCTGCTGATCACATGGACAAAGAATACACCTTCTGGAGGAAAACTCTGTGGTCACATAAAACAAAAATGTGATTGTTTGGCCACAACGGCCAGCAATATGTTTAAAGACGAGAAGGTGAGGCCTTTAACTCCAAGAACACCACACCTACTGTCAAGCATGGTGCTGGTAGTGTTATGCTGTGGGGCTGTTTAGCTGCCAGTGGATCTGCTGCTCTACAGAAAGTAAATGGAATAATGAAGAAGGAGGATTATCTCAAAATGCTTTAGGAAAACCTAAAATCATCAGCCAGAAGATTGGCTTTTGGGCCCAGTTGGGTGTTCCAATACAACAATGATCTCAAACACACATCAAAAGAGGTAAAGGAACGGCTGAATCTGGCTAGAATTGAGGCTTTGGAATGACTTTCCCAAAGTCAAGACTTGAACCCCATCAAGAACATGTGGACTGTGCTGAAGAAAGTCCGTGCCAGGAAGCCAACAAATTACTATTCAGCCAGAGGACTACAAGAAGCTTGGGGATGGCTGTCAAAAGCAACTAATTGATGTTAAAATTATCAAGGGACATTCAACCTAAAATTAGAATGACTGTATGTTTTTGAACCAGCAGATTTGGTCATATTTTCAGAAGACCTATAATACATTCAGTATTGAGCCAAACCTCATGAATGTTCTTTGTGACAAAGTAGTTTGCGTTTCATCCATTCAATCAGAGAAAAATGAGAGCTGAAGAAATCATTGGAGCTGAAAACTACCATGAAATACATGTTCTTTACAAGTTTGTGTAAACTTTTGACCTCAACTGCATTTTATGACATCTCACACGCTCCTCACTCACATGATCTATAATTGTTCCTTTGCTAATCTTTTCTGTCAATACCGTTACCAAATGAAGAACACGCCGTCTCAGACAAGACAGACCTCGCAGCGTTTGTCGTGGTGTAATAACGCCGCTGCTGTCTGTGGAGCATGCAGGATCACATACGAGGGCTGTTTTTAACTAGTCTTCTGTGTCCCAGTTAAATTAGAGAGAAGCCAATAAGCACGCAACTTCACACTGTGTTTACAGCACCATAAAAGACAAAGCTTTTTTCTCTTTGTCACTGATGGGTTCAGTTGTAATGAGTCCAGCTTCGCGTTTGTCCTCAAATGGAGGAATTACCATAACGCACAGTCAATAGACCATTTTGTCTCCCATTTTCTAACCAAGCCCCAGAGTTCTAAAGAAACAGCCCACACCATAACAATGTAAAAGTTTACACCAGCAAATTAGCCAACTGCAGAGAAGGCTGTTCTGGAGGTCCTGAATACATGTAAGAGGAGGAACAGTGTGTAAAATGGAGCACTTAACAGCTCTCAGCGGTAGTTTTACAGCTTGAATCGCCCATGACAGACAAGTCCTCTAGACACTTAGCCCACAAAGACGCGGTGCTTCAATCTTTGTTAACGCCTGTAAGAACAGTGGGTGGGCCCAATTAAAAAGCCTACAGTGAGAGTGTGTGATAGAGCATGGAGCATCATTAGGTTACTGTGGGGGAGGGCATGTATGATGCAATTTTATTCATTAGTGGTCTGATGGATGTTCAGCTGCCTGTGATTAGGCGAAGTAAACAGCAGCTGTTCACTGGAGTGAAAGTTGTTCCGCCGGGGAAGGTCATAACACTATCGACGCTGAAAATAAGAGGCTGCCGCTCATGGCCGGAATACAGCTGATTCATGGGTAGAAAGAGCAGTCTAACTGGCCTGAAGTGACCTAATTGTTGCACTGATTCCCAACCAGGGAGACTTTGTACCCCAGTGTATCAGCAGCTGTCAAGAGGACACACGGAAAGATTAGAAGAAATAAAACACAAAGAAAAAATAGAATAGAAACTATGATTTTAGAATAAATCCATATACTGTAGCACCTCAAAACGACATATTAGATGGGCTCGAAGCACTTTGCAACACCGGTCACAGTCACCGGTTCACACATTCATACACTGATGGCAGAGGCTGTCATGCAAGGTGCCAACAGCTCATCAGGACCAATCTGGGTGTCAGTGTCTTGCTCAATGATACTTCACCATGCAGCTGGGGGAGCCAGGGATTCAAACTAGCAACCTTCTGTTTACTAGATGACCCACTCTACCTCTGCCCGTTTTGAATCCCAGAGTCCATGAAAACTTGTTAGCAAGTGAAGAGTCAGCTTGTTGCTAAGCTATAAGCAAACAGTCTGTTCTACCTCCAAAGCTGAGAAATGAAGCAAATGGCCAATGCAGTAGTACCAAAAACTGCAGTTCCATGAATGGCCACTTGAGGCTTGCTCCAAAAGCGAGTCAGTCCCCATAAGACCCCATGTTAAAATATTCTTTACAGCAGAAATACACGTTTACAGCCCAGTAAACAATAAGTTTTTCCTTATGAAATGTATATAACTCACTCATTCAATTATATTCATGCTTATACCATGGTCTGGGGGAATACTCGATTCTGATTGGCTGCAGGGTGTCCATTAACCCCTGATATATGGACACCTACTAAGTAGTTCCAGTCAAATTGACTGTTCACCGCTGTAAATTAATGCGCTAGCTGGCGTACCAAATCTGAATATTTTATTTCCAGCACTGAGTTCAGTCCGTCAGTCCTTCAGTGTCTTATCCTCTGAACACCACAGGGTGGCGACTGTAACACACAAGCTGCAGAAAGTTCACTTCCCTTCTAAATTTACTGATACGCGAATAATCTCTCATCCCGTTCGCTGTTCGGCTCTCTGCTTCAGGCTGCGGCCACAGTAACGTTACACACGGCTGGTCATTTGTTCGTGAAAATCTTGCTATTGATTTGGGGACAATGACATGACTGGTTTGCTAGCTAATCGTGTTAGCTAGCATACTGTCAAGTTATATTTACTGTTTGTCAACCGTACGCAATGTTATTGACTTTGAATCTTGCTAGCATAGCGTTAGCTTTCTGGCTCATGGCTGAGCGGACTAGAATATCTCCCGTTGCCAAGTCGTATCTATGGTCCGTCCTATTTACTGGAGGAGTGAACAACGTCTCCGTTGCATAAGAATCTGACGGGAGAGTAATGACTGTTCCAGGTATTAGTCAAACCCTTAGGCGTTACCAGGGAAACTAAGTTATGGCTTGTGAAAAACTTTATATTTTGATTGTAAAACGCATGAAAATGTAAATTAATGGTCCGAATTTATTTTCTTTGGCAAGTGACCATGGTATAAGCGGGATAATGCCCTTCGAGGTGTCCATAAACAGAAGTTAATGGACTTCGCGGAGGCAACCTTCCTCCGCTGCGCGTCGGACGGTTCTTAGGCCTCCGCGTCGTCCATTAACTCCTGTTTATGGACACCTCGTCGGGCATTATCCCTTACTTAAAGTTATGCAGAATTAAGAGCGGGGCCGCTTTGAGTGACAGCTAACCGAAAAGCGTTTTATAGGCGTCACCTCAGCTAATTCAAGTCACCAGTCGTTACCTCTCGGCCCTGTTTTAGATAGTGGTGCCTTTTGGATAACTTTCATGCAAAAATCGGACACATTTGTGAATTGGGCAGAACTCGGAGCTTCTGGAAGAGTGAACACATCCAGGAGAGCACAGTGTTCATGTTTGAAACTTTTGGGATTAAAAAGTTCTCAACCTTTCTGCGGCAATGTGTGCAGAGCAGCCGAAATCAACCATACATTACAGTCTGTCATTCATTCTCACTTATTGCTGAAGAGTCTTTAAAGGGATATTCCAGTGTAAGTTTAATCCATGGTCTAACACACCGTGAAACTGTGTTAGACTCCCTCTCGAGAGATAAAGTTTGCAGACCGCTAGCTAGCGTAGTTTTAGCATCCTCAGAAACGACCACACGACAACAATACACTGCAGTAAATGGGTCCAAATATAAAACCGCCATCAAAAAGCCACAAATAATGCTCAGAACAGCACCAAACTTCAGCAACATTAGAAACGGGGTCCCAGCACATATTTCGAGGCATCAAACATTTGAAGGGAGGCTTCTCGGGTGGTGAGATTTGTTTATCTATTCCGACAAATATGGCAATGATATCAAATGTTTGATGCCTTGAAATATGTGCTGGGACCCTATTTCTAATGTTGCTGAAGTTTGGTGCTGCTCTGAGCATTATTTGTGGCTTTTTGATGGCGGTTTTATATTTGGACCCATTTACTGCAGTGTACTGTTGTCGTGTGGTCGTTTCTGAGGATGCTAAAACTACGTTAGCTAGCGGTCTGCAAACTTCATCTCTCGAGAGGGAATCTAACACAGTTTCACAGTGTGTTAGACCATGGATCAAATTTACACCGGAATATCCCTTTAAGCTGAACTCTACTTGCTCAATGTAAAGACAGGAGATGGGAAAAAGAAAGACGATTAAGGATAGGGAAAGATCTGGAGTTTTTGGCGAGTCTTGACTGTAGTCAGAGCCCAAACTGAACACAAACACAGTGTTGCTCGCCAGCATACGTCTAATGCAGACTAAGGTATTCTGGCTGTTTGGGGTGAATACACCCACAGTCAAACTCACACAAGTAACTTGTTTAAACACAAATAATCCCACAATCAAACACACATGAATAATGCAAAGCAAAATTCACACCTAATTCTTTGAGGACACAGCTGCCTTGTTTGCCTTAGCTAGCGATGAAGACATGTATGTGGGTGTGTTGAGTAACCAGTCTCCAGCCAGCTTGTTAGAGTCAGGCGGAGTTAGGCGCTGCCAAGATGGTGACGGCTGGTGCCAACCAGATTTCACCCAGGCTTCACAAAGGCCCTTCAGAAACCTATGGGTGACATCGAGGTGGCTCTGTCCACTGTTTGTTACATTTTTCATTACAGTCAATGGGCTAAATGTGCTGGTTCACCAAATGTGTTGCATAAAGTTTAGAAATAGCTAAATGTAATGAATCGAAATTTATGAAATAAATGGTGAAATTGTTCATTTAAAAAGATGAATAACAACTCAGAGTTATTGATACATGTCTGAAATGTCACTCTAAGTGGTGATAGTAAAAATGCTAGCTTGATCAAATCACCTAAACATTGAGAGTTTGATTGTACAACATCAATATTATAGCCTGACTTTATCAACTTTTATCATTTCAAATTATTAATATCCACTTATATCACAAACGTATTATGAAACATCTTAAGAGTGACATGGAATTGTTGTCAAACTGGCAATGAAAGAGTTTTTGGGGTCATCTGACGGGGCTGTCAGAGAAAACAAGAATGGGAAGCGCTGCATTGTGGTTTGATCATACATCGATCAAAGGGTTGATCCCAGCTTTTTCTCTACAGTTCTGTGAGGATTTTGAGCTTGATGTGATGAGAGAAAAGGCTGAACTTTGCGCTAAACGGCGCAAGCATGCTAAGGTTTAGGTACAAAGGAAAGGTCAGTGCAGAAAGCCCTGGAGGAGAGGCAGGCAGGTTGGTAGTTCAAGCAGCCGCAGCATAAGGCAGAGGATCAGAGACCTTTCGGGATGAAGCGGCAGATGGTTGACGAGGAAGCTGCTTGGCATGCATTAACGTTCACCCAGGTGCACAGAAAGAGAAGGAGGCAGAGAACAAGAGCGACTTCTTACATTTTATTCTGCTGCGGCCCTCAGTGTATGCATAAGCAGTGCAACCTGTTCGAAAGTCATTGTATTCTTCTATACATGAGTAGGAAGGCAGGAGTCAAGATACAGGATTAGAGTCTCTCAGGTATAAAGATTATATTCATTGTGACAGGGACTGTACGGTTTACTGTTTGCAAAGACTAGCACAGATCTTCTGCACTGCCTTCTCATTCAAATGTTTGTCAGTGAAACACCCTGCAAACAAAAACTACACTGCAGTTACGTTATCTCTGGGCTGCTGATTATTTTCTGGATTAGTCACTAAACAGAAAATAGTGAAAAATAGACTTCTTCAGATGGTTCGGTTACCAACAGTGCCAAACCCAAAGACATGCTACACAGTGTAGTCCAAAAAAAAATCAGTTTAAATCAGTGATTTCTACCTAAAGGAGTAGTTAGGGTTAGGAGTATTGTTTGCTGTGAGGCTAGAGGCAGACATTAGCAAGCTTTTGAGATGCTGGTAGATTGGTTCCACTTGGACAGAGCTAGACCAGCTGTTTCCCTGTGTGTCCAGTCTTCATGCCGAGCTAAGCTGGTCAACCGCTAGCGATGGCTTCACATTTACAGTGCAGTCACCACAGAGGTATCAATCTTCTCCTCTAACTCTACTGAATGAGATGAGTTCATTTTTTTTGATTATCAACTCATCATTTAAGTTTATATCGCTACTTCTATTAATAATCATTTTATTACTGGGTTTAGATCACTCTGAGAATGACAAAAAAAAACAATTATTTGGACAATAATCGTCCACTACTTGCACAAAATGTTGTGTTAATAAGTGTTAAGGGCAACCTTGCAAATTGTGAAGTAGCCTATATTTACAATGTTCAAATCATCAATGACAGGACTACTGTGAATTTTGGATACTGTGTTGTTGAGTGTATAACACAGTGGACACTGTGACAACACCCATACATTTCTAAAGAGCCAGAATGAAGCCCAGGGTGAGTGGTAACTGCCAGCACCATCTTGCCAGCGCCCGACTCCGCCTAGCTCCCGGCTAAACGGGCAAAGAGGTGGCGTGTGAGTGGAGCTGAAGCAAGATTAGTTGCTTAAACAAGCCCACCGAGCGGACAGCTATAAAGCTGGATAGCATTAACAAGCTGTGTGTTCACACATAAAGAGAAGCTAATTTCAGCTCACATAAGTCGCGTGAGTTTGACTGAGGTTTATTTGCTCCAAACAGCCAGAACATCCTGTACGTTGGCCGCAAGATAGCAAGCAACACCTGGCACCGGTGCTGTGTTTGAGTTTGATCTGAGCAAAGTTACACTTAACACTCTCCCACCTGACTTACACGCCATCACTTTGCTCGCCGGAAGTTCATGTTCACCCAATTCTTTTAGATCAAAGTCGAGCTGAGGGGAAAAAAACCTGGGTGTACTGCAGAGTCAGTCAAATGCAGAGTTTACACATTCCCACTGTACACAAAAGTCCGATCTTAATGGGTTTAAGTGGGATTTCTGACCAGTGGAAAGGGGTATAAGTGTCTACAGTGTATTAACTAATGGACAGAAAACATCAAATTCACACTACAACAACACAGCGGCTCCAAGCAAAATTGGAGGATTTCTGTGAATGACACATTGTGAATAATCCCCGTTTCAGGACACAGAGGCAAAACAACAAGCTAAGCCAGACTTGGCGAGTGCACTTGCCAAAGTCACAAAGGAACAGAACTGGTCAAAACAAGCTAACCCTGTAAGAAGTCCTCCGTAATCCCACGTCAAAATAAGGCCAAGGAAAAATTGACTCAATTAGCAACAACAACAGCAAAAAATAGGTTTGAGAGAAAGAACTAGGATGATGTGGGATTGTAATACATGCCAGCTGGGAGGAAGCTTTTTTCTGTTTTCCACTGTGTGAAGGTTTCATTTGGGTCATTGGGTGTTTTTCAAAGGGCAAACAGTCATTCTCAAACCAGAGTAGATGAAGAAAGATGCTATGCTATGTTTTGGGTTCAAGACAGGCCTCTGATATTTCCCATCTGACAGCATACCACCCAGGATCCTGGATGTCACAGGGAGGACATGCTGACCACATATGTTGCACAACAAGGACACGAAAAGTTATTCTGACGCACAGCAAGCTGTTTCCTGACAGCAGGATGACCTGAAGTTGTACTTTGGGTGATGCTAAAAATTGCCCTTTTTTTCTTCCAGTGGCTTAACGCAGAGGTGTCACAGAGAGGCCCAACAGCATCGTATCTGATGTTCTTTAAATGTCAGGAAAGTTAGGACAAGAAATACAAAACAACAATTCTAGCTTTTCTTGGGAGACCTTGAAGAAACCTGAGGCTCAGCACGGCAGAGGAGCTCTCCTGCCATCCCAACAACTACACCAGCATGTCGGTGGACTGACTGCTGGGCGCCACAGATGAGATGCAAGGAGGCAACAGATGGGTCGCCAGTTTGAGGGTTCAATTCCATAAACAAACTCAATCTCTAAAAATACAGGCCTCTCCTTCAATCTCCCCTTAGGTAACTTTAAAACTAAGAAACTAACAACGGACATTAGAAGTATTAGATTAATCAGCTTGGTCCAGACTATGATGTTGGCACTCGAGGAACTATTCAAGTCTCCATGTTTATTATGGTGAGTAAATACCAACACATGGAAATAGTCCAGATGACCCAGAATTCAGACATTTTTGGTACTTCTGAAAAATTGGCAACAATGATATTTAAAATAAAATTCTGTTGGCTTTAACAATTTTTCGTTGTATGAATGTTTTTTAAAACATTTTTTGGAGTTTACCAGCACACTTGGCCACACAGTGTCAGGGACAATTTCTTTGCAGCAGTGAAAAAAGGAAAAAACACTGTCAAAAAGGATTATATAATAAACTATTAAGGCACATTTGTATCCTAAAACACTTTCGACGTTATTGTTTGGCTGTATAACATATTTTTGCCTGGCCTAAAGAAAATAATTGAATTGTCATTGTAGCTACAGTATCACACTGGAAACTTCTTTCACAGGTAATGACTGACTTGATTTGTAAAGTAGTGTCCACCAGGCACACACACACACACACACACACACACACACACACACACACACACACACACACACACACACACACACACCAGGGGACGCAGCACCAAACATGGAATAGTCCAAATGGAACAGAACAGAGAAAAAATACTGCATGTAGACATGTAGCACCCTTACATCAACTTTTGATTTACTTCAACAATTTACAGCCAGATTATATGATTATACGGAGAAGTCTTACTTAACCGTTGTCACACTGGTGGTTTGGGGGTATTTACAAAGTACACTTCTCCTTAATCACGACAGGAAATTGGTTAGAGCTGAAGTGTGTGTTTAACGACTTACTGTGTCTTTAATTTAAATTTTCCGCAAAGGGGAGAACAGATAGAGCATTGCAGAGCTCTGTGAGCCGCAAAGAGAGCACGTGGGAGCTGCGGGGAACAAAATGCATTACTTATAGTTTGAGGATTAGATCTAAATATAAGTTATGAATCAAATCTCTCATTAAAACATATTTAATTCGCCTATAAAACCAATAACGACGGTTGGTTTTCCATCTCCCTGCAAACTGCCAAAAGCAATAATTCTACTTCACAACCCCTCACCACCGCAGCCAGGCTAAAATATAAATTACTTTGACAAATATTTTTCCAAAAACCTCAGTAGCCATATGTAGAATCCAGCCGGAGCGGGAGCAGGAGCATGACTTAATGATTGTGACAAGCCAGTCTGATGGAGATTCCAACAGAGAGCTGAAACACCCAGAGGATTTCGTCAATGAGCCATCAATGTACGTGGAAGTGCAGCTCATAGTCCTGACGTGGAAATGTCTTAGAAGGAGAGACGTTTGGAGGAGACCATGACTGGGACAGCGCTTCATTCAAAGCCTTTCAGCAGACAATGCACCTCCACAAAGAACACACTGATGGCTGTGTATACCTCTGTCAACAAACATAGTCGATGTATGATCAGGCTACTGTACTGCATACTACTCTTTTCTCCGTGCAGTCGAGCTAGCCTATTAAAAGCCTCGGTGGGTAATATGACCCACATGGCGCTCTCTGTTATTCCAACAAGCAGCTGTTGTGTGTTCATGATCAGATTGATTCCCAAAATCCAACTCTCTCCCCCCCCCCGACGAGCTGGCATCCTGTGGGGGTCAAGCTTATTTTGCAAAGACAAACAGTTATGGGTTGATCTGTCAAGCGACAGGTAGACACGACCTGGCAAAACCGAAGTGATGGGCGGCAGTTCAGAGTCAATTCAACAGACTTACGCTGGGATGGTAACTGACATTCAAGCTGCTCTGTGGGATTCCTCGAGACTCGGGGAGTGGATACAGGGTTTCTCACGCACAGTCCGCAACACAGTCAACATCATTTACGTTTGATTTCGAGTCGACATTGTTTGAACCTGGGTCTCAGAACATTAAGTACTGTCCAGCTGTATCTTGTTCTGTAAATAAAAATAATGCTGGACCCCAGTGGCCTCGTCGTCCCTTACAGTCTATGAGACGCTGATGGATAATGACAGCATCTGTTCAGAGACACGCTGAGCGATTACCATGCTGCTCTCTGTCACATACACACAACCATTCTCTCCTTTATACCCTCAAAAGCAGCGACTAATCACCGATCAGTCACCGATACCAGTGCACAAATACACACACATTGGTTTCTAGCTACCAGTGTGGTCATATCTCCCTGTCTGCTGCTCCTGTCAGAGCTCATGAAGAGGGAAGGAACCAGGACAGAGTCGACACAGCTCAGTTTAAGAGCGAGGCCACCCTTCAGCTTTGACGGAGAAGACAGATTAACAACAGGTTTCGTTTTACACACGAGATACAATGAACGCGAAAGAATCAGTGTCACGCGCAAACCTGGACATTTTCATTTCCCTTATCAAACCCAGAGCTGTAGACATCAGATGTCAGGGGCATTTTAAGTCACTTTTATCCCCGGACATGTTTTACTTTTTTGAAAAATAGTTCAACCGTTTGCCAATTGCCAAAAGTTAGATGACAAGATTGATACCACTCCCATATCTGAAGCCGTTAGCTTAGCTGACAACAAAGATTCAACGGAGAAACATCTAGCCTGGCTCTGTCCAAAAGTTAGAAAATCTGCCTGCCACGTTCACACCTCTGGTCCAGAATAAACATGTATGATATAAATTGTTAATAAGCGAGCAATAAAGCGCTAGGGGGCGGATTTTGTTAATTTTGAACTAAACCTGGCTGTTCCCCATTTCCAACCTAAGCTAAGATATGAAAGCTTTTTCCTATAGATTTTTCTGTAGCAACACTTTGTTTTGTCTGTGAATTAAACAAATGAGATATAAGATGTGAATTATGAACATGTGCGTTGTAGCGGTGCTGGTAGGTGAACAGTGAACTCGACTCTGCAGAGTGGAAGGTAAGCTTTCACTTTTTTTCCAGTCTTAAAGCAACGCTAAGCTAGCCGTTTCCTGGCTGTAGCTTCATATCTAAAATAAAGACATTAAACTGGTATATATACGGCTCCTTTATTCGGGGTACAACGGGATAATATTTCATCTTAGTGTGATGTTTTATCTCAGTATCTGCTAGTACTAATCACCTGCTCTCTCTCTCCTCCGTCCTGGTCTGCCAACCAGCTGCAGGACTGCCACAGCGGCGGTGAACTGGGATAATTAGCTGACAAGATTGTCTCTAAAAGACTGCCGGTGTGTGGAGTCAGGAGTACAGGATCCAGTAAGGCAGACGCTACCTGGCTTTGGCTGGCTGCAATCTGGGGCAAAATTTCGACCCACTCCTGGGACACTATTGTGCCTGTGATTTTGTGGATTGTTGGATATTAAGTCGCAGAGAGAGAACCGCCCTGCATTACAGCACTGTTACTCTTCAGCCTAGTCATTCTGAGATGCAGATTTTATTTGCTGCCTGTTTAAACTCACTGTTTTAAGTCGGCCGCTAGAATAAATGTACTATTCCGGCAAAGTTACATTAAATCTGCTGCCCATAGCTGCCATTGTGTGACGTCATGTACAGTTGTGGATGTCCCCTGTGGATATTCCCCTGCATTAGGCTTGTCAGTAGCACAGTGTTTCATTTTTGAAGCTCAAGCAGTGGTATCAATTCTTTTATCTAACTCTCGGCAAGACAGAGAATAAGGAATTTCCCCAAAATGTCAAACTACTCGTGATTAAACTTCTCATGTGGCCCCTACGTTTGCGCTCTTTTCTAGCAGCTTTCAACGAGACAGCTCTGTTAACCCTACTGTAAGCTAACAGCCCATCGCCTTACAGCAGACAGACAAAGTTAGAGACTGGCTTGTGAGGAAAGTTCAACATTTTGCAAACTGAAGACTCAGACATTTTTTTGTGATCATATGTTACATGTGTTATATGTATGTAATACGGTATATATATGATTATAGAGTCAGTGTTTATCGGGTTGCTGGAAAGGTTTCATGTCCCCTGGTTTTCAGAAAAGTCAGTTATGGCACCATTATAATCTGATTTGGGACAAGAAAACAAAAAATGTAATCAGGTGAACTTTAGATCCTGTAACACAGTGGGCACACGGTGCCAAGTTAAACATTTTAATATTGCGTTCCTTTATGGACCTTTGTTATTTGCCTTATATTGAGACGCATGCTAATATTGCCAGAGCCCTACTGTAGGTGCAATACACTGAGCTTATTGTCATTTTTAATATGAGCATCGATGTGTGGTTTGTGTACGAGATTAATTTCACTTCAGAGTTCAAGTGCTTTTACAAAAGACGCGGTTTATGTGTGCTCATCACATTTCAAATATGCTATTCATGCAACAGCTCTATGAAAGGTAGGTGTAGGAGCTGACTTAACATAATAACACAGCTAAAGGGTAACACACACACACTCACACATACACTCACACATACACACACACATACACTCACACATACACGCACACATACACACACATGCACAGAGCCAGAGGCCTGAAAAAAAGACAGATCTTCAAAAAAAATGAAGGCACTTGAATATACCTCTTCTTGTCTGCAGCATGTGTGTAATCTCTTCCTCTGTCAGCTTCCAACCCACCTCCTCAAACACACACACACGGACACACACACACACACACACACACACAATTACAGCACTCACTGTATATAGATGACAGAGGACTTCGCCTAGGGTGACCTCGGGAGCAAACATAAGGCTAATGTGTTCTGACAAGTCAGCTACAAGAAAGTGCTAACAGAGCAATGTAATGGTTAAAGCCTCGCTGGCACCGACCCACACCTCAGCACTTTAACCTCGGTCCTGTAACCCAGCTGACCGCTTTCCAGTACATGTTGTCTAATTTTGTGCAGACAAATAAGAGATTACAAAAGCCACACTGTCGCAGTGTTGGACTATAATCCTCGGAATAGTTCTGGGGACTCTCACTGAAAGAGGGCACAACTGTGGGAAAAACTGTATTTGACCAGAGAATTTGTCTCCCTCTCACAGAATTTAGACTTGTTTAGAGTTTTAGAGTTGATCCCTGACACTTGGGACTAACAGTCATAAAACACTGACCTGGGAGTAGCTCCGCTATGGCAGAAACAAAACATCACATAATGGCTGGCTTCGTAAATTTGAATAGATTGTTATGCTTCAAAATACATTTGGTTGTTTTGATAAGACAGCTGGAGACCTGAGTCCTCCGCATTACCTGCTGATCCTAAAAAACACATATTGTATTCTGTTTGCCTCTGAGCTGGCCGTTAGTTTTGAAGCTGAGTGAGGCTGCCCTTCACAGAGGTTCCCACACTGAGCTTTTCATGTGCCCAAACAGAGGGGCTGTGTACGGCTCCACTGCTGCATGGGGCAGCGGAGGAAAGGGTTATATCACAGTTTTCTGTATGACTGAGCTTAAACACGGAGACATGCAGAAGTCTAAGGAAAGAGAAGAGATGGAAATAAAAGCCACAGAGCTGTATAGATTTGCATAAGGGGGGGGGGGGGGGGCAAAGAAAGCAATATTTATGTCATAACGTGGCGCAAACAAGACTCAGCTTCACACTGATTTCACTCGCATGTGAGCCGACATGAACGCACATACAGAGAGGCAATTTTGTTGTCACAGATTGGAGGCATCTGACGGGCATATAGGGTTAATTCATCTGGGGGAGGGACAGGCTGGCTACCCAGCTGCAGTCCTTCCCTGCTGGGTAAGACAGGGAGGTCAGAGGGCCTCTGGCCTTTCACCAGACTCGCTGCATTGTTACTAGGCTCGTGCCAAGCAGAACGCCAGGAGCACGGCCTAGTTGTATCTCCCTGATGTTCTGCCACCCCCCATAGACACACAGACACATGCCCCCATCCCAGGACCACTCTTCAGCATGCGTGCTCGCGCTGGCTGTACATATAGATGGTGGTAAATCCTTTGCCCTTGCATAAAAGCCCCTCACCCCCTCACATCATGACTACTGTTGTGAGTAGCCTACGTCACACTAAAATGAGGCACAGTGGTGCTATTTTTGAACGTAAAACTTCCTTTCCTGAGGCACTGTGATTCTGTGGGTCTATAGATTTATGTAGTCTCTAACAAAGTAAAGCTATACACTACACAGTCTGGCCAAAAAACAGTCACCACCTGATTTAACTAAGCAAATAGGAGAGAGAATTCCACGGGATATTTACTGCAGTGAATAATATGTTTCAGCTGGCAACAAGTTATTTAACCCTCACTGATGCAGTGAGTAGCTTCTCATTTCTTAAACAAACTCGTCTGAAGACATATCCCGTGGTCATGGAAAAGATGTTACCCTGTTTCAGAAGGGTTACATCGTTGGTCTGCATCAGGCAGAAGAAAACAACTTCAGAGACTGCTGACAATTAGGTGAGGAACTGTCCAACACATTATTAAAACATGGAAGGACAGCGATGAACCGTCACCTTCGCGCGAGAAATCTTGTTGAAAAAAACATTTGATCAGAGATCACTTAAACTACTGGCAAAATCAAATCATAAAAAAATCAACTGGACATCTCACGGCTATGTTTAATGTTGAAAGTAAGAGCATTTCTTACCACAATGCGAAGAGAAATCAAGGGATTGGGACTAAACAGCTGTGCACCCTTAAAACCACTTATCAGTAAAGATGGTCAGAGAAAAAGGCTTCAATTTGCTAGGGAGCATAAAGATTGGACTGTGGAGCAATGGAAGAAGGTCATGTGGTCTGATGAGTCCAGATTTACCCCGTTCCACAGTGATGGGCTCATCAGGGTAAGAAGAGAGGCGGATGATGGTGGCGTATTCCAAGATGACAATGCCACGATTCATTGGGCTCAAATTGTGAAAGAGTGGTTCAGTGAACATGAGACATCGTTTTCAAACATGGACTGGCCACCACAGAGTCCAGACCTGAACCCCACTGAGAATCTTCGGGATGTGCTGGAGAAGGCTTTACGCGGCGGCCCGCCTCTCCCGCCATCAACACGTCTGACATCGCAGTTTTCAAAATGATGCATGCCGTAATCAAAGCCAAAGGCAGTCCAACGAAACATTAAGAGTGTGTGACTGCGATGATGTGTGTGTGTCCGGGCAGTGTATAAGTGTTTGTTTGATCGATTTTCATTGTCCGTAAAATAGGTGATAAATACGGAAAACGTCACATCCAAGATCCAAAAGGCTGCTAAAATAAGTTGATAACCAGAAAGGAGTATACTGTTTAATTAAAAGATGTTAGACTGGGACAGCGGGAGTGTTCAGGGATGGCTGTGTTATTACTTTTGTTCATGTGTTTGTGTGGGGTCTGACAGCTTTGTGGGGCCAATGCTGGACCCCATAATGCACATCAATACATCATAGTTGATGTAGGGCTCCAGGGAGTGAATCTGATCTACGTAATGTCCATACAAGTAATGGAAAAAACAGTTTGTGTGTATGTGTGTATGCGTTTTGCATAAGACTTGCTCTGAAGCACCTCAGCAGTCAGCAGATAAACCCAGTTATTAGGCCCCAATCTGCCTGTGCAACACTCCATATCAGAGTAACTATTACGCTCAGATCTCCAAACAAGTCAAGCCTCCCCCCGTGTCGCTCCCCTCAAGGCAAGCATCTGCCAGCACAGTTGCGATTAGGGCTCAGAGATCAGCGACGACTAAAACAACAATAAAAATAGGCCGAGAAGAGAGGCAGAGCCGTGAGAGGTCAGACTCTATACCCCGCTCTTTGTGCTAGAGACAGCGCAGCGCTAACGTAGGCACGGCGATGACAGAAATGCAAACAAGCAGCACTGTCTGCACAGGCACCGGAGGGAGAGACGAAGGGAGGAGAAGTAGAAAGAGGCGATGAAGACTCCTAAGAGATGTACGCTCAAACCGCTGATGGTGAAGGTCACCGTGATGCTCTACAATTCGGCGAGATTGCCTTTTTTCTCGGAAGAGAGAGAGGCCTAGATGAGAGGGCTGCCGAGAAAATAACATGAAATCAGTCAAAATGAAGAGGTAAGGGAAGAGGGGGAGGAGGGCCACTATGAAGGAATTGGGGAAAAAGTGCTTCTCTCACACTGGAGGTGAGTCGCTAAGTATTCTGTCACACAGACTGCAACCTTTGAAATGACTAGGCTCGGACAATCAGCCACAAAACTGTCTCATCAGAGGGTGAGACTCAAGGTGCAGCCAGGTGGAAAAACCCTCGCCCACGAGTGCAGGTTCATTTCCCAGCTTTGGCCAGGAGTGCCTTTGCAGGCTGGAAGCTGGATCTGAGAGTGCTCACTGGTGGGAAGCCAGCCGGTAGTGATGCCTACTAGTTAGTCATGGAACTTGTTGGAAGAAAACATTAGTCTACACTGTGGGGTAGGGGTCAGGGCATTGGACACTTGGATGGAAAGTGTCAAAAAACAAGCCTCATTTTTATACAACTGACCCGGCTCTCAGTGTGTCCCTGCCTGCTGGCTAGGAGAGGTGTTAAAGCGAGGCAACCTGTCAGAGGACACAGCAGGTGCTCTTCAGGTAAATTCTGTTTCTCTAAGCTGAAGCACAATACCCACAATGCATAGGCGTGCCCTGCAGCAAGGCCTTGTCTTTGTGAAAGGCCATCTCTGAGAACAGAGCGAGGGGAACTCCCTCTGAGCAAACCCAGGACTGAAACATGATACCTGCGGCAGGCAATCCCCGTCAGCGGTCACCGTCCTCTGATTTCATCCAAACAGGCCCAATGATTTGCATAGACATACACTAATAGAATATGTACCTGTGACTAAACTAATTAAAAAAACAGACGTTTATGTACCTTTGTTACCGTGAACATCGGCACTACAGTCAATTTTACTCAATCCCATATGTATTGGAAATACTCATTAGCAAGTCAAATGAAAATCTGTCATAATAGTGCCTCAAAACTGTGCTGTTTACTCCTGTTTGAGTCCCACATCCCAGCTGTTTTTAAAAAAATAAATCAAATGGTATATTGTGACCATTTTTTAAAGATGTATATCTCAATAGAAACAAATGGCATGATGCTGCCAGCCACAGAGAAGACAAGTCAGGATATATGATGACAGATTAACATATTGCTGGTTTTGGTCGTTTTCGTGGGATCTTTTGACAAGAAAACATAAATGACCAGTCTGACCTTCTAAGGATACAGTGTAAATCATTGCTAACCACTTCCCAGAGATTTGGGACCGATTTCTGCAGCCACACGGTTTCCGTTCACTTCAGGTCACCATGAAGATCAACTTGGAGAGACCTGACAGTCGCCTGAGATAGAGATAAATGTATCACGGCAAACATTAGCCGCCATTACTGTATGTTCTTTGTCAGAGTAGATGGACTTCACAAGCGGTGAATACTTGCAACTACAACTACATTATCATATTGACATGAATGGAAATTCGAAGAAAATAAGGAACTTTATCTTTAAATGTTATGGTGGGTAACACTGTAATCAGCGTTTATTTTTTATTAATCAATTGCAGGAAAAATAACGCACTAAAACAATTAATGCAGATGAATCACTCTCTATGAGCCCCTTGACCTTACGTCACTGATCACGTCCAGCAGCGGCTTTGTAAATATGACACTGCTGAGCATGCTGAATGGAAAGTCCAGGTTCCAGTGTTCCTGACATTCTTTCTCAAACCGAGACTGGCCTGTGGTTAATAGTCGGACGTTATACCATCGCTTCCAGATGCTGTCATTTCAGCATGGTTGGCATCATGGCTAGCAATAGCATGAATATAAGCAGGGTTAGTGATAGCTGTTGCAGACTTGCAGAGTGTATTCATGGTCAAACTGTAACCTGTACTGTACATTTACTGCCACTAGACAACCTCTCTGCTAAATGTTCCGTCTGCTCCAGTTGCTAACAGCTGCTTTCTCTGAGTTCAGCCACCGACCATCGCTCTCCACTCGCTCACCACAAACTGCTCTGTTCTTAAAGGAGCCACGCAACTCTGATAAGCCCGGTGGATGACATGAAAGCCCCAGCTCTTACTGCAGTCCATCGCATTTTAGCGACAGTAAAGTTGAAGCACAACTTTAAACTATTTCTCGAAATTATAAAACATGGTCAGGAAAGATCACAAAAATACCAGAACGCACTGTAGTGGTAATAACAACCGGCTTGACAGGAGCACTGTTTTGTGCAATTAAGGAGTTATTTGACCATCGGGGAACTTCAAGCTTGAAGTATGACCTCCTTCGCAAGTTTAGAATGTCTGTTTATCCATTGATTCACTCATCTACCAAAATACATGTGCAGTGAAGTATTTTTGAACGCTTACGGCAAATATTGGCATATGCAATTAATTTGGATTAATTAATCACAAAGCTTGCAATAAATCAAATTACTTTTTTTTTTAATCGCTTGGCAGCCCTAATGCCCTAATTACAGCTAAAGGGTTAAAACATGCAAAACACAGAATAACAGTGTGATGTAAGTAGTAACTAGAAACTAGAAAACCTTTGCGTTAAACACAGTAATTCTGCCCCTCTAAATCTGAGTCAGACTTTCACTTTCTCTCATCAAGCTGTCTCAGACACCATTAAAGCATACGAAATGCAGACGTGGCCTTCTGTCCTCACCCTCGCACTGACAGATTGTCAAGAAACCACCATCTGGGCGAAGCCATCACACCCCTACTTGATGTCACTGCGCTGCTCAAACCAGGCAGTTTCTCCTCAACACTTGCGCTGCTGTAATCAGGTCATTGCTCTCACTGTTTATGGGAGATGTCTTTCTTTTCTTCGAGTCAAACATACAAAAAGTGGCAGAAGACGTAAAAAATATACATACTAGATGAATGGAAAACATGCATTTTCATGAGCGCAAGCATCCTACATCTACAGAGAGCGCTTTCTAGGCTGAATCAGCAGCACATCTCGGATTTATTCCACTCCAGCCTGAAGACAGGATAATCGGAGATAATGAAGACAGGGTTTAAAGGAAACATATTTCTATATGACAGCATCTCAGTGGCTGCCGGACTATAAATGTTACCTCAAAACATAATACACAGCGCTGGGATTCAGAGCAGCGTCTGATTAGTCACGCAGATGTCTACTAAACATTTTTATTGTGTCTGTTGGCTTCAAATATCCAACAATGCCTATCAAACACAGCTTTCAGGATGAGCCAACATCCTTCACCGCAGCCTATAAATTTAAGTACTCCTAACAATAAACTGACCGATATACCCCTTTCCCACTGGTCAAAAATCCCAATTAAACCCGCTAAGATCGGGCTCTGTGTGCAATGGGAAAGTGCAAATTCTGCATTTACACCCAGGTCAGTTGACTGTGCAGTAGACACGGGTTTTTATCACCTCGGCTCAGCTCTGATCTAAACGTAAGACCCAGGTGAACGCGCTAAATTCTGCTGCGCGAAGTGATTATGCACCAATATCTGGTGGTGGGGTTAAATATGGAAGGAGATGGGATTTGGTCTATTAAGGATGTTTTATTACTAGACACAGTGTTGGCGGTGGAGCCCTGTTCATTCCTATGAAAGCTGCTCAGTGATGTTTTGAAGCCAAAACTGCTAGACTTCTCGGCTATCAAAACACCTGGATCGCCGACCGAACCGGCTAACTTCCGGTTTAGTGCCCGGCAAACTTGAATGGGGGTAAAATAATTCAGTCGTGCAGCTCTTGCTAGACTTTCCGAATGTTATTGGACCGAATGGCACAAATGATGATATTATGAACTGAGTCATTTCGCTGGGATTGTGGCGATCAAAAGAATTTATCCACCGTGTTACAGACGCTTCTTTCGCAATGGGTCAGTTGTTGTTTTCTCTTCTGTTTCTGGCACATTTGCGACATGAAAACGTGACGTCAGCTTCACAGACGGGGTGCCTTTTCTGCGGCAAGTGTGAATGGAGTCAAAAGGCTGACCCGCGTTTAAAAAACCTGTGTAGACCCGCTAATTTGGGTGGAAACGCGCCAATAGATATTTAACAAGAGAGAGCAGTGAGTTCCTGTCACCACTCCTGTAGTTTAGTGTGCCAGTTCAGAAACCCAAGGTGCAGGAACACTGTATCCTTTCCCCCCGCACTTTCCTGCCCCTGAACATACTTGCAAGGATAAGAGCTTGTTAATCCAGAGGTGAGATGAATGGCAGCACTGTGTATGCGTGTCTGCGAGCAGGAAGGAGGGCAGGCTGGGACCCCTGGAGCAACTCAACTCAGCACAAAGACTGTCTCAGTGCTGCTGCTGTCACACATAGGGAATGGATAAAAATATACATGTATGCAGTAGCCATAGAGTAGACAGGAACGGGCAACAGCCGAGAGCAAATGTGAGCCAGATATTTGCCTTGAGTTAGTGATCAGCAACCAGTGTAAGAGTTACACAATCAAATGCTAAGATGGCTTTGCCTCTGGCTTAACCACCGACATTTATTTTGAAAAGGTGCAATCAATCATCCAGCTAACACACATGACGAAGTCAACTCTGATATCGTTCATTCTTTGCGTTGTAATTGTCAAGAAGTCATTTAACCTGGAGGCACAGGTCAGTAAGTGGAACACAGCTGACGGTGACATATCACTTTGAGCATCAAAACCGACGAAGAAGTGCCGTTTGGGCATGTCAGACACAGGATAACGGAACGCTGCAAAGACGGGCTCGTAAGCGCATTTGCTCCTCCGAAGAGTTTCTAATGCGTTGGCTCCGAAAAACTCCGATAAGGGAAAAGAGTTTGGGCTTTTTTTTTCTACCGCCACCTGAAAGCAGCGGATGGTGAAATTGACCTTATGTGAGTTATCCGAACGGCACTTCAACTGCTCAAGCGGAACAGCTTGGCCAAATGAGTATCAAACACACTCAGCTCACGAGGAAGCATGTGCACACACACACACAGACAAACGCAAGAGAATGAATTGTCACGTCATTACATTTTAACCGCACGAAGACGTCTAGAAGCGAGACAATTTCAAGGTCCGTTGTGCAGAATTTAGTGGGATTTAGGGGATCTATTAGCAGAAATGTAACATAATATTCATGATCATGTTTTCATTATGTATTTCACCTGTCACTAAGAACTGTTTTGTTTTCATTACTTTAGAACAAGTCTTTTAAATCCACAGAGGGTGTTACTGCAGCAGCCCAGAACGGACAAAGCAAACACTGGCTCTATCAGCCCGTCCTCACTGCAGCGCATTTAGACCCATAATCATGTTTTAACTCAATGCAATGCACTCAATGTTTTCTTCAACCTAACAGGTAGTCTAGCCTTATCCTAACCAAACTGCAGAGCATACGACAAAGGTTCGGTAAACCTGTCACTGCAATGCTACAAGAGTCATATTCCTTGGAAACGGTGATACAAGTCATTTTGGGAGTCACCGGCAATTGATCTTCTCAGTTTGGCTTTACAGATGGCCTTTAATGTATTTGCTTCTTTTTACTAGCCACCATAGGAGCCAGTCACCTGAGGGGTATTCAGCTGATTTGAATGCATACACTCAATACAGATTTGCTCCAATAGTCTGAGCTAGACCTGGTTTACTTACAAGATATTGTGACAGTTTAAAGCTGGAGTAATTTGATTTATATTGGTCACTAGGGTGCGAGGCGGCAAGATGCAAACACAACACGGACATGTCATCACCTTATAAGATTAATAAGACGGGCATATCAGCAGTTTACAGGTTCATATCCAGCAGACCTGAAGCTCAAACTTAAGTTCAAGGGTCTCTACTTTCTGGTCCTTAAGGGGAATATCCGCCCCCCCCACCAGCTAATTGCTAACTGTCTCCGCCTGCTGTTTGGTCCTGAGCAGGTAGTGTGCAGTGGGTCTATCACAGCTGTCTTGCTTGACAAACCACTCAATGTGAGGTATCAGAATTAACCAAAAATAGGGACACTAAAAGTGAGGCCTGTAAAAATCCAACCACCGTAGACATCAAATTCAGGGCTGAAAGAGAGTAGAATGGAACTTGCCTTCATAAGATGGCCTAGAAACTGAACTCCAAATAAATAATACTGTTCCCTCACAGTGCTGGACGAATAAATAAGACTGATAACAAGTCTGTCATATCCTCTTCAAGATGATCATACAACAGTGTTGTTTCTGCCAACCCCAGATGGCCCAAGGGTTTGCCTATTTTGCTGTTTTATATCATTCCTTTTTTTTTATGTGCTTGTATTCTTTGGAGTGAACAAAAATAGCAAAGAATAATACCTATGTCCCTTCTCACCATGCAGCAAACACCAGTAACATCCACTTCATTGTCGTCATTGTTCCCCTGCAGGCAGGTGACACAAGGTGTGTTTTGTAGGTAGTAATGCAAACACACCTGAGCTCAAACCAATGCTAGGAATGTGACAAGTGTACATGTACAAAAACAGTTAGTACAGCAGCAGACAAGAGGATGTGCTAAAGCGGTAGTGTTTGATGTTGGGTAATCGGCTATCACAGATCTACTATTGCTGATTGCACGGCCTACCACTCATGAGTACACGAACTATGTGTCTTACATGACATGATGGAATAAATACAGACCATTTAAAGATACAGTTGGTTGAGGTTTATATGGCAATCATTTCAGTTCACGTCACAAAGCAGCACAGCAGGAGAGATCATCTATTCCTTCTTAACTAGGATGATTTGGCCCGCGGCAAAGGCAGACAGGGCAACAACTTTAAGGCAACACCTTTCTTGGTTTCCCCCAACAAGCAGGGCTTCTCTTTCAAAATCAGCAATATAAATTTCATCTTGAAAATACCTAGGCGGTGAGAATGTCGGGGAGAGGGGTCCCAAAGCAAAATCTCACCCTGGTTCCCTACGAGGCTACGAGGCTGGCCCTGCCGAGTACGGTCACTCCTCTGAATTTCAGGAAATTTGAAAAAAAATAGCTCAATTTAGAGAAGGAAACCGTTTTTTAACAGCTGTAAATGTGAACTAGCTTAAACCTCAGCTCGATATCACGGATATCATCTTACATATCAGCACAACAGTGCAACTTTCAAGGCCACTAACCATCATAGAGGCATTCATCACAGGAGAGAAGAAGAGTGGGAGTTCAGTCCCTCCATTTTCTCCAGTTCAAGCTCACCGCCGAAGGGATGAAAGAAAATCATTCACCAACTTTCCGGCCACCCAACCGTTCGCTCCTGACATTCATGAGCGCCCATGCGAAGCGATTGGAGTGCAAGTCCGAGGATCCTTGTGGGTGTACGTGAGTCAACACTTTCATAAGGTATGCAAATCAGTATTTTTGAGTCATTTCGGTGACTGTGGAGACTACAAATCCAGATATCCAACCGTTACTCTCCGAAGTTATGGCCCAAATAAATCAGGGTAAAGAAAGGATCATTGAGCTGGATGACCCCCTTACTGTTCATATGTTCATGTGTCACATGATTACAGCACTGCTCATTGAGTCCATAAAGCCTGGACAGCTAAGTGACTGGGCTAACAAACTTGCTAACTGAGTGAAAGCTAGCTTAACGCTTGTGCTCCTTCAAATCGGCACCGTTTGCCACATGAGGAACGTGATGGCTGAACAGTTGGTCGTAGTAAAGCAGTTTTCTGACATTCACAGAGCCCATTCCCAAGCGGCAGTAAGGTCCGACTGGGGAAGAGGGGAAGACAGGCTGGTGCCAGCAAACGCAATGGAAAAACAGCTAAAAAGATCTGCGCGGCCCAACCAATGGGGCGGCCCACCGCTGGCGCCAGGCATCCACCCTCGGCTGCTTCACGGTGTGTGAAAGCTACAACTCCTCAATACCCAAGCAGCCGTGTCGTGCTTTGCAACCTTGTTGGGTATCGAATACTAACATTTTTCAAGGTATTGTATCGAAGTTAGAAATGTTAGAAACACTAATATGTAGCCCAGTATCCTGAGAACAAAATTCCCAAAGGGTGTAACCAGCAGGTGGAGAAATAGATAGAAGCTCAGACTAGCACAAAATGTTCTTGGCTTGCCCACTGTGTTCGAAGCTTACTGCTACAGTTTAGCCTGTCGCTTACAATTCACTTTGCTGTGTCACTTTCTGGTAGGAACAGGCCTTTGGTTTACTGCCTGTGAAAAGCATTACGTTTTGAAACAGTGGTGAGGGTTAATTAGGCAACAGTCACTTCTATCGTATCCGATTTCAAAAGAGTCACGACACATAGACAACAGGAGGCACACAAACTCCCCCTATAGGCTTCCTGTGTGCTCCCGCTCCCTGTGCCTAATTTGATTTACAAGCTTCTTCAGTGATGCTTTAAAAATAAAATTAAGTGATCAGTTTCATGAGCTGCTTGGCGAATGCAACGCCGCCCCCTCCTCGCTTTTCAACCACTCCTTTGAGCGCTCAGACACACGCGCGCCACCTTCACACCAAAATAAAAGATGGTGGTCTAGAGTCAGCATGTGTCTCAACTTCCTTCCTCTCAGAAACAGCCACGAGGCCACAACAACAGTCACACGCGGGCAGCCAGATACAGCTGGTCGGAGAGCCAAGAATGACAGAGGGCAGACAGGAAGGCTTAAGATGGTCTGACTCTTGACCTTCAGGAGCAAACAGACCCTGAGTTCTGCTTTTACCAAGTGTAGATGTAAAACTTACTTCACCAGGGGCCTTATGAATGCAGAAGTGACTGGAAAAAAAACACCTGTCTGTCTCTGCTGTTCACTCATACAGATACATACCAGTGAAACTGCGGTTGTACTAAGTGCACGGTGACTAAACAGTGAACAAAAGAGAGACTCCTCTGCAGTCATCCTGGAAAATAATGGCAAAGAGCAGTGACAGTAAGTTAGTCTGTGTCAGTATGGTGAAGCTGTACATGGATCTCAGCGGGTTCATCCAAGCTGCAGGGATGAGAGTTCCTCTGCACGCTGTGAAATCTGCTCTGCTCTGCTCAGTCTGTGGTGTATTTCCAGATGAGCTGTGGATTCATGACAGCCACTGTCTCTATACGTGTGACATGTCAGCCATCAAAGTGGACAAAGTGGTGTGTGAAAATACGTCAGAGTCATGTGTGGTGGCCAGCTCCTTTTACACAGAAGAAGCTTTTGCCTGTGTCGTATTAGACATTTTGAGCAGTTAGGAATGTGGGTGTCTGTGCGGGTGGAGACGCATCAACAGGTGTGCCACTTCAGATCTTACCAACGCATTATCCTACATGCAAATTATGGAAATAAACTTACACAAACGCATGGTAGATGAACGCCCATGTCCGCGGTCTCTCCAGCACGTTGTACAGGTAGTTCTGGAGGCGCCGATAGCGCACGTTTCTTCGGCTGCTCTGCGCGCTGTATATGAGCGGCTTCCCGAGCAGGCTGAGCCGGGCTCCCTGCTTCCCCCTCAGGCTCTCGGACCCAGCAGCACCTGCCGCGGCGGAGGCTGACAGCAAACCGTCTCCCGCGTTGTTCATCATCCTTCGTCCGGACTCCACATCTTTTAAGCCGTAGCCTTCGTTACGGTGCCCCGGCGACGTCCTCATCCAGAGCCCGGTGCCGCCTTCGTCTCCGCTGTGGTTCCGGGGCATGGCATCACCAAAGCGCGCATCAAGTGCGCGGAGGTCTTTTCAAGCATGCGTGTCCTGTGCCGGCAGCTGCGCCCTGGACGAACAATACATTACACGTGCGAGACGCAGTCTAACAGGCGCTGAGCTGAGAGTGAAACCGTTGGCAGAGCAAGGCACTCTGTTTACCGTCACACTTTGACCGCCCTCTTTCCCTTTCGCATCAACCTCCTCTCAAGCGATTTACACAACTGCTGCAGCGCGTAAAGGCATCCACGACGCCTGGCCGGCGAGACGCACGAATGTGACACAACAATAAGTTACAGACACAGTGTGAGCCGGCGGAGAAGGATGGGAGATATTTTTAACATCAGATTGCAGCAGAGGCTCTCTCCCCCCCCCCTCAGCTGTACCGCCTGTTGCTTCAGGCGTCGTGTCCGCAGCGGATGCGCATCTGTGCCGGTGATGCCCGCCAGAAAACTTAGTCTCGATCCTCGTGTCACAGCGAGCAGTGTGATTCCATCTTACCTCCACATCACTTCACAATGAAGCCTCCAGCCTCCACAAGTTTTTTTTCTGTTTTATTTTCGTGTGGCAGCAGAAAATGCTGATGAACGACCGTCTCTCCTAATGTAATTTAATTTCCCGAAAAAAAGTTCCAAATTACACCGCATTTAAAAAAAGAAAGAAAGGGAGAAAGAAAGAAAAGCCTATCAGGTAACATGGATTCTGATGAATTTTCCACTTGGTCGACTGGAAAAGTAACCACTGAGGGCGGCTCGCTGAACATCTGCAGAAAATATCATGGAGTGACCAAAATGACTTGACTGGGTCCACGGACGTTTTACTTAAATTGAGTAATGTGTGTTCTGCAAGGTAAATGTGGTTTGATCAGAAGGTATCAAGCTTGTATTTGATCAGATCTGCATTTTGGCCGCTCTGTCATCTGTGGTGCTGCTGCCACTGCGACCATGCCACACTGAACTCTCTACTGGATTTATTTTGAACCTACCAGCCCCTCTAATGTCTTACCACGCTGCTGTGATGCTGGAACAAAATAAACTCAAAACTGTTATTAATACACAAGACATGTGAGCCATATGTTTAGAGTTAACTCCATGTTGGGTCAAGGGGGGTTAATCCTGACCTGAGGCTGCCTTTTGCGTCATTCAAAGTGAAAGTAGCGTGTCTCAGCATGGACTTCCCCTTCACAGTACACAGTGCACGCTCTCTTCTCGACATGCTGTTACTTCACAGAACACTCTCATGAGGCTTCCTCGCCATCGGCCCTGACCGGATGCTGCTGTCAGATGCAGCGCAGCGCCGACCACACGTGGCAGTCGGTGAGGTGACGCTCGCTGAGGAGGGGGGGCGCAGGGTGTCACTGTTCTAACAGGAGCAGTCACAGCATCCTGTCACAAGTTCTCCGCAAAGTACGCTCGTATTTACTCTCGAGAAGCTGACAGTGCGCAGGACTTCCCGCGTCTTCCAACAGAACTCTGCCATCTGCTGGCGGCTGCAGCGCCAGACAACCTCTGGAGAGGAGCACGCGCGTACTTTTGTTCTGCTCCCAGTTGTAATTCTTGCAGATGCTCCTGAACTACACGGTCCCTGAACGCCCCATGGTTTTTGAAGGTCGCTTGTTATAATAATGTTCTAGGGTGATACTGACATAAGTGGCTCTGACTAGCAACAGATGCATTCATCTGATGCAGTGCTGGTAGATGCTTTACTGTATTAGCTGCTTCTAACATTTAATTTACTACATGTTCTGACTTTGTTTAGAACTCGAGTTAATTTCTCCCTCTGTATTTTGAAAACCCTGCAGCCTTTCCTTCCTCCATTGAATTTGAAGAAAACATACAATTTAGTCACTACAGACTCCTGCTGTGCACACAGATATTGGCCAAACCCAGAGAGCTTGAGAATGACTTGTAATTGGACCGTGAGGTTTGTCAGATGAGATCTTGGGTTTCAGTATTTCACTCACTGTTAAGATCAGATACTCTCTGTGGCCACTTTATTAGGCGCACCTGTACAACAGCCGGAAGCTTACAAAGTCTTGGGCTTTGGTTCCGTTTTGTTTAGTTCGTTAGTAATGTGTACATTTAATTACATGTTTATTACTGAGGTCATAGCTGACAGTGGCGTTGTACTGGATTACATTGTGGTGAGAGTTGTTTCAATTTGTTTGTCCTTCTCATTCACAATCACAAGTGCTGGCAGAATATGAGAAACACCCCTCAGTATGATGAAGTCCAGCACAACATAACCTTTAACTGCGAGGTACTTCAATGTCAAACAAAAGTTAAAAAAAAAAAAAAGTTCAAGAGCAAGAAACTCATGTAAAATTGGTGTATCTTCTGGTTCTTAATGTCATATTTCACCCTAAAAAAAGAAACTTTAAAACCTTTTTTTTTTTTACAAACTGCCAAAATGACTGTAACTGTACATCGGTGATTTCTGCTTTCTCGAGGGAAAGCAGAAGAAAGCTCACAAATTGTATCGCCTAACCTTGTCACGTGATGCGGTGGCTTCCTGCAACGGGCGCATGCACCCCGCGACACACGTTCAACAAAAAAAGTATGTTGTGAAGAAATAGAGTCCGCTCTGAACACTTCTCTAAGTCAAAAGTCTTTGTCATGGCAAGAGACAGAATTCATCTCGTCTGCCCGTTTCCCAAAGTTCTTGTTTGTTTACTTTGTTTTTCCTCTGCAACTTTGGGAAGGTCATCTTAATGAGCAATATTCAAAATGACCCTTATGATGTTTGTATTCCACTTCCACTCACGGTCCATGTTTCCACCAATGTGTGACCTTTGACCTGATTAGATAGATTAATCCATTTCCCGGGAGCAGCATGGAAATTTTATCCTGACCTCTGACTTGTATGATCTGCGGTTCTCCTTTCCGCCATGGTCCGGGTTGTACTTGGAGGTCGCGAACCCTGGTGCTGTGATGAGGAGAGGGAAAACCGGGGGCCCGGCTGGCACGGCGGGGCTGGTGGGAGGGTTAATCAAGATTGCCTGCAGATGTTGTTTCGGGGCCCCTCTGCTTATTTAACGAAAGGATGTGGAACATAAATCTCCCAAGCCCTCTGCTGCACTGTATCATATGTTAGGTCATGCGTGAGGCTATATTGGTTCAACTTCTTCTTCGGTGAGGCACACTGTAGCAGCACCCAAGATGAAAACGTAGCCGCGTTCTCACCAACAACTGAGTTACTGTAGAAGGTGACTTGTCAGACAAACTGTTAGACAAACTGCTGAGAGCTTCTCTGGCATAATCCAAGTCTCTGGAGGCCCTGAGATGATATTATATTAAAAGGAAATTTGGGATCTCTGGACTTCAGGCAGGAGGACTTTTTTTTTTTTTTTGTTGCCTTTCCCCAGCTACTTCAGTTGTTTAGGACAATGCTACAATTCTGTTTTCTTTGTGAGGCTCCATAAACGTTTTCTAGACTGCAAAGCTTCACCTGACTTTCCATCAGCATGAGATTGAGTAGATAACAATGCGTGAATATTTCTTTTTGCATTAAGTTTTCCTTTCATGACATCTATGGATACCAAGCATGAAGTAATAAAACACTTCTTTACATGTTAAAGGCCGGCACTCAGAGTTGTACTGAATTGAAAATAAAGTGAGAGTGAAACAAAACAGCAAAAGACAGGGTCTAACCACAGCTAAAAACAAGCTGAGAGGAGACGCAGAACTACGTGACTCTCAGGGGGGTTTGTCACTGTGAGCAACAACTTTCACGTTAAACATATTCATTGGGCCAGTTGTGAATAATTAGTACAGCTGTAATTGTCTATCAGTGTATCCACAATGAAGATTTCATCCGTCCATGCGATGCCAAAGCCAAACTGCTAATTCATAGGGTAGTGTTTCTATAATCTACATTATGTTTGTGTCTATATTTCTTTAATCTTCGATCAAGTTTAAACATCGGAAAAGTTTAAACTGGTAACTAGCTGTTACATAAATGTAGTGGAATAATAAAATGCCCATTATTTTCTGATGAACTCTAATAAAGAAAGTACAGTGACTGCGATGTGTGAGGTAGTTAGAAGAGTTGTAAGACTATGTGGCCTAAAAGACAATATTACAGCAACATCATGTAACTTTTTCCCCCTTAAGATAACCAGCTTCAACATCCTTCTGATCTTACAGTGTCTCTGTCACAGCAGCTGAAACTACGTAACGTCAGTGGGACGGTAGGATGCTAGGGTTACATACATGTTTACTTTGAAAAACACATTTTAAAGACTTAACATTATTATGAGGTGATGAATTGTGTTCGTAGTCAGCATCTACATTACGTCTGATAAATTCATACAGAGCTGTATATACGATAGTGGTGTTGCACTCAGGAACTGTGGGGGGGCGCCAGTTCGCACAAAATGCAAGCAGACGATAAGCTAACTGTAAGAAGGAATAAAGAGATATGTTTTGGGATTTTTTTATGGATTAAACAAATATGATGTGTTAGTTAGTGAGCTATAGAGGTGCTGCAGGCAGGTTGTTGTTGCTTTTTAACCTCTGGACAGAGCCAGGCTAGCTGTTTCTCCTTGTTCGCAGTCTTTACGCTAAGCTAAGCAAAGAGTCTCCTAGCTGTTAATCATTTTTTTTACTTGTTAAACTTCAATTTACAGTACAAACAGGATGGTGGTATCGACTTCATCTAACTCTGGGCAATAAAAGCAAATAAGCATATATTTAGTTTTTGTCATTGTAGCGGTCTTTAGGCCATTTATTCAACTTTTGTGCTTATGACTTAAATAAAACTGCCCTTTATTTTTTTCTCCTCAGTTCAACATGGTGCTGCTCTGCTGAGGCATACACATGAAGAGCTGACTGAGGACATTTACAGCACTACGGAACATTTGTAACTATCCCACAAACATGGCCGCAGATCCCATTTTGAAATATGTTTTTTCACTTTGACCTCTTGACATTGTGTGAAAGAGAGAATAAAAAGAAGCACGACGGCTTTAGCCTAGCGATCTGAGTGAAACACTGAAGTGAAAGCACTTTTCTTCCACACATTCTTTTTATTTGTAAATAATAAAAATGAACTTTTTTTTTTTTTTTTAAATATAAAACATACACATCATTTGAGCCACATCTGTTATACAAACAAGAAATGTTGCAGTGAATGCTTTACTTTTTTCAAATTTTCTTTTTTGTTTTCAGTGGTACACAGAAGTTGTAAACAATCAGCAATTTTTTTTTTTTTTTTCCTGTTAATACTGACAAAGAAAAAGAAAAAGAAAACCAGCTTCACCGGACGATGAAAAGAAAAGGTCAACTCTTCTGGAGTGGGACTGAACGTGGCCGGGGTTCAGACGTTGGGCATGAAGCACAAAGAAGTGTTCAGATGACGACTTTTAGAGAAGTGGTGCACCTGGAGTTTTTGCGGCCAGTTTGTGACCCATCGCCTCGGGTTGTCCCACTGCATGGTCCCTAATGACATGTTAACCGCTCCTCATTATATGACTTGGCAAGTATCTTTGCACGTGTCACTGAACCCAATGAAAGCCCAGTGAATAGCTGTTGAGTATTTACAGTGTATGACTCTCTGTGCATCTGCATTTATTCTTTATATAACTTAACAGTTCATGTGTTAGCATATCTGAATCATTATGTTGAAACATAATTTATATTTCCATTTAAGTGGATCTGATTTGTACATATTTATTCATACATCATCTCAGCCCCTTGGAGGTATACAGCGATGTGGAGTAACAGTAAGAGAGGCTGTGAGGTCTGCTCAGTACCACTGTACAGTACAGTACATCTTCCAGAGGGTTGAGGAAAGACATCAACGTAATCTTGGGATTTAGTTTGAGAGACATTCAGCACCGGACTGAGGGACGTGGAGTAGACTGCAGTTGAGTTCAAAATGTCTTTTGCGTAAATGGGAATGGCTTCGGTTTCTTGGTTTTATCTCTTTAATATTCAAGTACGAGCAAACTGTACAACTGCATGCAACATACAAGCGGCCCTACAGTATGTGGAACTAACACACGTATCTAGTTCAGTATCTTTTTTTTCTGTATCTGTTTCATTTTACAAAAAAAATGTGCATGCAGCTTGGAACAGGTTCCAAAGTCATGCTGGCCCCGAATCTCTCCTGGTGGGAGGAGTCTGCGGGCCGAACAGAGGATGAGCATTGGTGTTTGGCGTCCCGACAGATCAGTCCGATTGGTTACTTTCACATTCAGAGATGTGCCCGAGTGGGAAACTGCGAGCGGCTCTTCTTCTCTGCTCGTTTGTCTGTCTCCTTAACAACTAGACAAAGAAATGAACAGAACCAGAGACGGGATTGTTTCTTTTTTTTTCCTTTTTTTTTTTTTTAACTATGTGTTTTTCTCAAAAAGTTAAACTTTTTGTTGTAAAAAAATCAAGCTCTTGTGCTTGTGTTTGAAATTCAAAAGAATGTAAACTAAGGGCTGGATAGAAACCTGAAACGTGCTGGGGTGAGGGAAGGCAATCCCTAAAAAATGTGAAAAAATTAGATGAGTCCTATCTTGCTCTTGCGTAGGTGAACAAAGATTTCCTTTTTTTAAACTCTTTTACAGTGATGTTGTACCTTGTGATAGTTCAAAGTGACATAAATTTTATTTATTGGTCAACCTCCTGGGAGGCCTAATATACATCTATACAAAGACAACTGGCCTGGACATTTTGCCAGCGGTGGAACAAGGAAAACAACGCTGCACGCTAATCTCACTGTAGAGTGTAAAAATCTAAGCTGTGTCATCATCACCAGTCCCCCCCTCCCCCCCCTGCATAACACTTGCAGACATTTAATAGATTTATATCATTTTTTTATCTCTTGTTTCGTTTTTTTACTCTCCATGCACACATCAGACTGACAACATTATCATGAGCATTTTACACACTGTAAAAACATTTTGTGCCAGTAGTAACAAAGGGAAAGAAATGACAAAGCAAACACGCTAAAACAGTGCGGCTTCAGAGCAGCCATGGTAAACATATTGAAAAAAAGGATTTTTCGAAAGAGAGGGACCAGTGATGCGGCTCCAAGGTCTAGGCACCAGAAGAAGGCCCTGTGCTTCCAGACTGAATACCCACGCAGGAGCACCCCGCCTGGTTGCAGGAGTGCTGGCAGTCTGTTGGGGTTCTGGAGGAGGCCACTACAGAGAGGACTGCGCCACCTGCAGGTGTGGAGGGTGATTACCTCTTGAGTCTCGAGCCCATACATTCCGATGCTTAACATACATTTCTTTGCTATTATTGTTTCAGTTAAAAACCACCCTGCTTCATATGATTCTCTGACACTTTTTCGTCTCCTGTCTCGAGAGTTACTGCTTGTAGTCTGCCGGCAGCCCTATGTCTTCAGCGTACACAGAAAAACTATGAGCTTTTTCTCTGAATGGATATGAAACACTGAAATGTGGCGCTCCCTACGACAGACAAAATTAACCGCGACAGAAGTGATTGTCAGATCTCAACAAAGCTTTCTCGTTGTGACTGTTTCTGATTGTTGTTGGTCTACATTTCCGCCATCTTTTTTTTTCTTTGTTTCTCTCTACAGTACTTTTAATGAGCGGTGTAGAGCTGTTGGTCCACTAGGATCGGACCCCAGGAGGCCCGGAGGAACTGTCGAGTGACGACTGGGATGCCCGCCGCGTTAGGGAGGCAAGTGTCGGGTCCACCAAGGAGGACGGTGGAAACAACTTGTACCAACCAATGACTGTGCTTGATAAGTCCAGTTCCTCCAATAGGATTTGTGCAACTCCCATGAAGCTTTTATGGTCCATGCGGCCGTAGTCACCCCATACAATCACCTGAAGGAAAATCATTTTTGTGTCAAATTACATAGCAGTCTGGTTTCTCCTGTAAAATAGATTTTTATCAGTAATTTGTCAAAAAAACTAAAACAATACAAAGACAAATGGATCTTCCGCTCACCTGTAAGACTTTACCCTGTGGGCTTTCATCGAATAGCAGTGCTTGCTGATACAGTGGGTCAAGTGTTTTCCGTGCAATCTTGGTTTTCTTTTTGGCTACGTACGCTCCATTATTCAGCAGATAGACCTTGACATATGGAGCTGAAGGCAGAGACAAAACGATAAAAAAGCTATTAGTAAGGAGCATGGTGACCCGCCAAGATGATCTAGATCAGATCTCACAGATGATTATATCTTCATGGGAGGGAAAAGCACAGAGCACATTTCTGCAGGGTGTATATACACTGGATTTCCCCGAACATCGAGTGTGTGTCAGATACGCGAGGAGTGTGTGAGTGATGTCTTGAGAGGGAGGGAGTGATTAGTTGCTCTTTTGAATCTCGAGGTCAGTTAGGTTCTCACCAGGGAGGGATTTAGATCCTGGCTTTTGTACGAGTCCTCGTGCTCTGATGACTTCCACCTCCAGCTGGCCCTTTTTCTCCATCATACCAATCTGGATGTCACCTGGGAAACACAGAAAAGTGAGAAAGATGATTGGTTTAATGCAAAAGGGGAAAAGAGCATTGACAGTAACTGCAGAGCTAAAGGTGCTGGCAGCTGCGAGATGAACACGCACAGAAAGAGTAGAGAACGACGGTTTCAGTAACTTCATACTCCGCACGTAAGAAATATGTTATTGGATCTTTTATTAACAGAGTGACAGGTTTCACACAGTAGGTGCTTTAGTAGGTGTTTGAAAAGATGCAGTGGGCCACAGGGTTAAGTGTGTGAAGACAACAACTAACTGATCAATGAATAATACATTTGCATACTTAATGGTAGGGTTGGTAAGTTATTCTAGAGGCACTTTTTGACATAATAGAAAATCTCTCAGCATTCTGTCATTAATCAATAAGTCAAATGTTGTGACAAAAAAAAAAAATCAGTATTTGTTACTGTTGCAGGCTACTAATAAAGCTTATACTAATAACTGCCTCATTCGGCCTGTATGAAAAGATTGTATAAGCGGCCTGTGTGTCTACCTACATACCTTCCTGCGCACACTCTGCCAGAGCACTCACTGCACATAGCTAGAGTCTTACACAAGGCCAGGTGATTTATTGCTAAAGCTATAGACCAGGTAGTCGCTCTAGAATGGCGGAGAGAGTGCAGCCAAATTTCCCACCACTAACATGCGAGTTTTACAGCAGGGAATTTCATACGCGACACATGACGCAACGCCAGCTCGATCAATTAGTAATGAAAGCTGTCGTACAGCAGCAGCGAACTGAGTAGCCCCTGAGTCAGAGAATGAGAAGCGAGCGGCAGCAGCAGTGGCAGACTGTCACGTAGCCGCTAAGTTAGTAGTGAGTAGCACGAAGCACACAAACCCCTGAGTGAGTGAATCAGCACAGCCTCTGGAGCAGCAGCAGACTTATTCAGCGGCTAACCCAGTTAGGCCCAAGCAGACACCTACAGCAGTAAGGAGGAACGGCTGCGCCGGGTAGCCTTTTATGACTGAGGTAGGTTACGGTTATGACAGCTATGTCGCTTGTGTTTACATGATCGTGACATTTAACAGTTATTCATTAGACTAAAGTTAGACTTTAGTGAGAGCTACAGGGCAGTCAGCGCCTGTGTAGTAGAATGTGTTTTGTAGGAGTGACTCTGGAGGGAGACTGTGGGACTCCTCCTGCATTCTACTATCTTACCTAACCGCATTTAACATTTAATTTTATTTGTTATATTACACTTTATTATCTCTTATATCCCTTATTGTATTATTCTATATGATATCGTACTATAATATACTATACATACAATAGCATTAGAAGAGAAGAGAAGAGAAGAGAAGAGAAGAGAAGAGAAGAGAAGAGAAGAGAAGAGAAGAGAAGAGAAGAGGAGAATCACCAGTATCTTACCTATGGCAGGAGTAGCCAGCGTTTGCCTTCCAACTAACTGTGCTGGTCCCAGGCCATCCAGGAAGTCACTGAACTGACTGCTGGCACCGAGATTCACCCCAGAGAAGATCAAACTAGCACACAGAACACATAAACATGAATTTGTTATGACAAAACTTTGAAATAGGACCCACCAAATTCCACCTTAGAACAGAGATGAGTCTTTAAAGAATGATATCAGTGGTTGCTTCTGCGTTACTCTTGGTGGCGTATGCACACAGTCAGACCTCAGAACTTATTGTACTTCCTTCAGGGAGACCCATTTGCTGCCATTCATTATTTACAGCGTGAAAAAACATCTCAAAAGTTGGCCAAGCAAGATCATCCATCAGAGAAAACTCCAGGCTATAATTTGATTCAGTCAAAGTTTGCATTTTGTCCTCGCCTCACTGAGCCGGGTGAGCTCGAGCCGAGCGCTGTGTATTTTCAGTGTGCTCATTACGTTACACTCTGTTAACTGTCAGTCACCTGACACGTACATGCAGAAATGGCAGCGTACGCCTGAATGTAATCCTCTCCGAACATGTTGGCTTACAAACTTTACCGTCACATCCGCGTCATAATTTTTAGACGTTGCTTCAGCGTGGTGGGACGGCACTTAATTTCAAGCTACAGTAGCTTTAACAATGTCAAATTTGCCATTTGAAATTGACAAAAAAGGGAGTAGATAAAGGGAACGGGGATAGAAATGTAAAATAGACACAGACGGAAATCAATTATATTCTCTTTAAAAGAAAAAACACATAATAGCGAAGGAAGATGCAGAGTGTTTTTTGGATGGTGTGTGGTTTACTGACTTCCCCTCAGAGTTGTAGCTGTTCATGCTGCCGTTGTTAGACTCTCTGCTGGGCTGCCGGCTCATGTTTCTGGTCAGTTCTACTGCCATGCCAGTCTCCGTGCTCCTTTGGATGGGTGCACCCTTCTCCTTCTTAGTCTTCCCCTCTGGATGGAAAAGGAGCAGTGGGAAAATCACAATATTATAGTCAGAGGTGCTGTCGTTTATGATTTCAACTTTCAGAATGGTAAAAGACAGTTAGATGAGAAGATCAGTACCCCCATTTGTGTCTACGAAATTTAAAGCTAAAGCCAGTCGACAGCTATCTCATCTCAACAAGACTGGAAATTAATCTGTAGTTTGTGGAATTTGTGTAAAACTGATGACAAATCACAGTTTTTTTGTTTTTTTGGGGGGGGGGGGCTATATGTAAGACAAATCCCTGTTATAACTGCTTGTAAGAATTTGAATGATTTAAACAAAATGAGATCAAATATGTTAAGTCAGGCTAGCTGTTTCCTCCTGATTCCTCTTTGTGCTAAGCGAAGTTAACCAGCTCACCACCAATCTCATCTTTGAACTGTCATTAAGAAAACAACTTAGCTTATATCCCAAAATGTCCAACTTTTCCTTTTAACCATTTCACTACTGATGCCACACAAGTTGATTCCTTCAAACTAAAAACCCCTTGTTGTTAACAGATGGCCGGACTTTTAGTCAGCAGTACAGTCTGGCCTGCAGAGCCACAGGAGACATTGTACAACTGCTTTCACAGAAAAGGACTGGTGGAGTGCCCCTTTAAACCAAAAATGTTTCCGTAAATCACGAAAGTACACATAGTAGTAAAGCATGACAGATTAATGGCCCCACTTCCGGAGCACATTTATCAATGGGATTTCCACATTAAATGCGGATGTCTCTGATGTCTCAGTCTGAAGCGCTGCCAAAGTCCCACCCATGTCCGGCTGAATCTGGTAATCAGTAGCAAACAGGAAATTGTTGGGGAGAAAAACAACCCCCACAACACTGTGTGGCATCTTGGACAAGGGTTTGTCCACCGTCTGATTCATAATATTGGCACTCATGGTGAACAGAGACAAATGCAGCTTCATTTCTGAGCCTCCTTTACGCTGAGCATGAGATCAGTTTTTACTGCAAGCAGGTGAGCTGATCAGCAGTACTCAAACAGCCTGAGCAACAGATAAAATGCCAAGGAACTATCATGGAACCTGTTGTTAATGTCACCCATCATGAACGCAAACGATTTGTTTAAATTGTGGGTTGATCTCTGTACTATCTCTGTTTCCTCTCTCCTGTCTACCAGGGCCGTAGCCATGCTTTAGAAACAAGTGAGGTCCAGATTATATATATTTTTTTTACATTCTTTTTTTTTTTAATGGAGCTGTTTTTGAGTACAAAAGTGTTAAAAATAACTTGTGAGTATGTGCAAATAGCTTTTTATGTTCACTATAAAGAGGTGAGGGGGTCAGTGTTGAGTCTTGCACCCGTTCTGTGAGAAAAGTGCATGCTGGAGTCAGACCAACACACGCTGTGTTGTGTGACTGGGAGCTGAGCTGCGAGGAGCTCTCAACTGGCCGTGATGTTGTGAACCTCCCTGAAACATATTATTTGTTTGTCTTTGCAAAGAGGTCAGGGGGCAAATTCTCACAAGAGACATACTAAAAAGAAGAATGGTCAAAATGTGCTCAGAAAAGCCCAGGTTATTCTGACCTTTAGTACCTGTTACGGGTCAAGCACTAGAGACATTTGCTACTACAACTGAGTGAAATCAATAAGAACAGTCAAGCATTCAGCCTTTGATTTTAACAGAAAACAACATCCTTTCATTATTTGGGGATGATTCATTATTAGTCTGCACAATAACCCTTATCAATGCCATATTAATACAAACATTTTGAGCTATAATACTAATCGTACATTACTGGTGAAGAATGCAGGCAATGCGTTGTCATATAGAATTATAATTTTACAAAAACAATTTATCTATGAGATAGTCGCAACTAACAGTTCACAATTAAGCCTAAATGGCATTATTAATTACAAGTCAGTACTGATGACACTCTCGCTTACTAGGAAAAGTTCAAAGCAAAGTCAGATTAATTTCTAATTTCCATTTCCTGTCAGTCACACGATGTCTTATCAAGGTGAATCAGTGATTGCACTACGAATTCTAGTCCCTCAGCTGAGTTCACAGCTTCCTCTTAACCTCAGACAGCTACGTGATAGTTACAGGCTGCTTTCCAGTAATTAGACACTTTTTGACATGTCCAAAATGACTGAGTCATGTTCCGTCTGCATCTTTACACCCACGACAAAGATGTCACCTGTGAGGCTAAATCTTATGCAATCTGGCTTTCGAGTACTATGACGGGTGTATTGTTTTGAAATGTATCAGGTTATGTCTGGTGCTGATTGAACATTTATGTACACTTTAGAGACTTTCCTCCAAAAACTCATCATCTATCAACCCCCCCGGCTCAAGATCCCACATCTGTTTAAGTGCAGCTGTGTTGGCATCCATGTGTCTTTGTTCTGTGAAGTAAAAATAACTTTGTTTTTCCAAATCTGTTGATAGTGTAATGTGCATTATGGGGACACACTTCCTCCAAGTAAACAACGTCCCTTATGTAACCTTGGATTTGCAAGTATCTGAAGAAATTAGAGGCCGGGATATTATACGTGCGTTGGAGTTGCTCAAACAACATAAAGTGGCCATTTATGTACAAGGGAGGTCTGTCCTTGATGCCCTTAGTCTTCCATTCTGTGAAGACCTGGTCATCTAAGCCCAGAAGAAAAGCATGGTTTTCATATATTGGGCTATTGGTGTAAATTTCAGGAGCTTTTTTGGGATGATTTTATTTGTTTTCATTTGTTTGCAGCACTAACACCTACAGCTATCATAACCCATCCAAGTTAAACACTCCTCCTCAGTGTATGCAAATACACTTGATGATTAAACTATTCCTGCGCAAAGAACTACATTTAGAAGCTGCCTTCTCAAATTTTAAAGAAACTTTTGGGGTAAAAGAAAAATTGAATTCTCAGTATGCTTAGAACCAACATTAAATGCCAGGACAAAGATGGTTAAAGCCCAGGTGCATGAAACAAGCAAAGTCAAAACGTCAAAAAGTCTGTTTAGCTACATTACATTACCCCTAAGACCTAAAACCTACCATCAACTTATGGTTGGTGAAGAGAAAGATTAGCTAATACAACTATTTTAGTTAATTCATTACCTTTGTCCTAAAGTTTAATATAGTTTATCTTAGTCATCTTTTCAGATTCATATCCCTTTCACCTTACTTTTCAAACCCATGAACTTAGACAAACAGTACAGCAAAGTACTAGTTGGTCCCGAGTTATTAGATAGGTAGGAAAAGTGGGGCGGCATCAACCGTTCACCCGAGGATAAGTATTGTTATGACCATCTGCTTAATGTTGATGATCACACCTGTGAACTTCCCCTGCGCTGCCAGAGACCGCTGCAGAGCTGATCTGTAGCATTATTAACCCTACTTTAATCTGCTTGTGACAGATATCATGACTACAATCCGGAAGTCATCGGGATCAGATGGTCTTCAAGAGTTTTTAAGAGGCTCTCCGCACTCCTCACCTAAACCCAAACAGTAAATTGTACTGTAGCTAAGAAGGGGAAGGACCTTGTGGAAGGCACCTCATATAGACCCATATCACTTTTGAACACAGATACTAAGATCCTAGCACAGGTCTTGGCACACAGATTAGAAGACATCATCCCCCTAATAATATCTATGGATTTGGCTTTGTTAAGGATCAACAACCATTTTCAATGTTGGACGCCTTTTCTATAATATAGATATTGCCTGCATCCAGAGGGATGGTCTGGAACACATATTATCTCTATATGCAGATGATCTTCTGCTAAATGTCTCAGACCCAGCTAACTCTTTGCCAGCAGCGCTATCGCTGTTCACTCAGTTCAGTTCCATATCAGGATATAAGACAAACATGTGCAAAAGCAACCTGTTCCAAATAAATAATGAAGCATTCGACCTAGACTATAGTGATATACAGTTTCAAATTAAAGAAAGACAATTGGCTTATCTGGGAGTAGCAGTCACATTGCAATTTAAAAATCTCTTCAAAGAAAATTTCTCCCTGACTTCCAGTACTACTATTGCGCCACTAATATTCGCTGTCTTGCCTTCTGGAATTTCATGCATGATCCACCTTACCTAGTTTTCCTCAAGAACCAGCCACTGACCCTACTGACAAGTTTCTTCCTTTCGATCCACTATCTAGAGGCCCACTATCCATATTATACCAAAAAGAGTCCACGCAGGCAGATTCATCTCTGGATATGATGAAAACAGCCTGAGAACAGGTTTGGATGATCAATGGGAATCTATTCTAACATCGGTACACAATTCATCATTCTGTTCATACACCGCCTAATGTACATTATGGTAGGTTACAGGGTTCACATGCCTAAGGTTAAGCTATCTAGTATCTTCCCTAGCATCACCCCTACGTGTGGTAAATGTATAAACAGCGATGCTACTCTTATTCATCCATGGGTAGACGTCTTTAAGACTATATTAAATATTCTAGGGCAAGACCTAGACCCACGTCCTCTAGGTATCCCTGAGAGAAATGATCTCAATCTGACATCTACAGAGTGGTACATGATTACCTTTACCTCACGCCTGACCAGATGTGCAGTTCTGCCCAGGTGGAGGGATGCTGCCCCGTCCACAGTCATCAGTGGCTCCAAGGATATAAAGTATTGGTTCAAATTGAGAATGCTGCGTTTCTCAACCAAGGGCTCGCAGAAGAAGAAAAAACCTAAACCTACCTATCCTAACACTTAAAAAACAAAAGTGTGGTATACGCTCATCCTCTGACATGAAGACCAACTCCTTAATACCTTTTTTACTACTCTTACTTTTGCATTGTTAATGATGAGCCATACACCAATTCCAAACCCTCTAGAATGGGGTGGGCGGGATGAATGGGATGGGGAGGAACGTGTTGTTTTGCTGTATAACCTCTATCCTGCCACTGCCAGCATATGACTTCTCGCTGATGTATGTTGCCAGACTGCTACCTGATTCTGGGAATATTTTGTTTTTTGTTCATATGTAAAATCCTAATAAAGATTGTCAAAACCAATGTGACCCCTGACGCTGAACTTGTATTGAAAATGTATCAGTAAGAATGTGGTAAGGGGTCAAAGTAGTGACCCTGAACATATACGTTCCATTCCAATAGATTCAATATTTACATTGTAAGTGTATAGCAGTGTGATGTCTCCGTCATATGTTGGGGGGCACTTTGCCACATTCACATCAAACACAGCTGGCGGGATATGCAGTCACCACTCACCGGGGCCGCTGATCTGTGAAGTGCTGCGGCTGCGACGGTTGCCGACGATGGCCACCACACGTGCGCTGAGGCTGGACCGCCTCTTCTTGCTGCCACCACCAACCGTGCCCAGCGCTGTGTCGGACTGGCTGCCGTCGGTGCGCTCCTGCGTGTAGATCTCTCCACTCACACTGGAGCTCTTCAGCATGCTGCGCCCCACCGATCGCAACTGCCGGCTGGAGAGAGAAGAAACTGATTGAAACTGACCTGCTGTGATGGAGAGGGGATGTTACTGAGGTCTCTGTTACTTCCTCTGTACTGTACCTTCATTTTGCTTCATTTTTCATAAACACAAAAATGACAAGAAGGGATTGATGATGACAAGTGTATTTCGGGACTGATGTTTAGTAAAACAGCATGTCAATGAAACAACAGATCTGGTATCCTAAATGAGAGGACTGATGACAGACAGGTAACACATTAGTTTTTGCTGGTTTGATGTTTATGCTGTCATTCTGGCCTTGAGATTTAGATCTCAAGACTAAAACTAAAATGTTCTGGTAGTCCAAAGCTACTCAAGTTCAGGTACTCGAGTTCATGCCTCTCAAACGAGCCACTACACGCTGGCAGAAACTGCCCAGCACTCGATGCTGCCTGCGAGGGGTTCGGAGGAGTCGCCGCATGTCCATCCCCTCAGAGGGGGTCAGAGTGCTGCAGGAGAATCCAGCTACGCTTCCTCTCTCACCCACAGCCTCCTCTCCCAGTGGGCCCCTGAACGCCACGGTCCAGTGGCCAAATGGAGCCAGGGAATCACTGGGAAGGGGGAGGGTGGTTTGAGGCCTCTCCACCGACCCCTGCAGGGGGGTGAGGGAAGGACGTGGAGCAGAAGGAGAGGATGGGAGGGGAGGGTCCAGGTCTGGAGGATGGAGGCAGTCACAGCACAGGATGAATGCAAGGAGGGATCTGAGACATGCAGAGGGGTGTGCACACACATAAACACATGTACTGACACAGGCACAGAAAACACGAGCCAAATGTGACAAAAAAATGACAAAAAATATATAAAATATATAAATATATAATATTTGTTGGTTTTAGCTGAGCGTCTTCTAAAATGAGTTTTATTTTAGATGCACTGTATTCATACTAATGCCAATGCAACTGTTACATTTCGATCAATATTGTGTTTATTTTGTCAACTTTTTTGTGAGTAGCAAGCAAGTGATTGTAAATATATGCAAACAAATGCAATGAAAGGCAGGAAATCGGACAATAGCCGATGGATTAATCGAAACTAGTGTGAAGCGGTGTACAGCACAGGCAACATATAAGCATATCAAGCAGGAAGAAAGAGTCGAAACGTGGTAATAAAAGACGATAATGAGAGTTCAATGTGTTTTCGTTCTGCTGTAAGTGCTCATTCACTTCTGTAAGCTATAATCAAATTGTCCTGAAGCAGACGTGAGAGTATCCACCGAATATAGATATTAATATCCCCGTCTGGGTGAAGACTGACCTGAGGCCTGACTTTCTCGTACATCTCTAGATTACTAATTCATACCCGGCCTCTCTAAAAACTGACACCTTGTCTGAATTATAGATGAGCTACATTGCAGGCTCTCTAAAATGGTCTGACCAGTTTTAATAAATGGACACCGGCTCCGTTGTCTGCTTTTTTGTCTTTTTTTTTTCCCAAGCTTGTTTTTGTCAGATCACAGCCTTAGAACTAAGACGCACGCTTGCACGCAGTCGCATTCCTAACGACTGATGTGATATCAGCCACCGCACAGCCAGAGGAACGCTGTTTGTTTAATGCTCCTGCATGCACTTGACAGGTTCCTCGATATTGTTTTATACATTCTTGGAGGCGTACTGCATATTATATATACGACCGACGGAAGGACGGACACTTCATTGATCCCGAGGGAAATATAAATATCCAGTAGATTATACAACACATACAAAGCACAAATGCAAAAATATAATAAAAAAGAGTATAAGAAAGAAACTGTTAGCAAGAATTTGAAGAGTTTGAATAGGATATAAGGATATATGATGCAAAAAAACCCACACAGCATGAAGCCAGAAATATTAACTTTCCTGCTACAGTACGTGCAAACTGAGGTGGTTTAACTGTGTGGAGATTTAACAGTGCATGTGTTGCTAATTAAAATGATTAAAGTTAAAAAGGAATATAGCAGGAATAAACTAAGACTGCTGATGATGTCAATTAAATGGGAATTTGAGATATCCATTTTAAAAGAAACAAAGTACCTGTGCGTGTGCTACATGTAAAAATTAACAGGAAAAATTCATGTTAATAGTAACAAAAAATGTATTATCAAACAAAGTGGTTTGCGAGGCTAATACAGCCAGTAACTGACACTGTCATTAGAAACTATCATCAGAGAGCTCTGACCTCAACCTCATCCAACCATCTACCAGCTTTAAGCATGAGGTGGACACAGCCAGGTCTTACCAACCAACATCATCGTCTAACCGTGCAAATGCTCTTCTCGCTGAGTGGTAGTCATTTCCCGCAGCCGGGTTCCAACGTCAGAAAGCAGAAGACTGGAGCGGCATTTTGTTTTCTATGCGTCTGAAATGAGATATTCACCTATAGGTCTCTCTCTTGCTCACCTCTGACTCTGAGAAGTGTGTCAAAGGCCGTGTTGCTGTGCTTTTATAACGCCCCGACTGGACTGATGTGTGGTAAGGCCATAAAGAACGGGGGCCCTCTCTCCTCCTCCTCACAGACCTCAATACATTAGCCAGCTAATAAGCTGCACTACATCACCAGCTGGCCCACTGAGGACCACTGGGATAGGGTCATTTGTCCCTGTCAGCACACTGCTACTGGTCAGCCGGGGATATGTGTGTGTGTGTGTGTGTGTGTGTGTGTGCACATGAAGGGAACATGAAGATTTTTACTTTTATCACCTTTTTACTCTTTTATTTTAGCTCAGCAGGACATTTTTGGGCTGTTGAGTGTGATTTATATTCTTTTTTGCAAAAAAAAAAAAGATAAAGTTGGGGACAGACTATAAAAAAAAAACAAAAGGCTAAGATTGAACCGTATAAGGCTAAAGCTCTGTACACTCCTGGACACAACATGGCCCATAATGCAACATCAGTGCATCTTTAATCAAACCCATCCTGTCTCCATAACATTCAACGCCTTTCTAACTCCACACAGCCCATTTGTTTTGTGTTTTATGTTAAAACTTGTCCTCAGCACAAAGTTCAGATAACCCTGATTACATCACCAGGGTTGTCATTTAAACTGTTCTCACAGGCCAAGGAGGAATCCTCATGAAGAGTGAAATAATCCCTATGTATAAAATCAGTAGAGTAGCACTTTAACCGTAAATATGATGACTTTGAGAGCAGGTAAGATAGTACCAGATATTCCCATGTAAATAAGCTGTCTGCACCTCAAAACTAATCAGGGGGATTCAAGTGTAACATTGTGTCATTGAGTATCCACACTGTTTAAGTGTCCTTGAGCAAGATGCTGTAGTCCTACAAGTTCCAGCTGACCTTTCTTTGGAGGTTGCCAGCAAAAAACAAAAAATAACCTCCCTCCAGAGATCAATAAGAAATTGTCTACAGTTGCTACCATTAAAAAGTTTTTGTAGTGTTCTGTTGACTGAAACAAGTGGGGATTCAGGGATTCTATCCTGGGGATCCAGGCCCAGTTGTACAGGGAGAAGATGGATCGCCTGCCATCAGAGGTAAATGTATCATTCTGGATCTATCGACTTTTACCTGGACTCCCCGGTGTCTCCAGCTACAGTGTGTCTCCTGCGCTTCAACTCCTCAGAGAAACGTCTCTTTCCTGCCGATCTCCTCCTGTCCTCCTCTCCATTCACCCCCCACGAGATCCTCCTGTCCTTTTTCTCCTCCTCTAATGACTTAGATCTGAGTTCGGTTCGTTTGGATTTTCCCCATTCATTGTACGCAGCCGTATATTTGTGTGTGGGCAAGGACAGAGGAGACAGAGCATGCAGAGGGACAGAAGCATGCAGCAGTTGGCATGCAGAAATAAAACAGAGAGACACACAGTGATTACCATGCATGGAAAAAAAAAACATTTAGAACATTTAGAATTATTACCAGAAAAGTGGACTGACTGGATGGGAACGGATGACTGTAAATAAAATATGAACACCCATAAAACTTAAACTGAACATGTGACCGAATGAGGGCTGACCTGAGTCTTCCCCCGGGTCGTTCTGATTGGATAGACATGTAGCTAGTGCTACTGAGGCGGGAGGCACTGCTGGCACGGGAGAGGGCCGACACGTCGCTCATATCACTGTCTGATGATCTGGCCGACATGTTGTCACTGCTACGCCTCTGTTCTGCATACATCTACACACAGAGACAGAGAGGTGGGAGATAAATGACTTTTGCCCAAACTGGTCATATAAAAAAAAAAATAGACATTTAACAAGTGCAGGAGGAGGAAATCTGAAGGATGACTGGAAAACTAGGACGCTGACCTCCCGTTTGGCCTTGAGGTCCGACTCAGGGTCGTGGGATGCTGAAGGCCGGTAGGAATGTACTTTCATCTGCAGCTGTCGGGCTCGTTCCTCTACTGCAAGGGCTGAGGCAGAAGAGACACAAAAAGAGTAAGATGTGGAGAAAATGGACAAAGACAAAAACAACAAAACAGCAAAAATAGTTTCAGAAATGTTGATGTGCTCTCAGTAAGAACGACTACAGGCGGGAGGATGCAGGGTCGGGTTTCTGACACTAGGTGGAGCATGATGTGCATCGATAGTACATCAAGTGACCTCATGATGGATGTTAGGATTTCTAAAATCAACGTGGGAACAAATATAATTTGGGTTTGTCAAACAGGAAGGAATCAGAGAGAGATGTGTACAGTAGTTAACAACCACACCTGTTGTATGTCAAGACTCTCTGGACATTAAACCCCACCCGTCTGGCAGCTAAGTCAGCTAAAAGAAGCACTGTAAAATATTTAAAGAAGCTGTTCAACCAAGGACTGATGGGAAGGGTGACCATATACCTCACGCTCTGTATGGTTGTGAGGCACAGATTAATGTAGAGTTTGAGCAATTAATTTAAAAATGTCTAAGGTCAAACTCTTCACACCCATCAATCTACAGGGTGAAGCTCAGAATTCAACTGTAGGAACAAGAAGAAAAGCACGTTTTTGACTACAGGGGAGTTCTCTATCAGGAAGACTAGATATAATTTCCAGTGAGTAACACAGCATTATCATTGTCATTCGCCCGTGACTTTAATCGGCTCACCCCACTCTTTCATTCAACATACCTTGCTCTATGCTGCTGCTTTTTGCAGGGAGCTGAGGCAGCTGCCTGCCCCTGCGACCTGATGAAGGAGTCCCCGTTGGAGAGGGGCTGCCGTGAGGTTGTGCTCTGACAGACGGGAACAGGAAGACACAAGACAGAAGAGGGGAGATGTAAAAACATGTTATTAGAACTTTATGTGTCACGGATTGAATTGAAGCCCAAGATTGCATCAAATAAACTGATGGAGGAGAACTGATGGTCAAAAGTCAGGTTCAGAGAGGTAGAAAATACTCTGGATAATCACAGGAGGTACAGGAGGAGTACAACAGAGGAAGTGGCACTGAGTGTGTTTAAAGACTGCACAGTGTTTTGTCATACATCCCTGTATCTGTTGAGGTGGTACATTTATACCATCAGATTGTACAGTACTATCCACAACTACCAACAAGATGGTACTTTTCATTTACATAAAGCTACATCAACTACTATCGAACAGTATAAAATATTTTCATGCATACCCCAGCTTACATGGACATCTTACTTCTTGGAATTATACTATAACATAATTTTGGCCTCGCTAGACATGGCATTTACATGTTGTACATAAAACACACTGAACAAAAATATAAACGCAACACTTTTGTTTTTGCTCCCATTTTTCATCTAGTAGCAGATGTTTCAATTCAAGATCTAAAACTTTTTCTATACACACGAAAAGAACCATTTCTCTCAAATATTGTTCACAAATCTGTCTAAATCTGCGTGAGTGAGCACTTCTCCTTTGCCGAGATAATCCATCCCACCTCACAGGTGTGGCATATCAAGATGCTGATTAGACGGCTTGAATATTGCACAGGTGTGCCTCAGGCTGGCCACAATAGAAGGCCACTCTGAAATGTGCAGTTGTGCTTTATTGGGGGACCACCATTTGCCTCACATCTCCTTCACATAGAGTTGATCAGGTTGATTGTGGCCTATGGAATGTTGGTCCACTCCTCTTCAATGGCTGTGCCGAGTTGCTGGATATTGGCAGGAACTGGAACACGCTGTCGTATACGCATCGTATACCTGTCGTATCCAGAGCATCCCAAACTCCGGTGAGTATGCTGGCCATGCAACAACTGGGATGTTTTCAGCTTCCAGGAATTGTGTACAGATCCTTGCAACATGGGGCCGTGCATTATCATGCTGCAACATGAGGTGATGGTCGTGGATGAATGGCACAACAATGGGCCTGTCGGTCTCGTCACGGTATCTATGTGCATTCAAAATGACATCAATAAAATGCACCTGTGTTCGTTGTCCATAGCATACGCCTGCCCATACCATAACCCCACCGCCACCACGGGCCACTCCATCCACAATGTTGACATCAGCAAACCGCTCACCCACACGACGCCACACACGCTGTCTGCCATCTGCCCTGAACAGCGAAAACCGGGATTCATCCGTGAAGAGAGCACCTCTCCAACGTGCCAGACGCCATCGAATGTGAGCATTTGCCCACTCAAGTTGGTTACGACGAACTGCAGTCAGGTGGAGACCCCGATGAGGACGACGAGCATGCAGATGAGCTTCCCTGAGACGGTTTCTGACAGTTTGTGCAGAAATTCTTTGGCTATGCAAACCGATTGTTGCAGCAGCTGTCCGGGTGACTGGTCTCAGGCGATCTAGGAGGTGAACATGCTGGATGTGGAGGTTCTGGGCTGGTGTGGTTACACGTGGTCTGCGGTTGTGAGGCCAGTTGTACGTACTGCCAAATTGTCTGAAACGCCTTTGGAGACGGGTTATGGTAGAGAAATGAACATTCAATTCACGGGCAACAGCTCTGGTGGACATTCAGGCAGTCAGCGTGCCAATTGCACGTGACCTTAAAACTTGCGACATCTGTGGCATTGTGCGGTGTGATAAAACTGAACATTTCAGAGTGGCCTTTTATTGTGGCCAGCCTAAGGCACACCTGTGCAATATTCATGCTGTCTAATCAGCATCTTGATATGCCACAACCGTGAGGTGGGATGGATTATCTCGGCGAAGGAGAAGTGCTCACTCACACAGATTTAGACGGATTTGTGAACAATATTTGAGAGAAATGGATGTTTTGTGTTTATAGAATATGTTTTAGATCTTGAATTGAAATAGCTGGTACTAGATGAAAAATGGGAGCAAAGAAAGTGTTGCGTTTATATTTTTGTTCAGTGTATTATCACACTCAGTGTGACACAGAGGAGGTCAACACACAGGGGGTAGAATGGTAGTGCTGACAGTAGCATGCACCTGTCTAGCCACGGCGAGTTTGGGCAGGACCCAGCCAGGCCTGTCTGGCCAAAGGGCCTCAGCGGGCCCCCTCTCCCCCTACTGCCCCTCAGGATAGAGGTGGGCTGGATTCGACTGCCGTCAGCAAATAACAGGAAATGAAAATACAAAAACTTAAAAATACAACAAAATGAAATCAAATGAAAACAATATAACATATGACTTCAGGGCTCTGTTTAGGCTCTGAAGTGGTCATTTGGTAAAACAGTGGGCAGAGGCCAGGCGTTATAGTTCAACGCATCGTCGATCACATGCAGCTGGTGCACAACATCGAAATACAAGGAAGTATCTTCATCATTTTCTAAGTGCAGGTGCTAAGGTGAGCAAAGACTACACATCTTTGATATTTTCTCCGAAGCAAAATAGTACAATGCCGTCACAGTATCGTTCAAGCATTAGTTTGACAGTTTGGGAAATATGCTTTCTTGCAGATATTTAAAAGAGGAGACAGATAGCACTCTCATGTCTGTTGACGAGGCTGTAGTGAGTGGTTGTTCAGCCTAGCTTAGCATACTGAGTGTTTGGTTAGCTTATCTTAGCATAAAGACTGGAAAAGAACGGATTTTGAACATTTCTCTACTAGCCATTGATTATTTGCTTTGGAAAGATATAGTGGAGTAATAAACAATAAATATTATTAATATAATTTATTAGTAATATAATAAGTAATACATCCTCCACAGACAATGACGTCACAGTGTGTGTTTCTGTGTTTGTGTAGTTTAACTTGAACCACCACCCACAACATTTAAGCACCCCGGCAAAGCAAAAATGTCAGCAAAATTCCATTAAACATTAAATCGTGGAGACAAAAAAAAATAAAAAATACAGGGTTGTAATTTGTAATGTGTTCCCTGCATGGCATTATGATTTACTATGTTATTTTCAGGTAGCGTTGGAGCCTACATATTCCATGAGCCATAATTACATAAAAGCTTCGACAAGTAGTTACGGATGGTCAGATATCATACCACAAGAGAGAAAGAAATAAAAGTGATAGTGATGCAAAGCGATGAAGTGAGTGAGTGAGTGAGTGAGTGAGTGAGTGAGTGAGTAAATGAATGATCTCACCTGTCCCCCTCCAGGCTTTTTTTGACGCCCCTCTGACAGTTCGGACTTGATGAATTGCTACACTGCCTGTTTCGTCAAACAGCAACCACAGACAGAGAGACAGAGAGGAAGAAAAAACAAAGACGATATGGAGAATGATGACCCACAGAATGGCAAAACCGAACACTGACTGATGTGTTGGATATAACGCAAAAGGCTCAACTGAGACTTTGGTTTGGTTTTTGTGGTTTTGCGAAAGCAATACAGCTGAGAATTGCACATTCTCACCAGCAACAATGCTACAGTACAGAAAGTGCTTTCAAGCCAGAGAAGAGGGGAAATTCACCCAGGCGCTGAGCAGGAAGAGCAGGTGCGGCAGAATCAAGGAGGGATTACACAGTCTTAGACCACAAATATTTACAGGGAACGACAAAGAAACTGTGCTGGTCACAAGATCTTTGTGACGCTATCGTCCACAGGATGAGCTCGAGGCTGCAGAACAAGCTTTAACGTACTAGCGGGCAAGCAGAGCTGTAGCACAGAGTTTTTACGAGGGTGGGACAGTAGGGGGGGGCAGGCCTGGTGTACCTGTCTTCCTCAGGGGCCACGTGTTCTACTAAGATGCTGGGGCTTGGGGGAGTCTTGCGGGGCAAAGAGTTGAAGCACCTAGAGGGGTGTGAGGGTGGGAGTAGGAGCATCCCAGTGGAGAACCACCAGGGAGAGGTTGTTAGTGAGTAAAGGGACAGCAGAGGCTTTGAAACTGTGAATTCTCTGTAAATTATCAGGACATCAGTATCTGATTTATCATACATATTGTGTCAACAGTCCTTTGATAGACCCGTACTGTGTCTTTGGAATCAAGCAACCTTCTCCCCTCTCAACCGCTATTCAACTCCAGGTTGCGACCAAATGGACTATCGTTTGTGAAAATCTTGATAATGACTTGGGGACAATGACATGGCTAGCAAGTTAATCTTGTTGTTAAACATACTGTTGAATTATGTTTAATGTTTTATACGTCAGCCGTACACAAAGTTAGTGATTAAAACTCGCTTGCAAAAAAGTTATTTTTCTGGCTAACAGCTGAGCGGACTAGTTTATCTCCCGTCATCGCTGGCCTATCTTTTTTTTCCTCATCTACTGGAGGAGCGAACAACGTTTCGATTGCACAAGAACCTTATCAGATTGCAGTCCTAAACACATGCATGAAACCCAGCAGGTGTGACGAAGAAGTGAAATTTATAGTGCTAAAATAAAATTTGGTTTCCCTCTCAACCCTCCAGTTCACAGTGTAGGTCGTAGCTCAGCTTAGCTGGTTGTTGCAGCTAATAGTCAAACAATGAATGGTCCTATTTCGTTGTTTTTTTTTTTCTTTGAAAAAGTGACTATGGTATAACCAAGATAATGCCTAATAAGCTCTCCATTTTCAGGGATGATAATGTTGGCTGTATGAACAAGCCAACAAAGTACTAAAGGTAATGGAAACTGACTCAGATAATGCTGTTTATATATTCATTTTAAGGAATAGTTGAACATTTGGGGAAAAACACTTAATTGCTTTTGTTGGGAGTTAGTTGAGATAATTGATAACCAGAGAATGGTTAGCCTAGCCTAGCATAAAGGGCTTTTTAAAGAAGGGGGGGAAACAATAACTGAAGGGTAAAAATGGCATTGCTCTTCTCGCCTAACTCTTGGAAAAATTATTATTAATTGACATTTCCCAAAATGACTGACTGCCTTTCGGGGATATGTGTTGGCTCTATTACCTTGTCTGTCCTTATTGAGACTTCCCCTAAGTATTCTGTACCAAACAATACTGTCTGATTTTCTTACTTAAATAAATAATTAAAGATATTTCACAGACTTCAGATTCAAACAGCCTAGATGATTTTTTTTTTTTCAATGATAGTGTGCAATGGAAACGTCGATTCATGTATGAGAGGGACACATGACATGAACTGTAATGAAGACATGCAGCATCATAAACCCAAAATGTTGGATGATTCACTCATGCGGTCCAAAAAAAAGTATTTTTAAAGCTGTCACGGAAGACGTTTCAGCTGTCTCCCAAATCCCTAAATCTACTCTATTCATGAACTGAATTCAAAGTCTTTTTATACCTGTCTCTTTCAGGGGAGTGGAAATTGGTGTCTGGTCTCAGACAGGTGGTGCTGGCACTCCTCACTCTGTCCAACGACGGCTGCAGGTCGCTGCACCGCCACAACATGGCAGCAGAGAGAGAAATAAAGAAGAGAAAGGAAACGGAGATGGAGGCGAGATGTACAAGGACAGAGGATGGGGAGCAGAGGTGTCAAGAAGGAGAGGTTGTGAATGATGTGAGAGAACCAAAGGATGATGTGTGGGAGGAAGAGAAAAGAAAAATGGAGAGAAAGTGAGAAAAGGGAGGATAATGCGAGGTGAAGCCAAGAAAAAGGAGGCAGAAAGGAGATCGAGGACAGGAGGGAGAGACAAAGAGAGAATAAGGAAGGCCATCAGACAGTGCAGTAACATGTAATGGCTCTGAAGCTGCATCTCAATTTATCATAGCCAGTCATTCCTCGCGGCCAAACACTGTGAGACCACTCAGATGGAAGGTTGGTGAGTTGCCATGGGAACCATGTCTAAGTAGGAGAGGGGACTGCTTTATGAGTGTGTGTGTGTGTATGTGTGTGTGAGTGAGTGAGTGTGTGAGGGGGTGAACGAGTGAGGAGCCAGTGTTCAGGTTTACTCTGCCCTGCATACACTCACAGCTGTATGTTTGTCACGTCATGCTGCTCTGTGACTTTCAACAGATGGTTGGCTCCGTGCCATCGCAAGACACTGCATATTATGTTTTCAGGCCAAATGCCTCACATGGAGGGCAGCGAGGGCTTAGGAGCTGAGTGGTTGTTTAATGCTCTGCCAATACATGCTAAAGCCTCTGCCGCACATTGTTACCGAAAGGAAAAAAAAAAAAAAAAAAGGGAGAAAGAAAAGATTGTGGGCGGAGGGAGGACGAGGGAGGAGATGGTGCGCTCTTACCTAACAGTGACCTCATCAGTGAACCTGAGCACACGGTGTGTGAGGATGCTACGAGGCATGGAGCTGCCCCCTTCTATCCTGTGGGGCGGCTTGTTCTTTAGGCATGCAGGGAGGGTGGAGCTGTGTGTCAGAGCCCCGCCCACGAGAGGCGGGGAAAGAACCACATGCAAAGAAAGGCAAAGGAAAACAAAAATGACACATGCAGCCGACAGAAGTAAACAGCGACACAGTAGGTGAAGGGGAAGAAAACACATGCACGAAGCTAAGCAGGCGAGACGAGGAAGCAGTGTTTACAGTGCTACATGAAATTTGGTTTCCGTCTCAAAACCCAAGTTCACAGGTTAAGTTGTTTCCTTAAAAAAAAAAAAACGAGGCTTCAGTTAGAAATGTGCAGTGCGTTAATTGAACACATGAGATGAACTGCATCCTGCCTGTGACCTCAGAATGAGGACGTCATTATGTAAGAGTGTGGGGCCTCTTGCCCTCCCTGTGGATTGACCCCACATTTATACTGGGAGATTACATGTAATGCTGATTATATAACTCAATCTACAGATCTAAAGCCGCCGAGGCAGCACGTGGCGAGGAAACCAAGCTACAGCGGCTCTATAGAATGTATAGGAGTGCCACGAAAAGGATTAGAGCAGAACAGAGAAATGGAGGAAACTGCTTATACAGAAGGTCTGGCGGTTATGTGGCATTACAGTAAATACGTCCTATGATTTTGAGTTTTAATGCTGGCTCAGACGTTGAGATAGAGAGAAAGAAAAAGGTGATGTGACATATCTATATGAACTGATGTGATGTGGTACAAATGAGGAAGCCAGGATCAACATCTGATAAATATACAGAAGGACAGAACTGGTGGATTTACTTGTTTTAGCCCATTCACTGCAACTCACATATTCTTTACATTAAGTTGACTATTTCCAAAACCATTCAATATGTTTTAGACCAATGTCCAGGCAGTCATTACTACAGAGTACTCCAGCACCTTAGTGTTGCATTCCCATAAAATTAGCACTTGCAAGAAGCACATTCTATAATAAATAGCTGCAGCAGAGGCCAAGAAACCCTAAACTTTAGTCCCTTATGTGGGTCAACCTCCAAAATCCCTGGATCCTTTACTACCAATAACCCTATTAGCATAATGTTACTTGTCATACTAGTAAATTCCCAGGCTTTCTGTTATAATCAAATAATTTGTAGTCTCTGAACCAAGGCCAAGACATCCCTGATGACATGAGGTAACTGTCTCTGGCCTGACCAAGGAGACATTCTACTTTACAAGCTTTGTAGAAGGCCCTATGTCAAAATTGCCGTTGTCTTGTAAAGGATGAGGGGCTGTCTTAAAAACTCTACAGCCATGCTAGCAGCTCTTTGAGAGGTGATCTGAGCTAAATGCCAACAATGACAGTATTCACATCTTGATGTTTTTCTGGTGTCATATCTACCTAGGGATGGACTGCATGCCGGTGTCATCACCATCATCAGTGTCACTTTCTGCTACAACACTGATTTTGCAATACGGTCATTACTGCAATATGCCTTTTAGCATATTAAAAGTAATGTGTCAGCGACATCAAGCAGTTAAAGGGCTTAACATGTAACGTAAAGAGCAGGATGCACTTCAGAACTCGGACATCTATTGTAGCACGGTGGAGCAATGTGGGAGTATTTAGTACAGTGGGACAGTCAAGACAAATTCTGCAAACATTTTGCATAGGTGAACTGTTTTTTTCACCTGGCTCTTTGAGAAACTCACTACTGCAAAACAGCTCAGCTGGCTCTGTTGTCAGCGTTGCACGTAGGCACCTTCAGCTCCATGATCCTCGCCAGTATATGTGTTTGTTTCTGCTGTATCTAAATGAAGATAGACAAGTCTTGTGGCACACTGTTACACTAACTACTATAAATATTCTTTGGGATTTTGAACTCTGAGAATGAATCACATTACATTACTCAACAAACCTACATTATCAGGCAGGATACTCCCTCCAAAACACACGCATGCCATATTTCTAATTAATATTTGAAGCCAATAAACACAAATGTTTTGTTTTTAAATCTTTTCTCTTTTTCTTTAAATATGGTCCCTTACATTGCTCCTTACAAGACATAGAATCATGTTTGAGGGGAGAATCCCTTTTATTTTTTATAGTACATTTGTTTTTTATGAAACAAAGTACTGTGACATACATTTTATGACATATTGCCCAAACTTATGTTTACCTAATTCTCCATCACCAACATGCATGCTGCGGATTAGGACTAAACACAAAGTACAGCTGAGGCTGATGGGAATGTCAGTAGTTTTGCAGGTATTGGTTCAAACCCAAAATGGGACCAGTGAAACGTTGTTGCAATCCGTAGTATAATATAGTACTATAGTTTTGAGACATTTAACGCAAAACTACAAAATGTATCAACGTCACGGTGGAAGAAGTCAGCCGGATCATTGAATCACCAGGGAATCGATCACGATCATAGATGTTTTGGTCTGGACCAACATGGTGGGAGAACTGATTACCCTAGGGTTGGTTGGCCTACTTTGTGCCGTGCCACCGCCCTGATTAGTGACCAACTACAGCTGAAATGCAGCGGTGATCATCAGTGTCTTCAAATAATGTTTCCTTGTTGTGTTCAAGGTTGCATGATTTACCAGACTGAGATTCAGCTATCAATGAAAAACAACGACCAAATTGTCTTTTTGTCCATGTTTGCTAATAGCTTAGCTTGCAGGGTTGATTATCTGACAACATAGCTTGAGAACACAACACTTTGGTGCTCTTATATCAGAGCTCCCTTGACTGCAGCAGTGACTTCCTGTTCTCAGCTCATAAATACAAGGTAGAAAATCAGTCTTAAAACATCCAATATGCTTTGGAAACAATATGTGATTTGTAGTCGTAATATGTTCTACAACACGTAAGAGCACCAGTAGTGTCTTTAAGGATTGCATAATACAGAAGGAAAAGCAACAAATAGCATCTAGTTAGCTAAAGCGGCACCATGACAAAGCACCTTGGCACACACTCTGAAGCAAGCACAAGCAGCACAGCGGTCTGGGAGACATATGGGCATTTATGGCATTGTGAGAACACTGCCACCACGAAATGACCCACCAACTCCACAAATGAGCCTGGGAAAGCTGGACGGGCACAGAGGAGGGTACTCAAGACTGCCTTTAACGCTTAGCGCTTACCTGTAAATGTCTTTATGGATACCGTTTACTAACAGGGGCATTTTAGGGGGGAGTGTGTTGCTGTATCTACCTATGCCCCTGGTTGTGTGAGTGGAGACCATGCACATAAAGCAAGACAAGAAAAAAAAGTGAAAAAAAATAAACAACTGCTGTGAGCGAACACATAAAAAAAAGCAAAATGCAAAAAAAAAAAAGAAAAGATATTAATCAAAAGAGCTTTGCCTTCTTTGAGGTCAGCCACCAAGCAGGTCTGTAATCCCTTCACAGTGATCTGTGTGTGTGTGTGTGTCTGTGTGTCTGTGTGTGTGTGTGTGTGTGTGTTTCATGAAACGGTTGTGGTGAGAGACAATAGTCAGACATGAATTTTATGAGTGTGCTACAACTACTTGACCCCGATGCAACACTTTGAACGTTGTCTTCATGCAGTCGAAAAAAGCAGACATACACTCTAAGGCCGATTGAAGATAATCAACACACTCTGTTTGCAGTGAACACATCAACATTAAGAGTGTTAAGATGGAGGTGTTAAAATATAGTGACGATGGAAATGATGACAAAATGGCATATATTTATAAAATAAAACTGAATGGTGGTTGTTGTCTTTTCTTGAATTTTACCTGTTGGTGTGCAGGCACTCGGCACTCCCGCCCCGGATAGACCTGTGCATCTCCAGGACCTCACTGTCATTGCATTGACGATGGGTGAACAAATGAGAAACAACCCGAGAAAACACAACAGAAGAGGATGGCAACTCAGACAGGCAAAGTGAGTTAATGAATGAGAGAAACCAGGAAATCATAATTCTGAGATTTCAATCACGTCTGCATTCGGCAGTACAGAATGATAGAACAAGCTCAGTATGTTTCAATGACTAGTTTCACACCGTTAGTAGTATTAGTAGATATTAGTTTGGTAATATCACATTACACACACTGGCTAACCAAAACAAGTTTCAACCTTTAAAATATCTCAGTAAATATTTGAGTTCATAATCTGATGAAGGCCAAAGCAGCTGTCAAATCAGTGCTGACTGACCCACTAAAAACACTGATCCAATATGTGTCCATCTTGTTCTTTAACATGTGTTTTAAATGAATTGAAAATTAATTGTATTTATTTATCTAGTACTATATATTATGTTTATTATGCACATCATTCTAGTTGACAAAACACACTGTCATAGCCCCACCCCACTCCCGTGATGATCCTCACAGATCCCAGCAACAGGTTACCTGTCCTCAGAGTACTCGTAGTCCGAGTCACCAGATCGTTGATGCTCCAGGTGGGAGTCGTGGTAGTGGGACGGGGAGTGGTGGCGGTTCTGGTGGATCTCGTCCAGACTCCTGGTAAAACCATATATATATATCTATTAAGTTTGAGGGTTTTTAACATATATATATATATATATATATATATATATATATATATATATATATATATATATATACACATATATAAATATATATATATATATACACATATATATATACATATATATATATATTCTGAAACAGAACTTTAGGTTATCTGCAGAATCCCAGTTCTCTAAGTAGCATGAATAAGTGTCTCACAATGGGTAACACCCTTGCATGTTCTTAACAGAATCTCTTTGTTACATTACGCTGTAGGGGGCCACCAGCCCTCCCCTATGTAAAGGCCTGACATGCTGTCATTCATCATTCAACATTTAAGTCGCACACTCAAACCATCAGGTGCAGTTTGCCTGCAGGCATTATTCACTGACAAAGCGTGCATTTCCCTCACCCTCTCAGCAGAGGTCAGGGCAATCACTAATGCCATCTTTAAGGACACCATTGTCATGTCCACCTGTTCCAGGGGTTCAAACGGTGCCTGTGAGATAGCCTCCAGGACTGTTGGTAGATCCCATGATGGTGCCAATGACCTTACTGAGGGTAACTTCCTCTGCTCCTCCTTCTTAAACTGACACACCAGCGGCTGTTGGCCAACTGTGTGGCCATCAAAACCAGATTGTCAGATTGGACTTCTCAGGGGCCAAACCCAAAGAGCCAGTCTCCCTGGGTGAGGTAGAAATATGTCTGCACATGCTTGCATCACCAATTCCGGATTCTGGCTGACCACACAGGAGCTGGAATATGTGCTTCCATTTCATTCAGAGTTGATAACTGCTGTAAAGCCAGCTGAACTGGAGAGGAAGTCTCTCCCTCTGTTTATTGAGATCACAAGATGCCACATACGGCAACAAGGATAAACGCGTAAGTGAGGGCAAGAAGACAACTGCCTGGTTGAGTTCCAACAACTTGAGTGACAAGGTGCTGCTAGCAAAAACGTTGGCTGTTGCACCAGGTGTAGGGCTACAGTATATCCATAATGCAATGCCTATGACTATGTAGTTGATCAGTAAAGTGTTGATGTTAAGCTTACTCCATCATGAGTCCTGTGCAGCCAAACCAGATGGTGCAAAGGAGGAGTCGTCATTCTCGTTATACTGTTAGCTTTATGCCTGTAGATTAGCTGTGAAGCAGGGAGGTGAGCGGGGTACGAAGCGTAGTATTGCTACTGCGCGTCTAGTAAGTTTTTTGGAAAAATATTGGTACCTTTCTCTTGTTACTACAGGAAACAGTGATGTTGCTCTGTGTTGTTTGTGGTAATGTTAGCCCTAGGGAAGTATTGCTACTCCATGGGCTAATGTTTAACTGACTTAGGTATTGCTAACAAGCCTGTGGTGCTTATGGCTACCCTTCTAAGCTTTTTGGCCAGCAGCGAATATTGCTACTTCCAACGCTAGCCTGAGGCAGACAAGTAGCATTGCGCCTTGCTAGCTGCCACATTTGAGCAGCGCTACAGACCGAACAGCGACCCAGAGCAAAGCGCTTGGCAACCAAGGTGGCTGCTCAAGTCTATGAACAGTTAAGCTAGGCTTCAGGGTAGCTGTTCTGTTACAGGCTTCAGCTTCTGTGAAGCGGCAAGAGCTTTTTGAATGATGACGATCCAGCCATTATAAGTCAAGTCAGGTTAAATTTGTACATACAGTATCACCAAATCACAACAGTTATCTAAAGACACTTTTCATATAGAGCATACCCTTAGCAAAAAGTAGTTTATTCAAGTGTACTACAAGTATACTTATTTTATACTAAAACTGAGGCAGTATACTTGAAGTGTACTTTTTATATACTACATTTTATATACTTAAGAAAGTATAGTGAAGTATACTTGGCTTATACTGAAAAGTATAAAGAATAGTACATTCATACTTAGACTTATACTTTAATACTAAAGCTTATACTTGTACTTTAGTATACTGTGGACTGTGGCGCAAAGACTCTTGGGTATTCTGTTGTTGTTAGTGTAATTATGGTTCCTGAATGTGTTTGTGAATAAGATGATGTGTAAGACGGTTGCGGGTTAATTCACATCCTTGTTCTGTGGTTAAATTGTGTCGAATTAACAAAGATGATAAAAATGTTGGCACCGTGAGTGAAGGGGTGTTTTCCGGGAGAGACTTCCCGTCCATTAAGCAGTGGGCATGTATGATAATAAATGGTGAATCTCTTGCTAGAGAGATACATTAAAAGTGCTAATACTTACAATATGTTGATGTAAGTACAGAAAAAGGTTGAGTCACTGAGTTGTGCATATATTTAATTTAGCAGAATAAAAATGTTTTTACTACACACATTTGCTTTGAGGTATTACCCCTCAACTTACATGTTAATAAACTAAAATATGGACTAGAAGTATATACTTAATACACTACTAGTATATAGATGAGTGTACTTGTTGTATACTTGAAAGTGTACTTCTGTAAACTTAAAATGTCCTTATAAAGTATACTTAAAGTATACTTTTATAAACTTAAAATGTTCCAATTTAGTCCAAGATATATTAAATTAGTATACTTTCTAGTATGCTACAAGTACATGGTCTATAGTATACTTGCTATACTTATACTTATACTCAAGCATACTTAATAAAATGAACTTCAAGTATACTACTTTTTGCTAAGGGTAGAGTTACCATAGTCTTTAATTTGCAGAGACCAAACCATCCCCTATGAGCTAGCACTTGATGACAGTGTTATGTATAATTGTTTTCTTCACAGGCAGAACCTGGGAGCACAGTCATGTTTGCCATGTAGCAGACAAGGATTTACAATAGGCACAATAAGCCCTGAAAAAGCCGAACTTATAAAGATGTGAAAGAATTTCTGTAGGTGTGACGCAAAAAAATGTGAACAGCACAACAATGTTGCAGGTTTCTGGTTAACATGATTGAATTTGGTCTGTTGTAAAATCTAAACCACAGGTTCTCAATGCATGTATGTCAAGTAAATGCAGCAGAAGCAGCCTGTGTGATGTGTGTGACATAGATGCAAAGGAAAGATTATATATATATTGTCTGATTCTCACCACAGACATCACACACTCCACTGACAGTTCACCAGGTAATGCTGACCTTTGCATGGGTACATGTGCGGGCCGTGACCGAGCCCTGCAGGAGTCTTCTCTGTGAGGAGACACTGAACGGGAGCGATGCTGGACGGGCCGCTGCTGCTCCGGCACAGCCAACGTACTGCCTCGCTCTCTCTCCCTGGAGTTACGCTCTGCACCTACACACACACACACAGACACACACAGACCCAGCATGGATACATCCACGCGCAAGGGACGAAAAAAAACAGAATTCACACATTCATACAGACATGTATAGATACAGTACACACACACAAACAAGCATGGATACAAGCACACACGCACGCACGCACGCACACACACATGCACCAGTCGTCAGTGTGGTGATACTTACTACTACTACAGATGCCATTCTCTTACAGAGTGTAGAACATCACACCGGGATGTTTTACATGTAAATGACCAGCTAGCAAACAGGGTAGCTGGTCATGTGAGCTATCCTGAGGAGCGGACTGTTTCTGCAATGTCTCTGTCAGACTTGAGTTCAGACTCAAGACTCTCACTTCTCGTTTCAACCCCCCATGGCTTGCCAGAAGAGATAAGAAAAAATGTGGGAACACCAGACCAATACATCTACAAAGACTAGGTTCCATATAATCCAACAACACATTGAGCAAATGCACGAGATCCAAATCTGTATACTGTCTGGCTACATACATTTAAAGGCTACATAAGAAATTAAATAAAGTTGCAAAGTGGAAGGAACTGTAATGTGCGACCAGGTTCCCAGATGCAAATGTACAGTTTCTATTCTGTTAGGTGACTGTCAGTTGGAGCTCTGCCGGGGCTTTGTTGACACCAAACTCTCCCGGTTAAATCGTCAATACAAAACATGAGCAACAAAGAAAATAGTTAAGGCATGGCACAACTTAAAAACTACTACTTCAAAGATGAAATCTGATAATAACTGTCCATTCCCCAAGCAACCCACATAGAGCAGAGTGTAGAGCTTGAGCTTGTTAGAAAACCGGCAAACAACCTCCACATCAAATGAACTCCCTTTTGGATTCTGGTCCAATTGTGGATGAAATCAGCGACTGCCACGTCATGTTTTGGTCTGCAGCAGTTCTTGCTTCAGTATGATTTTGCATCTCTGACTGGCTTTTTCTCTACAGCAGCTGAGGCTCATGGGTATTGCATTAACCAGAGCCCTTTCCCACGGCTAACTAATGGAAAAACATGGTTGCCTAGAATGGACGTAAATTAACCCTACCTACCACAGACTACTATAAAGTATCATTTAATTCTGACATTTCTCAGTTGAGGAATACGTTCAATTCAACCCAAAATAGAAATAAATAATTATCCTTCTAGATTGTTGTGCAAGTTTCTGAGTTCAAGCGATATATGCCCTAGGGATGTCAGCCTTCTCTGGAATGTAATGGAACTAGATGGCACTCGACCTGCTGTGCACAGAGCGGCAAAAAAAGCAAAGAAGAGCAAAAGCTCTACAGCAAAGTTGCTCTCCAGAAATCGTGACTCGATTACGCAAGATAATCCAATATATTTCCTACTTTGCGGAGTCATGTCTAAAATGACTAGGAGAAAAGTCCTACTCCCACAACTCTGTGCATTAATATTTTTAAGGAATCAGAGGAATCATTTATACAGCATTGTGTAGTGTGCAGGCACAACTACATTAATAAGAAAGTGTAGTGCAGAAGATGTACATTGTTAGTGTGCCAGATCACAATCTGAGCTTAGTGTTTGCACAAGAATAAAGATATATGGCGGTTCAGTTATATGGAGATTGTGTATATGTTTAAAAACTAATTAAATGTACGAAAGTAGCAAACCATACCCATCTGGCATTTAGAAACGCCAAAATAAAAAGTGTGAATATCTAAGGTCCGCATTGATCTGACAGGAAATGAAGTCACGGCAGAAACAGTCAAACAACAAAGCAGTTGTCGTGATTCTGTTGACTAAAAGAACACGTATTCAGCCTCTACTGTGCATTTTCAGTGTCCTTTCAGTGAAGTAAGCGACTTCCGGACAGGACTAGAAGCATGCGGGAGAATGGCAGGAACAGCAGTGAACAAGTGTAGCTCTACAATCTAACATGCACTCAGTGCTTCAGTGTGTCTAGCCCAGCAGAAGAGGAGAAACTGTTCACTGCAGCCTCAGCGAAGGAGTACAGCGCACTGCTCAGCTGCAGGCTGTAGTCTGCAACAATGCAATGCAAAATCTGCAGTCCAGTAGCAATATGATGAATTGAAAAAAGGCTTTTTGCCGATACAGCAATGATTAATTACTTTAATTTGGTTGCAATTCGTTCTAAAACATCCAGCGGAGCCTAAAGGAGGCTGGAGGGTTTGGGAGGGAGGATGCAAAGAAGGCGCTCTCTCACCCAGTGCTGGACGCCGACAGGCTAATACAAGGAAATGCTCAGTAAACCATGCCCCCCACCCACCTTTAGTCACTACCATCAAACCATCATCAAACTCTGTATCAATGATGCGATGAGACCCTGAATACACATACACAACACACACACACAGGACAGCGTAAGGTTGAGCGGTTCTGTCGTCAGTCTCACACTGAGAGACACAAAAGAGAAACTCAGTAAAGGAGAGGTTAGCAAACACACGCTCACACACACTGTAGGTTCAGAACAGGGATTAGTCATACGTAGACACACATACTTGTATACACTGGTCTTACTTGCGTACAGCCTGTAAAGATAACATATATAACCAGACATACTCTGTAGTTTCTTGCTGGGGCTGTCTCCGTGGACGTGTCTGCGTGGGAGGTACGGGGAGGGCTGGGGCAGAGGTATAGAGGACACGTCATGTGTCTGGAGTTTATACCAATGAGGAATATCGTCCAGCAGAGCCGTCTCCAGCTCTATCAAGATCTAAGAGAGGACAGCGAGGGAAAGGGTGGAGGAGGCAGAAGAGTGAGCGAAACAAAAAACAGTATACTGATATAATACTGATCACAGGATGCTGGTAGAGGCAGTGTTGTTATCTGGCCTGACTATTGCAGATGTGAAATATTTGCAGATGCTGGCAATCTGTTTTTGTTATGTTTTTTTCGGTGCGTTCTTCCGCATGGCTGACCAGAGCTGCTCCCCCCGTGTTGCTAACATCTAACGGTTTGGGTCTTGGTTCAGAGCCTGTCCGGCACAGCCAGGATCTGCCTCTCTCTCTTTAACCACCTCGTTTATTTGTTGTCCAAAAAAGACATTTACATTGTCATTTATAAACATGCATTATTTCCCACTGCTAGCATACTTAACTCATTTTGTTTTAACTCATTCCTGCCACCTACTAGCTGCATATGGCAATTTTTATCATGTGACACTCGTGACGTTTCTGCAGCCATGCAGCATGTTACATGAGCAATGTAAGGAAAATATTGTGATACACATGTTTTGTGATTTTTATGAAGACATTTAAAAAAAGTAGCCAAATCAAGTATGTTGAAAATAGAAAATAGAAATGTGGCCTTTTATTAATTGTAGAAGTTACATAAATCATTTTGGTAGTCTGAGGAGTTAAGATACTCCACAAAGGAAAACCACAGATTAAAGAGAAGACTAATTTTGTGTAGTAGAAAGATAGTTTCTTCTTTCCTCTCCCATTCTGACCACTTGTGTGGACCCTCGTTGGCACGCCCTGCCTGTCTCCCGCTGGGGCTACCAGTGTTGGTGCTGGGTGGCTGGGTGGGGGCCTGGTCTGGCCTCACTCCTCACCACTGTATGGACTTACTTCTGGTTATTATAAAGTTTAATATTATATTTATATGTTATTACATTATTATAATGTTATATTATTGCAGTATTATTCCATTTTATTATGATAATGCTGGTACATCATATAGGCCTATCACTGTAACATCAACACTATCTTTTTCTCTCAATCCATCACTCACGCCATGAGATACAAAACACAGATACATATCACTGACTCTCACAACCACACACACACACACACAAACACACACCCCACCTACCACATTCTAATCTTCCCTCATGAGCTCTTATCATGCACATACGCACAGAATCAGAATAGTATATGGACATCCTGTGTCTCCCACCTCGCCCAGGAATTCACTCTCCTCCTCCTGGACTCGGGGCTGGTCCCACACTGTGATCTCTAGCATGCGTTCTCTGAAGTCCCGCCGGTGAACATGGGAATATAGAAAGGTCTGGTTCCACTTGGGCTCGGCACTCTTCTTCACTGTTTTAGTCCGCCGTTTACTCTTATCGCTGGAACAAAGACATGAACACACAGAGTCAGATGTGCAGCACACAGCATGTCTCTGAACAGGACGGTGTGGACTTTTAGAGTTAGAGTTTAGAGGGATCCACTGGTAGAATGAGACCCTCATGTCTTCCTCTCCTCCACCATGTAGGATCTCCTACACCCTTGGAAGGGCAGGGAGAGGGAAGGGGTATTCTGTTGTTTGCAATCTGCTCGATGCGACACAATCCACAAGATTGGACGGTGTAAGACTGATGGAAATGATCCTGTGAAGTTCCTTCATGATGGTGTGGTGCTCTTTTGCGACCTATGAAACAAAAGAAAACGAATACAATGCGCCTACCTCCTATCAGGCAGGAAGTACATCTTGACATAGGGGTTCCGAGGTCGTCCGTCTTGTCGGGTCGGTAGTTCTATGGCTTGAAGGACGTTGACGATCAACTGATGGCCCACTTTGTCGTACCACAGCTTCACCTGCGAAAATGTGGGAAGACAGTTAGCCTGCAGTCATATCTAAGTGTATCCATTCACAGGAAACACACAGCTCTGTCCAGATACTCACAGAGAGCTTTCCAGGCAGTACCAGAGGAAGGTCTCGCAGGGCCCCGGGGCTGGTGGGGGACATCACTGATATAGAGGGACGGTCCATCTTCTGTGACTCAAAGGAACTTGAGCCCGCTGTTGAAGAAACAAACAGTGGTTGCTATAAACCATCGATCCAAGCCATCCATCGATTTGGACTAAGAGGACAATGTACTGCATGTGTGTTAAGTGTGTCTCTCTCTCTAGAAACAACTTGTATAAGCAGTGTAATATATATATAAAGCTGCTTATATAAACACTTACTAGACTCTAGAGGAGGGTGGGATGACTCTGGGATTCTTGGGATGTCCCTGTAGATTAGAAAAAGGGAGAAAGAGTGAATTCTTCCGCCTTAAATAAACAGGTTATACATCAAGACACGTTCCATGTAACGACACTGTCAGGACTCTGGTGTGCATTCATCTTTAGAAAAAAATGAATGAGTAGATGTCATGTCAACCAACAGGTAAAAAGAAGAAGAGCAGGCAGTCAATCGAAAACATATTGACATGATAAACATGGTGGGTAGTAGAGGAGACAGGGATAACTGGATAAAGGGGTTTTTCTCTTGGGTCTCGGGATTTGAGGGAAGGCATGATGGGGAGGAGGTCTAGCCCTTGAATCAACACTACTTACTGATATGCTCTATACACTTTTCTCAAGAAGTTTTTGGACATAATTCGGTGGATAGAGCTTTTAGATAAAGGAAGGAGACATATCAAGAATTAATGGCCATCACTCAAGCACTTTAACCATAACTGCTGCATATTAATGACATGGCTCTTACCCTATAGGTCTTGAAACAACTATTTCCACTTGAGGTTCAGACTTGGATTCAAGGATAATGTTGTAGACTTCTTTCTTAGTTGCTCCCGGCAACGACTTTCCGTTCCACTGCAGCACCTCGTCACCTGCAACCAAGACGGCCAACATGCACAATGATGAGCCAGCCTGAGGTTCATCTCGCATTGCGTTTGATTTTAAACAGACACAGGCACTAACAGAGTATGCTACATCTTAAAATCAAACTGAAATATCAATTGTCTTCACTTCTGGAGCCAAATGAATAAAAGTTCAGGTCTAGAAATCTATGTCCATGAAAAACAGGAAACATGATACGCAGTCTTTGCACAAATTAACAATGCGTACACCCCCCCCGCGTCTTTTACTCATACATCTAAATTATGATGAAATTGTATGCATGTGCATGAGCCTATGCACAAGCCAAGCATAAGCCATGTGACCATCCCCACAATTCGCTATTAATGGCTAAAAACGCACCCCCAATTACCTGGTTTGCATATAAAAGGCCAGAATTTAGTTCCGTTTTGAGGAGTAATTATGGAAGCAACTAAGCAGCTGGAAAAGAAGCATCATTTTACTGTGAACTTGAGGTAATGATTGATCAAATGTTCAGATCAAGGCGAGTATTATGTGGAAGCGGAAGTGGAATGGCACAGAGTGACAGAGGCAGTGAACGCGGTGAGGTCGGATCCACAGGTTTTTGGGGAGTTACAGAAAAAAGTGGTCTGATTTCAAGCGAGTGGCCAAGAAGTGCATCTCATAAACAGGGATAGCGTACAAGCTACTGGGGGAGGAGAGGGGATCCCTGCGCTCGCCCCACTTGATGAGTGGTCGTCATCGTGGGACAGAAAATCAGGCCCCTGAAACAAACTCCCTATCGCCTGAATTGCGCATTGGCAATTTTCTCTAGCAACACCGAAGCAGCCATTTCGTCATTTGGCACAGCCATTACACACAGCTACAGTTCTTAAAAAGTGCTGTTTAAAGGACCTGATAATAGGGCACGCCTGAAGGTATTCTTACTCCCCAATAATACAGAAAATCGTTATTTATATAGAGATCGAGGCCCAAAACAACTCATGCATCACTGTGTAATCACAGTGAAGGTTTATTGATTAAAAGATGTAATCCTACCACAATTTAGTAAAGAAAAAAAGAAAAAAATCAAAAGCAAAATTTCACACTTTTCTTGTTCTTTTTTGCCAACCTGCGAGTTGGCAGAAAACACCACACTACTCAGACTGAAAAGACTGCGTGCATGGTCCACATGGTGTTAAAGACGTGTGCTAGTTTGGAAATTCTCACTCTCTTTGTATATACTTGGAAACCTGGAAAGGTGAAGTTTTTTTTTTCCTGTGAACGCATGGTTTACAGATTCAGCACCTGGTGTTTGGAAATATGCATTTAATGGTACAGAGGCTATTGTGAATATATTTTAAAAGAAGATACAATTTTATACATATATATATATATATATCTATATATATATATATTTTGGGAGACTAATATTGGGTGTTTCCATTCGCAGCAGTGGACCGACACATGAAAGCTGGCTGTTATCAATGACTCACTACTGGAGATGTCAGTACTGTGTTTAGTCTACAAACGTTGATACACGATGCTTCTTACCTTTTAAACAAGACTACATTATGCTAACTTTAAGAAATTTAAGCCGTCTCGGCTTTTATAACATATAGCATTTGTAGAGATCCATCAAGCTGTTGAGTTTGTGTTATACTCAGATAAAGGAAGCTAATTAGCCTGGCTCACTAGACTGCTAACTTCCCACTAGAAAAAAAACAAACATTTTTATGTTTCTCCAGACCACAGATACATTACATTTGTTTATTCTATGGTCTGTATTGATGCACGGTCATGTTTTTTTAATACCCACACCCACACAATCCATTATGAGAGCCAACCCGTCCCGCCCAACCTGTTACAATATGCACTAATCAGCAACCCGTTCCAAGCTCGACCCGCAAAAAACATGATGCACCATATGATATGAGCACTGGTCTGATGAATGAGACAGAGAAGCAGGCTGAGAGCAGCCGCTGTCCATGATGCTGATTCAGCTGCTGGGAGCAGAGGAGACCAACACAGAGCTGTCTCTTTATTCACTTTTCCTCTTTGTCACCCGCTCTCAGAGGAGGGAGGATCTGAGCTAAACAAAGTAAATGGAAACCTAAAAGAATAAACAAATTGTTCCAAACTTTGGTATTCATTGCTGAATAAAGCAGCAACAGAGGTCTGAACATTGGAACACAGGTTTAAACTTTGAACATGAACTTTTTTCCCTCTCTCTCTCACACGTGAACACAGCATTTGTCACATCCTAGCAGTGAGGTGTTACAAAATAGTAGCCTGATGCACTGGGCTACTTTAGCCTAGCGCTTGGCTGCACTGTGCAAAAAAAGAATAGAGTTCACAGAGGAAGGATTTAACCTGTTTCGACGGGGTCCAGGTACACGACCAGTGCAACAGAAAGCCTGCTGACTGGATTTGCTGTTGTTGCCAGCGTGGAGAGGAGAGGGTATGAGCAACAGTGATCCTTCCAAAAGGACATTAGTGGTGTAAATAAAAGTACAGAGAGCACTTTTTTAGGGGAAAAACACTCAGACACATCATGTTTTTGTAAGTTTTTGCTGTATGTTATTAATAACTTATTATTAACAACTCTGAACGCTGCTTTCTTAGTCACTGGCCCGCCATCCTGCACCCATGATATTTTCTGGTGAAATTCACCCAAACACACCTGACTCACAGGTGCATTCCAAGGTCGCGTGAATATTCCATTCTGATTGGCTGGAGGTTGTCAGTGAACTCTTGATACATGAACACCACTGGAACTCTTTAAAAAAGTTCCAGTGAAACTGTCTTTTCTAGATGAGTGCCCTGTAGCCTGTGTCTAAAACAGCTGACATTGGCACCAGCTGGCTGCAGACACCTTGAGTTAAAATAAATTAAATTAAAATAAAAACAAGTCACGATGCAAAATGTATTCCGTCAGTGCATCGCCCCTGAACACCTCAGGGTAGCACTTGTAACACAAACTGCAAGAAGTCAATTATAAAGTTTGTGACCTAAGTGTCGACTGGATTAAGAGTTCATTATAAGTGATGGATCACTCATAAAAAGGTGAGTAAACCCGATGTTTGACCACGTGCATTTACTCCCTGCTACAGCCGTGCTGCACCGTCCCTCTTAACTTACCGTGTCAATGATCCTCCCACATCCCATTCACTGTTCAACTCTCTGCTTCAGGCTGCAGCCGGCCACTCATTTGATAGCAAGTCTTGCTGTTTAGCATGCTGTGAAACTGTATTTACTGTCTGTCTACCATACTTTGAAACTTGCTAGCATAATGTTACCTTTCTGGCCAATAGCTGAGCGGACTTGTTTATCTCCCGATTCTCAGTTGTATCCAAGGTACATCCTATTTACAGGAATAGTGATCAACATTTCCATTACATAGGTACCTTATGGGACTGTAATGATTGTTTCAGCTCTTAGTCATTTCTCTGGTGACCATGGTATACTTCGGTTAATGCTTCAGGGCTAATTCCTGATAATGGACACCTTGTCAGGCATTATCCCTTGCACATTTTATATGTAAGATATCAGCAGTTCCCAAAAATGTGTCATATCACATTCAATCTGTATGTGTATATGAGCTTGTTTTAATGTCAGGAAGAGAGAGGGAATTGTGTCAGCATGACAACTTGGCTGTCAAGCAAAAAGATCACTTTTCAACACAGCGGCTTTATAAACGCAAAAACCACTGGATGTTTTGAACAAGACAGGGTAATTTCCAGCCTTGATAGTGGAAACAAAAGTAGAAATATTTGATGAGAAGTCAGGACAGCCTTGTGGCAACAGAACCAGATGAGCTAAACATGATCTTTTTGTAACCCTGGCCAATTGTTTTGTGACTAAATCTGACCAAACCTTGGCATCCTTACAACATTACATTGAAAACTGAACACACTTGAACGCTTTTTCTTATTCCAACACCAGTGAGTCATCTGCAGCCTCACACATCCCACATCATACAAAAGAGGTGTGTCTAGCTAACATTAGCAGTCTCTTTCTCATAGGCTTAGAAGTGACAACCACACTTTCAAAACTCAAAGCAACTGATAGTTCTGTAGGTAATTTCAACTCTCCGTAGGTTACTGCACATGACTCAAAACATGACATGGAGTAACAGATAGGACTAAGCAATGGCTAAGAACAATGTGTACAAAAAAGTGCTCAGCTGGTTACCTAATTGTGCTGTTATGGTCTTCAGCCCTTCAGAGATATTGCCCCAGTATAGATGGATAAGGATACTTTAAAGTACAGCCGGAGGAGCAGGGGATTTGAACCAGTGATCTTCCGATTACTGGACAGCCCGCTCTACCTCCTGAGCTATAGCCGCCCAGCAAAATTACAATAACGGAAAGCAAAATATTCACGCCCCCCGAGAGAACACAAACTTCAAGGATATACTGAACATACTGACCTCCTGGCAAAAACAAATTCCAATTTCAGTTTGACTTTAGAAATAGGCTTTACAATTACACCATTATCATCCAAGGACAAAAGCACAGCAGCTCCTGCATTGAAACTGCATGCTGAATAGATGTGCACCTGCTCGTAGGTGTCCCACCACGTCTGCCAGGCTGCCTTTCTTGACTTTGGTGATAAAGGCCCCAAGTCTCCCTGTCTCTGTCATCTTCCCTCCTACCACCTGCAAACAGGGGAAACATAAAGAATGGGTAGCACTTTCTATGAAGCCCATTCTTATAACGCATTATGATGCGATCATAATACGGTTATAATAAAGTTACAATGATTTATAATTGGTGTTATAATTACTTATACATGTTCATGATGTGTTATAATAACAATTATAAACAGATTATAATGTTTTTTTATAATGTTTTATAAGGGTTCAACCATCATAATGTCATTGGATGCTTTAAATAAAGTGAGGACACTCTGGTGGCATCCAATGATCGCTTATAATGGTTTATAACCACTGTTTAAGCATTATACCCCCTCATATGGCCATTATTTGACATAACACTTATGATAAATTATAATCACGTTATAAAGTATAATAATAGTGATTATAATGCGTTCATGAGAGATTAGTTATAATACTTTATGATACATTATGATGCTTGAACCCTTATAAAACATTATTAAAAAAACATTATAATCTGTTTATAATTGTTATTATAGCACATCATGAACATGTATAAGTAATTACAACACCAATTATGAATCATTATAACCTCATTATAACCGTATTATGATCGCATCATAATGCGTTATAAGAATGGGCTTCATAGAAAGTGTTACCAGAGAATGGATAGGCACAGGGCTTCATGTTGGCAGACTCGGTGCTAATTTCAGTAAAATCAGCACACAGGCATTATTCAATTTAAAGCTTCAATGTAGCACAAGTTATCTACAAGCTAGGTGTGATACAGGTCTGAGTGGGAATGAATCCTGCTTACCTTTAGGCCGAGGAGGGAGCCCGCCTCGCGGGGCATGGCCGACCTCTTGCTTAGCGTGATGCGTCCAATTAGGTGGTCACCCTCTTTGGATGGCTGCCAGGTAACCGGATGCTAAAGGGGCAGTTATGATAAGTCGCGGAGGGTGAAGGAGGGTAGGGAAAAATGGATGAGGAAAAGAGAGGAGAGAAAGAAATGTAAAAGAGGAAAGGATGTGATAATGTTATTGATTAGGCTTTAATAGGTTTATTCTATGCAATCGTATGAAAAGATTACTGTGTGATTAGCGTTACTTTATGTTTCGTTGAGACTTACATGCCACACTGTAGGATCTAGAGAATGACAGTCCCAGTCACCTGCATGGACAAAGAGAGAAAATAAGTTACATGGCCTCTGTCACTACCCAGGAGAAGTGTGTCTTTTACGTATAGTAAATGTATATCATGATGTTTGATTTCAGTTTCAGGAATGAAAGACTGGGTGAAAATGTTTCAAATTAAACAAAAATGTTGACACAGTTCGGGGACATGTTTCAAGGCCACAGCTTGTCAGTGTCGGTAGGGCCTCTTATGGATTTATCTTCTCATCCTCCTCCGCATATTGTCCTCCTGACAGACTGGTCACCTTCTTAAAGACGGTATGGGGATTCCCAAAGGAATCTGCCTTTACATAGGAACTATGGATGGGCCATCTACGCCACAAAAGAGAGCATTTTCATCCATCGTCGATCCATCTGTGCACCTTGCAGTTATGCACACATGAAGAAAATACCATCTTTCAGGACTTCAGGGGCTCCATGTGTACATAGATATTATTCCAAATGCCAAAGTTACAGAGTTGGTGAAATCCCCTGACAGTCCTTTTTTTTTGGAATAGGCCTCCTTAAAATGCAATACTGTTTAGGATAATCAATAGAAGGAAAATGAACAAGAAAGAAATAAAAGATATTTAATAGTGGTACTGAGATAATCCAATACGGATGTCATGGGAGAACCAGAGCTAACAGAAATGCACTTCATTCATAATCAAACTAATTTACTATGCACCAAGTCAGCCTGTCAGAAACTCCTGCCAGAGCCTGGCCAGGAACAAAGACAGCAGTGTCTGTCAGAGTACCCAGCTCTCATAAACACTGACAGATGGTCAGCTCAGGTGGAAGAACTAACTGGCCCAGCATCTGACCACAGCCGCCTGCAAGATCCATGGCCACTTCTCCACCACAGGAATGAAACAACAGCGAGATGACATCAGACTGGGATTTAAAAGACTTTGAAGGATCTCAGTTTCAAGGTAAGTGAGATGCTCTAGCCGGGCAGAGGGTGACAGGAGTGATTCAGTCGAAGCTTCTGGCAAAAGAATGCAGGAAGGAAGCAAATAGAGCTTCAAGATTATGGAATGATGAAATATACAGCACATGCTTCGCTGTTTGTCAAAGTCATTTCTTATTGAAAATAAATGTAAGATGACTAAAGGTGACCAATAAGACCGTGGGTGATAGAGATCAGAGAACCTGAGAAAGGTCTGAGTAGACGTGACGAGAGAGCTGCTAATCTGAAATCTGGAAGTCTACTGAGACTGCCTGAGTGGATAAATGCTGACTCCACACAGTTTAAACTGCTGAGGAGGCTCTGTGCAGGTATTAATGTAGTATTGTTCTTGATAAACAGGCAAACAGTGCGCGTGTGCATGCGTGCATGTGTGTGTGTTTTAGCCAACTACATTCACCAATTGCAGGCAGTAGAATGAACAAGCCTGAGAAAATCCCACCCTCATACAATATATACAAAATGATCCTGTCCTATGATCTTGAACTCAATTGCATTTTGTCTCCATGACGCTGCAAACTATTCAAAAAGCCGATCTGGTTTAATATTATTGTGCACCTTTATTTGTCATTTAACACAATAACAAATCCAGTTCCATTCATTTCAACCAGGTGTGGCGAGTTCAACCCTGACTGGCTTGACCAGATGCGTGAATCACGCTGGCTAGCTTCGAAAGTACCAAAAATATCAAATCGAATCATGATTGATAAACAAAGTCGCTATCATGCACCATGACATCTGCTTCAACGAGGGAGTAGAAAAAATAGGAAACAATACAATTCTAAAAGGAAGAGATACACCTATTCTGGAATATGTCAGGCTAAACAGTATGTTTAAAATGTCCACTGACCACACGTCCTCAAAAACACTTAACAACATGTTCCCTTATACAAATCTAGGATCAGGCCTGAGATTGTATAGATTATTACCTAACTCGACCATCAGGCTGAGGCAGGGGCGGTTCTAGGGGGGGGCCAACAGGGGCCAGTGCCCCCGTAACTCTGAGTCTGGACCCCCCTGTGGCCCCCCTGACAGGGAGTCTGCATTAATAATCCAATGACAGATTTCTTGCAATAATTTTGTTCTGAAGGGAAAGGCAGAAATAAAGTGTCTCAGCAGTTTACTACCCAATCAAAATTGCTGAAATTGTAAACACTGCTTTGCCTGAATGAGGGATTTATCCTTTTTTTTGGGTTGTATGTGCCCCCTAACAAAAAAGCCGGCCCCAACCTGGCCCCCCTATTAAAACTGGTCTAGAACCGCCACTGGGCTGAGGAATAGACTATATGTGAAACAGTGAGGCTCTGCACTATTGTGAGATGGCCTATAGGCCATTTACTCAGACCAGCTGACTCATCAGCCAGGGGCAGAGAGACTCTCTGCTTTTAGTATTTATCACCCAGTGATATCATAGCCTCTCTTCTCTGCCACTGACATATTCTCTTGTCGCAGTATATTTTCCAGCTCATCACACTAGATGTGATGGACTGGATGGCTGGGTGGACTGGATACGGTAGCACAGAGAAGGAAGTAAAAGGTTCTTTTTTATTGTACTTATTCCTTGGGTGGAAAATAAGGATTTATGGAGCACTGTTTGTATGTTTAAATTCTTAATGAAGGCATATGGGGCTCACTCGATGACCACAACAAGAGCTAGCAAATCCCAGTCTGTATAAACCACAACGTAAATGATGTTTACACCAATCCTGCTAAGAGAATTCTCGGAACATATAATCAGCTGTTTCCGCATGAAAATTACATAACAATTTCCTCGTATACATCATGTTTGTTTTTTGATGAGCATGGGGGGGAATCAAAGCTGGTAATCTGAGCTGTATGCACGCATGGCCTTAAATCCATGTCCTTTACTACTTTTTGCTTAACAAATATAGTAGACAGAACGCTTCACAAGGCTGGATGCATTCAAAAATATCCATTATGTCAGGTTACGTCATACTAATATGAAACTATAGGTAGTGTTCAAGAAATATGAACAAATTAATAGCTACTAAGCTTTTTTTATGTCAGTCATAAATCAATGGTTATAATCCAGTTAGATGTGGAAACTGCCAAATCTCATCTAGAAGATTTCTATCTTAAAACTACTGAAGCTTATGTTTACTTGTTAGACAGGCACTTGGTGGAAAAACACAGACAAGTTATCAATAGATTAAATATGGACCATTTACTGACTTTACAAACTTATTTCTACAAACAGAACCCTTCCACCAGACATTACTGTGTACATCACTGTGTAAAGTTGCCTTCTCTTATTTGTCTTGACATTGTTTCGTATATAGATCCAGTTAGTCTCGGTTCGATATGTTCAAGAATGTTTTTTGCCCACTTCTTCTGCAGGGCTTAAACAAAGTCCAACTGGGCAATCAAACCAGCATTCAAACACCATTAACAGACCATTAAAAACCGATGAAACCAACAACATAGATGATGACGACACAAACGTCATCTGACTTTGAACATCTAAAATCTTACTTAAAGTGGCAATAATCGATATTTGTTCAATAGCAATGCATTAATGCTGAACACTGGGGAAAGAGGTTGCTTAAAGCGATGAATCATCACCTGGATCTAAAACTCCTGCTGGCTTTATGTTGAGTTTCAGCTCATTGTTCAGCTTTTCAGTGAAAAGGGTCTGAATAAGCCATTATGCATTATCTGCTGAGCACCAAATAGCTGGTGGGGCCACAACTAACAATTTTTTTATTATTGATTAATCTGCATATTATTTTCACAGTTATTTGATTAATTGTTTAGTCTATAGAATATTAAAAAAATCATTTACTGCTGAGTAACCATAAGTATAAAGGCAGGTTAAGTGGACCAGACACAGGAATATACAAATAAACTACATTCTTTCAAAATCATGTTGATGGTTGGATCTCTTTGAGCCTGTGTTGGAGTGCACAGAGACACACAGGCCCAATGACCTCTGACCTTAAGGAGAAAGGGTGTCAAGAATGACAAGGAACAGAACTGAGAAAACATGCCTTGTGCCACCACCACAGACTTTGCATCCTCATCCTTATGTCTTACATCTATCAAGACTCAAGATAAATATATAACGTTTTCCTCGCTAGCTGGTTCCCCTCTCTTTTTTCTCAAATTTTCAGGATTCCATTCTACTACCGGATGAGTTTCAGTATAACCCTCAGCACTTAATGATATACGGAAATGCCCGTACCACATCAGTGAATTTAAAGTTAACCAGTTTGATTTACTTATGATTTGACTTGTATTATCATTTTGCATTTGTAAAAAAAAATGTTATGTTACTTCGTCCCTTTTAAGTGGGGCCTCTTAGAGCCACGTCTTGTTATCAGAAGGCCGCTGGTTGGATTCCCCTGGTCTGCATGTCGAAATGCCTTTGTGCAAGATACTGAACCCCAAACTGCCCCTGATGTGCTGTAAAGGAGTGCCAAAGATCCTCTTTCTTCCAAAACAAGTTTATAACACATGTCACCTCTCCTCTTCTCTCTTGTCCCTTCACCTCTCATCCTGATTTTTGGCTTTTGCTCATCACCCCTTTTTGGGCTCTCCGTGGTAAAGCCCCCTTGCTTGGCCATGCAGCATCAGGCAATATGGGTGACTGGGTGAAAAGCTGAAGAATGAACTCCAGAATGAAACTGAAACATGCATTGTGTTGTCCTCCCCTGAATGCATCAAGACCACAGATCACATGATGACGTGTCTCCTCTGTGGCCTGAGGTAGGCCTCGTCTGAGCCTGCAAGAATCGGCAAGAAGAAGCGAGACCAGCTGCTTCACAGAACCTACTGTACAGCAGTCAACATCTGGCTGTGTCCTGACCCCTGACAATCACAGAGTCTGCTCACCATCTTGGCGCTTTCCAGGAAGTTCTCCTCATAATCAGCACGTCCATCAAAGCAGAAAAGTCGAACATAACCTTCTTCATGCTTTCTGTCTGACGGTCGATGCAGAGCTTATTCTTAAATTATCATTGCTTTTTATCTAAGTGAAGTAGTCCCCTTTTTTTTGTACTTTCGAATCGCTTTTTCTAAAATTCATTCACCGATTCATCAATTCTGTCGGCAATAGTTTAATAACTACATTTACAATTCATTCAAGCCTTTTCATTCATCCATGTTCCTTATTAGTTCAATAAATATCTTGAATTAAGTTGCTGTTTGGCCGCGAGGCCAAAATGTAGAATAAATTGGGGGAATTGAGAGCAATTTCTGTGTGTGCTCCCTTTATAACTTGGTGTATGCAGCAGTTGGAATGTACTGCATGACTTTGGTTTGGCACCAAAAAATAAAATACTGGGAAGGCACATGCTTTCAAAGTTTAACTACTTTTCATTTACAATCATAAATAGCAAAGAAAAGCAATAAAGCATGTAGATAGTACAGGTGAAAACAGACAGGGTGGGGATTACCTGAAACAAAGGGCCACAGGTTAGATCTGAACCCTGGGGCACTGCAGTGGAAACATAGCCGCTATACGTGGGGCGCATGCTCTACCAACTGAGCTACTGGGGCCCCCGAAAAGCAGCAAATCTTCACATTAAGGAAACTGAAACTGGCAACAGTATTGCTTAAAAATGACTTGATTAATGATGATGATTACTTGACTATCATAATAGTTGGCAATTTATTTTCTTTCAGTCTAATAGATTCATTGACTAGCTCCACTCGCTGATGAACATAGTGGAGCACTCAGTAGCCTTGGCTCAGGCGTTTGTAGAGACTAAAACAGCTAAAATAGGTTGACTGTTGGACCTGGATTTGCCAGGTGGCCAAAAAGACTCAGTATGGAATGATAGTGGTGCTCTGTAACTGTTGGATGTGTAAATAAGTATCTGTTTAATAACAAGTTCACAGTATCAACTTAAAAGGGGATCAAGTGCCAGTAATCAAGGTTCCATCCATTAAAAAGGTATATTCTAGACACGTTTCTAAGAACTAGCAAATTGACCGTTGCATGCTTCCTTACGCTACTGTGATGTGAATATTAGGAGGTGGGCGCATTGAGAACAAATGATGGCACTAATTCTGCATACCAGGGCGATCAAACCACCGTGGAAGAAGACGGCAAATTAAGTGAAGTGATTAAGAGTGCCAACAATGTGGAAAATGTGATTGAAATGTTATGCTTTTTATGTTTGTTTCATGCATTAATCTGAAGAAGCTAGCAGTCTAACAAAGATGCTTATCTTTTAATTGGGGGGTCCTACCCTTTTATTACAAGGCACATCAATTGTGGACTCATAACACGAGGTTGTTTATCACGTCTCATAAACCTGCAGTAACACCCGGACCACCTCTTGACGCCGAAGCCTCTCTTGCCAAGACTGTTGGTCTACAGTTAATGCAATCAGCTGACACCAACCCCGGAGCAATAACAGATCGTAAAATGCAATTTCTTTTCAAAAAAGAAAAACAGCACTTGACCCTATGTTACCATCCCACTTAACCTAATGTATCATACATCTCTATATTCATATAATGCACATTCACCTGCAAAACTTCCCTCATGCCACAGAATAGACTAAAAGCGAACATCCTGTTTTGAGGCCCAGCTAGCTAAACAGTGTTTAAAACAGCTAATAATCTCAATCCACACCATCTACCCATTACCAGTCCCCGAGTTATAGTAATCTGGTTTAAAACATCTGGAATAGGCCCCTTCTGTGACCGGTGAGAGAGATAAGCTGATGGAGCGCAGCCAACTCTACCTAGCGACTCTTGAACTTAGAGGCTCTCCCGTGGCTTAAAGCACAGGCTGGCATCGCCCCTCTAACAGCAGCTGCAAAATACCTAGCAAGGTTGCAAGGAGCTAGCAGAAACCACGCAGCCACAACCAGGCTTGAATCTAGCTGGTCGACTGTGGTTGGCTGGTGCAGCTGGCTGTGTGAGAAGCATTACGTAGCAAGCGAGCCACTGGCCTAATTCCACAAATCTGCTGGCCTAAATCACAGGGACTCTCCAAATAAATGAGAGCTGTCCTGAGCGCACCAGGGTTTAGCCACAGCACAGAGGTGTAGATGACACACAGTAATGCACTGTGCGCTGGGTGGGTGCCTCATCCTATCACTTATCGTATAGTTTTACTGCCTGAAATTAGAATGTGATGGTATTAGAATAATCTTATGAACCAAAATATCTCTTGACTTTGTTTGCACATTATTGTATTTCTACTACCAAGGCTATTTTAGCTGCTGGGGCCGGGACGATGTGGCCATGAAAAATGCAATGGAACTTTAGCATTTTACTCAAATGTTTTAGGGTCAGTGAATCTTTACAACCGTCTTTCATCTGAAAAACATTGTGTGTGTGTGTGTGTGTGTGTGTGTGTGTGTGTGTGTGTGTGTGTGTGTGTGTGTGTGTGTGTGTGTGTGCAGCTGCAGGTCAGGCTACAATTAGCCATCAAACCTATTACTGCTGTGATGAGTGTACAGTAGATCAAAGTCTGAGACTGCTCTTGACGATGATGAGAATACAGCAAATGCAGTGATCAGATGAAGTTCTTTATGATTCAGGCAGACATGTGCAGATTAAGGAAGGGCACGTGAGATAGGTGAGATCTGCAGCAGCTCATTAACAAGTTTTGGGGAGTAGAAAAAAAAACAGCCGAGACTTTTAGGCTTCACCCATGATTATAACAGTGTCCAATGTATGGAAATGGATGACAGATAGCAAACAGTGCAAGGTTAGCAAGTTTGGACATATTTTGCTTAGTAAGCTGGTGGATCGAACACATCTGTCTGACTGACCTTTCTCGCTGACGCTTTCCATGTCCACGTCCTCACAGCTGGTGTACTCGGGCGTGGAGCCGCCCTCCTCCTCTGAGCTGCTGATGGACATCTGCCTCTTGTTGACTCCGCGCTTGCTCTTGTATGACCGTGGAGGGGGCGGCCGCAAAGACTCCGACTGGTCCGAGCTCTGAGAGTCCTTCCTCAGCAGGTTCTCCCCACCCTTGTCCCTTGGTGTCCGTGTTGTTCCAGGATCCAGGCGGCCTTTGTTTGGGCCCCAATCTGGAGGCGGCGGTCCCCCAGGTTGGGGTCCTGATCTTACTCCACCTCCGGCAGGTGGAGCTTTCCCTCCAACCCCCACGGTCCTATCCACAGAGTAGGCTCGGTGGTTCTCCAAGACAGCCTTGCGGTCTCCCTCCCCACCTCCACCCCTCCTGGCCAGACGGTTTTCAGGCACCTCCCCTGCACTGCCTCCACCTCCTCCTTCACCGGGTCCCAGTCCAACCTCATTGATTGCTAGATCACTGTGTCGTCGCTCATGGCGTACCTTGGACACCTTAGCATGCATGCGCATCTCCTGCTCCTCTTTCTGTGGTTTCACAGGGTATCTTGCCAGGTTAGGATCACTACGGTAACGGTTCTGGAACTCCTCCTCACGCCGCTGGCGCTCCCTCTGCTCTTCATCCTCTGGGCGTCTCCGGTGTGTTTCTGAGTGACCCAAGTTCTGTTGCCCATCCTCGTAGTCCTGAGAATGGATCTTCTCCAGCCTCCGTCCATCTCCCAACCGTCTCTCTCCTCTGTCCCCAGGCACCACTCGCTCATCCAGGGACGACTGAGTCGGCAGCTTCCCGGCAGGTCTCCGGCCACTACCTCGCCCCATGCCTCCCTTACCATTTTGTTCATGGAGGGAGACTGGCCTTTTCCTATGCGAGAGGAGCAGTCATTAAACCCAGGCACAAAGTAGTTGACTTACACAGACATGAAGACAGGTGCAACTTTTCCACTAGGAGCAACGCTAGCATTTGTGATATGATAAATATCCTGTATAAAAAATATCCTGTGCTCAGAGCTTTTCTCTCAATATTTGTGAAACCTTGGTGACTTTTATACGAACACATAAAAAACCAACATGAGACGTGATTAATTCTTACCTAACTCGCCCACTGAATTAAAACAAAAGGATTCAATCAAAGATCTCTTAAGACTTAAACCTGTGACCCAGCTTCTCCATTGGTTGAACTACAACATGCACAGATGTGCTGCTTTTTTTACCACAGAGATTAAAAAACAAGAGGAGCTTTAGTCAACAAGCAGTCCTGGCTTTCTCAGTTTTTAAAAAAATATAGTCCTTGTTCTCCAGTTCTGAATTCCCACCATGTTAATTAAGAAAAAGCTACAGGCTGTACATGTAAAGCATATGTAGTGTCAGCTGCTGCAGCATAGAGAAGAAGCAGGAGCTGTGATTGTGTCTTGAGGTCTTACTTTTCTCTAGGTGGTTCACTTTGGGAGCGGGAGCCGGGCATGGTGTCTGCGCCCTTGGCAGCAGGGACACCAGCGGGCGGCTGTGTCCCGTCAGGCAGCCCTGCGTTGGAGTTGGTGCTGGGCGGGGCTTGGGACCTGGAGCGTAGTAGCTTCCTGTCCCGTTGCGCCTCACCTCCAGTGGCTGGGTTGATCAAGGAGGTGCTCAGGCTCCCAGGCCGCACCCCTGACCCCGAAAACCATTCTCCTGATTTGGTGAGAATCTCTTGCTGTTTACGGCACAGGTTGCATACCCACATTACCTACAGGGGAGGAAAGGACAACAGTGTTTGCAAAGTGGATTCAGTAGTATTAACAATTAAACTGACAATTAAAACTGGCAATTTTCCCTCTGGGTATCAACATAGGATTTTCTTATCTTAAATAGATAGAACACGAGAAAAAAAAAAAAGTCGGTAGACATGCCTATGATAAAAGGTCTGCAGGACTGTCAACAGTTACACGCTAAAAGATAATTTTATTGAGGATAAAGTCTATCACCAAAAGAATGCAGCATTTTAACCTTATGGGAGCAGATACACGTCTTCTAGACATTAAAAAGTCTCCTGTCTGCTAAACACCAACTGTAGCTCAAATAAATGACAATAGCTTAGCATTTTTTAAAATCTAAATTAAAACATAGTGTTCCCCAACATGCTTTCCCTTTCTTTCTTTGCAACAGCTCATCAAATATTAGAGAGCACTCACATATGACAGACAGATGGTCCGTTTTAATATTTCTGCCTAATGCAATACCCGTGAACACAGCTCTGTGATTCTATGGTAAATTCTGTCAAATTTTAGAAACTACGGAACACCCATGCTTCACCTGCCCTGTTGCTCTATTGCTGTGAATTGACTCCTATTGCATTGTAACCCATTAAAAAAACACATGCTCTTGTTTATGATACATGATAAAGTGTACTAGTATTTAAAGAGATAACACTAAAGAGGGCTGCAAAGAATTTTGTGGAAGATGAGGAAGAATGGATCAGTCCCAGTCGCCATTGTACTGTATACATATGCATTGTTTTCATTCTAAAGGAGGGAGGGGAAAGGTATTCTAGTCAGTGCATCATCTTTGCACATGCAGGCAACGATTATCCTTCATTTATCCTTTAACATTCAATGAATGCATTATCACTCAGTAAGACTGAAGACCACAGCCATGTACACCAGCCTTGATAACATTTGATTCTCCATCCAAGAAATCAAACCCTCCGACAGCATCAGATACTCACATGTAGCCATCGCTACTGAATATCACCTCACTTCGACAGCACAGAAACAGGATTTATCTCCCTCCGTATTTATAATCCCAGCGGTTTATTTTTTCAGAGAATAAATCCAAAGCAAAGAGGAAACACGGTTGTCTCTTGTATTCCGCCGCAAAAACCTTGGCACGGGTTGTAATCAAAACACCTCTGGCACCTGCGGAAACCCCAAAATGTTACTCCTTGATCGCCAGTGGGATGGACCGTTAACAGTCAGTTTAGCAGCTAGCAGTTAGCCGTCAGCGCGCCAAAGCACATTCATCATGGCCTGATTGAATCCTAGTTGGCGCATGTCCAGACTAATCTAAAGTAAATCAGCTGCCCGCACGGCCCACAGCTGTCAGGCAGCCACCCAGCCACACACTGCAGTCTCTTTCTCTCCCTGTCTTTCGACACCTCTTTACCTCAGCTGAGGGGCCACAGATTAGCAGTGGCCTGTAATCCTTTCAGCTCCTCACTATTATTCAACTCATCATCAGCTGACAATACCAGCTCAAACATCGTAACATCACAACTTCTAACCTATAAAGCCCCCCACCACCCCAACTATAAAACACTTTGACAGTCAAACCATCCCAAAAGAAAATTGTAGAATACAGTCACAAAGATGTGTGAACAGCTGTCTCACAGGATCTCAGCTGGGAAATGATTGGATCATTTATATCAAAACCCATTTAACATCACTGACATACAGTCAATGAACACGCTGGTTCCAAATCAGGTCTATACCATTTCACTGTCACACAAAAAAGCCAGAAACTGCCGTTGACATATCACAGGGATTGTAGGTTTTGGGATTTTTTAGAATTATTCTTATTTTCTACATCGCACAAAGGGAGTTAATATTTCTCAGTAATAAAATATTTCTGGTGTTGGTATGTGTGAAGCACCATGTTGGCACGGGAATAAAAAAAATTCAGCCCTAGAACTGAGGGTCAATCAGCATGTGATTATCTATAGGTTGCTTTGCTAGTCCCTGCCAATGAAGGGGAGTAAATACTCATAATCCAAGGGCTTAATCCTTGAATGAGAGCATCATATAGAAGGAACGTCATGGGACGACTGTTCATGGCCCAGTGTGTTCTCAAACGCTAAAGAAACGATCTCATTTCCTAAAGGCATGGCTCCATGTGTTTGATATGTGCTTTAAAGCCTGAACGCTACAGACGGGGGGGGGGGGGGGGGGGGGGGGGGGGGGCGGTAGTAAACAATAAAGAAGTTATAGAATACATGGGCGCGTGCACACACACACACAAACACACACACACACACACACACACACACACAAAAAGAATATAATACATATAATCCTTCACTGGAGTGACTGTGCTCTGTATTCCTGGATAGTCTGAAGGATATTGTAGGGGGAATTAATTGTGTGTATGTGTGTGTGTGTGTGTGTGTGTGTGTGTGTGTGTGTGTGTGTGTGTGTGTGTGTGTGTGTGTGTGCGTGCGTGCGTGTGTGTGTGTGTATTTGCACTGGTGCTTGATGCTAGACAAGCCGGAGCATGTCAAAGCCACAGCAAAGCAGACCAATCAACTAGCACCGTCCAGTGGCAGCCCGCCATAGTGTCACTTCAAGTTCATCCCGCTGCCTCATTGCATGCTGTCAAGTGTGTTGTACCTTGAGAATGTGTGTGTGTGTGTGTGCAGATAAGTGTACAGTATGTATATGTAGGACATTTCTCAGAACCTTCTTGCCTAGAAGAGCGTGGCGTGGGCGTCTGCCTGTGGGCGAGATGTGTGTGTAGAGAATAAGCAGTGCCATCTCTCTCATGTAATAATGTCAACCTCCTTCTGCCTAAAAAATGTGCTTCTCCATGGTAACCAAATCACATAGAAGAGCCGGTGAGACAAAGGGGGACAAAGCAGTGTGTGTGTCTGTGGGTGTGTGTTGCTGTAAAACTGAGAAAGACAGAACTAGAGCGCGTGTTAGTACCGAAGGACAATGACAACAGAAAACCCCCCCCCCAAAAAAACACACAAAAAACGCACAAATGCCATTTAGACCGCCTCGAGTCAGCATCGCGTTTGTTATCTGATATGAACCTGAACATGGATTTGGTCTCCTCTCCTTCCTTTTCCTCCCCTTATTTCATTTCATCTCCCTTCCTTTACTCGGCTCTCATTTCTGTCTCTTTTCTCCCTCCTCTTGTTTCTGTTTCTTTCCATTTATTCCATTTTCTTTCTCTTCCTGCTTTCCTCTGACCTCCTTTCTTCTTTTTTCCCCCTTTCCCGGCCCGTTATTTTCTTCTCTTTCCCTTTCTTACTTTCCATTTATTTGTTAAATTTGTTTTCCCACTCTCTCTCATCTCAATGTTCATCTCAATTTTTCTTTCCCTTCCCGTCTTTCCTTTCCTCTCTGTCGTCCCTTTCCTTTCATATCCTCCCCTCCTGTTCTTACTCCTTTCCTTTCCTAACCATTCATTTTCTTCTCTTTCCTTTTTGTTTTTTTTTTTACTTTCCCTGTCCTCTGTTCCTTCCTTTACATTTCCTCCATTCCCCCCTTTTCCTTTCTTATTTCCTTTCACGCCTCCTCACCCTCCAGCTCAACTGAAACACCTGGCTGACTTGACAAATGAAGACACCAAACGCCTGTCACTCATACTTCTCTATCCCACACCCTCTTGCCTTCATCGCCTGCCCCCAGCACCGCTCCATTCATCTGCTGACAAAATGGTGAAGACGTGCAGCTCTGTCAGCAGCAGCAGCAGCGGCACACGGCGAGAGCAGCATTCATTTAGGCCCGAATTGTGTGAACATCAGCTTTTCCTTAAATGGGCAGAAAAGATTGGAGCTTTAGGTGGTGGCGGGCAGTGGGGAGGAGGGTGTGGTTGGCTTTAAGTGAGCGTGAGCAGTGACCCTGCCCTCAGCAAACACACACACACACACACACACACACTCACAGACACACACACACACACTCACAGACACACACAAACGCACACATACACACACCTCGACAGAATGAAAGATGAGGCAGCACTGGGTGTAAACTGCCATCGTTCAGGGAATGGTAAATCCTGTATGGTGGGAAGAAAGACGGCCGCAAAAGACATAATGCTCCATTTCCTCGAATAAGGTAGTAGATCAAGTCTGCAAGCAGGCCAAACGCGTTCAGTGGCGAGGAAGCAAAGCAGAGCTGTTGTGGCTGTAAATCCACTCAGGTTTTGCATTTCTGATCTCAGGTTCACAGAGAATACCCAGTGCTCTACATTACCCAACAAGTCCTCCAGATTCACCAACACAATGCTGTATGTTTATACGACACTCTTCCAAAATGACACCTATAAGATTTTTCCCGGTCTGAACAGGTCATCATCATTCGTCTGTGCCTTCCAAAACTGTTACAAATCACTGTTGAAATGTAACTCTGCTTTATGATGTGACGACGCTATGGTAAAGGTATTATAGTTTTCAGGCACAACAACCACTCAGTATGGGTTAACATTCCCAATATATTAAGATCAAGTCATGATGGTTATGATAAAAAACACCTGATTAAAGTGTGTGGCCATGCTTTAATTCTCCCCCCCAGTCAATAATGTGTTTTCTTCGTGTTTCTACAGTTGAATATTTGAGCGTCACTGCTTAGAATGATGTATCTGATGTATCTTTTATACTAAAAGGCTGTTTTCACGTTTGTTGTGAAAAGTAAAAATGTATTCTGAACTCATTAATAATTTGGTTTTAAGAGGCAGATCTACAAGCATTATTTGTGGCATCATAAATAGTCTGGTCCAACATTCAGCATACTAGGGTTGCTGTAGTGTACTATTTTTAAGGTGCAGTTATCATACCAAGTGCGTATCAAGGGTATTCAATTCTACTGTATTAGTATTAACGAATAATATACATAACTGACCACAGTTGTAGCCTTGCTTATTCAAGATCCCCTTAATCCTGCACAAATTCCACTTTACCAGCACCAGAGTACCCCCAGAACATCACATTTCCTCCATCCACAGATGGCGTCAAGCACTTCAGCATCTTTTCATTAGTTCTGCATCTCACAAAAGTTCTTCTATATGATCCAAACACCTCAAACTTCAATTCATCTGTTGACAACACTTTTTTTCCCGGTGTCTGGAAATTGTCCAGTGGTTTTTTTCCCCATCTTTCATTTTTTCCTTTAATCAGCCAGTCTTCACATATGGCTTTATCTTTGCTACTATGCCAAGAAAGCCAGCAGCCCTGTTACATCCCACAACAAGGTCATTTGAGGCACACTCAACACACTGATTCCTCCCCACTTAACAGCCACAAAACCATCATAGAAAAGCTCTCCAGACTGGAGACGTTGCCAGCTACCAAAAAGGGAGTAGCTTTAAATAACGTCTCAAACTGTTTTACAATAGAGGCCTGGTGGAAATATCAGGGCCGAAAGGACAAATGACACTACCACATGATAAAGATAGGGTCTGTTCTACAGTTTAAGAATAATCAGACCTCATCTGTGGTGGTGGTCATGATATTGACTGTTTGCTTTAATGACTGTGGACATCAACATCAAATGGTAAGTAACACTACAGTGTGGAGAAGGAATCGTAAATCTGCCCGCATACCAAGTTGACTGAACGTTAAATTCTTCTACCTTTGCAGCACACTTTCAGATCATTATAAAGTAACTTTTTTATTAATTTGTCTTTATGTTCATCCCATTCAGTCAAACTCTTGTTCAAGGTACAGAAAATTCCATTGTTTTAACACTTCACAAGCCTGAGTTATTCGTTTAAGATTTATGTTGCATTGCTCATGTGTGACAATACTGCCATCTACTGATCATTTATGGTTAACTGTTTCTATATTACTACGCATCTTGACTAATACCTCTTTTCCACTGGTCAAAAATCCCACTTAAACCCACTAAGATTGAGCTATTCGGGTCAATTGACCCAGGTGAACACGTCATATTCTGATGTTTTTCCCTGTCGCACGTAATGATGGCGGGTTATCAACATCCGGTGGCAGCACATAGATAAGGATATTGTACAAACCGGGTATAAATGTAACATTGTCACTGGTTCCATGCGACTGACTGGTTGCTTGTTGTTTTTCCCTGTTTCCGGCGCAACAGTTACGCTAAAAATCACCGACCTGCAGGAAGTGGGAATGGGGTCAATAGGAGACTTTTAGCAGCTTGATTTTCTATTTTTAGAGCTTCGCATACCATTTTCACTCACTCAACAGCACACCCGTTAGAGAATAGCATGATGTTATATAAGCTTATACAGTGGATGGCAGTGTTGTTTTCAGTCTGCCAGTAAAACCAACGAAGAAGAGGAGGAGGACTATTTAACGGGTTGGCTTGACTGGAACTTCCTCTGCAAATAAGACAGCTGGCCTCATCATCGAGATCACGCCCCACGGAAGAGCGTCAGGCTTTGAGGCCAATTTTGTAGTGGCCAAATCGTGTAATTACATCATCAAGTGATGCAGTGGGGCCCAAAAACACTTTTTCCTTTAAACCAAGCCATTAAGTCCAATAAAATTGCAAAAGTCTAGAAAAGACGCACGATTAAATTATTTTATCTCCATTCAAGTCAGCCGGGCACTAAATCATGAGTTAGTCTGTAGTGCGCCCGCTCTGTGGCCTCTCTTTGTTTAACACTTATTTGCATGAAGTTAATGTTCTTCCCCTGCTGGAAAAAAACAGCATAGACCAGCACCAAAACCAGCACCAAAACACAACGTATGCTTTTTTGCCATCAACCGGCTTGAGAGAGTCTGCCTGGATCTCTCTCTCTCTCTGCCCCGTCCTCTACCACTAAGCTGCTTCTAGTGGAAAAGCCTGTGGAAAAGTTCCATCGCAAAACCACTGCCGAAGAGAGACCCGGTAGAACTCGTCAACCAATAACCACACAGCGCCTCAGGGACAACACTACCCAGAGTTTGCCGTGAAGAGGTTACTGACCACCACATCCAGCGCGATGGGTTCCAACCAAGCTCAACTCCTGCCTGGCCTTCGCAGCTCAAAGTAGACACAAACCATCTGCTACTCTGCTCATGACTGGGTTGATGTCAAAACAATATAACAATAATAATCTTATTGACAGTAATTCAACCTCCAAATTCTGCCTCTCCCTTCTGTATAAATGATCAGAATCTGTATTGAACAGATTATTTCTCCCATCATTCCCAATTCATTATTTCAATTCACTACCCTCATCATGACTGCTTGTGATTTAAATTGTCCTCTTCGGAGGTCGTGCCCTTAATACGAGTGCAAAAACATTGAGATTCTGAAACATGGGCTAAATGAGAGAAGTGAGCTGTGGCTAGGATACACTGGCAGGTGCAGGCCTATAGCAGCACCTCAAAAGCCTGTGTGAAGAACAAGAGTCAACTTTTCCCGTTTCTATTCTGACTTTTTCGCTGCCTTACCTTACGGTCAAACAATGAATCCTCTTCCCGACCATTCAAAGGCTCAACGACATCCCAAACTAAAATTCTCTTCACCATTTGTGACTTTGACAGGACCCAGCAGTAACGACATGTGGGCAACATTTTTGACCACGCATTAACAGGAACTCGTAAGTAAAACAAAGTGGAACATATACCTGGGCCCCTCCCGTCTCCCCATGGCAAGGCTGGTCTGGTCTCAAACACACAGGCAGGGAAAGCATGCACAGGCATGAGTGTGCATTCATTGTGCATTCAGATAAATGGTCTGTAGGGTAGAGTGCTTTCTAATACAGTATGCATGCCAGCTTTAATGCCAATCTCCCATCCCCATTTTAGTCTAGGATTTATTCTAGTATCCCTCGTTCAGCACAGCCATGCCTACAGCCATAGGAAGAGGGGTCAGGATGGGTCACAAGGGTCGGACACCCCTGTAGACAGCCTATATTATGGCTCATGCTCGCTCTGCCCGCCAGGGTCTGCATTCATTCTCAGAATTAGAGTACTGATGCAGCATCATCAGCCAGCTGCCCTGGGATCCCTTAAGCACAATCATCTGTGAGACTGATAGCGGGTCTGAATTCCTGTTCTGATGCTGTGAATGAGGACAGACCCAAGTGTGAAGGGGAGACAACAGTGGTGACCCATGCATCAAAATCCATCACCCAGCAAGCCTTACCCTGTCCTTCACTATGAGACACTTTGCAAGGGGGAGGAGACAGACAATGGACACAGAGTTAGTCAGGGTTTACACTGGGGAGGAAATCTTCTGAGGGCACAGTTCCAGACGGCTCCACACCTCACACTGCACAGTGAACGCTCGGAGAAAAAGAAGTTTACAAAAACTATGAACCATCAGGGACTCCCTCTGTTCAGTTAAGTCAGTAATCCATAAGTGGATTTGTACACACACTGGCTCCGTTCCAATCCCATATCTTACTCTCTTGCATCTGCAGTTGTTGGTTCTTCTTTCAGCTAGGAAATTGTACGTTCGGCCAAAATGGAAGAAACTATAAATTATATTTAACAGCATCTCTCCAGGGTAGAAGTCAACAGACAAGAGGACTCTCAGCTTCAGATTTGAACACAGCCAGCGTTTTTTTTGTTTTACGTTAAGGTGGCACAAACATCACGTTCACAACACAGAAAGAACACAAAAAAGATGCTAACCACTTTGTCCTCCTTTGTGGCATGCAGTCCAGGTAGCAGTGAGAATTGAGAAAAGTGAGGGTGGAGGTGGAGCAAACGAGGAAAGGACAGGAAGAAATCCAAGAGAAAAGAGAAAAAGAAAGAAGAAATAGAAACGCAGAGAGGGTGAAGTTGTGGAATGTGATATCGGACAGATTGTAGGAAAAGAGAAGAAAAAACAAAGGAGAGGAGGGGGGAAGAGGATGTGATGCAAACATTTGTTAATTACATTCTGCAGAATTGATACACATATTTCATATTATGCACAGAGTGCGAGGCAGAGGGGACAGCAGTATGTGAATGTGTGTGAACACTGGCGTGTTAGGCTGTGGAGACATGCATGGTCCAGCTTGGCATGACTTTGGTGTGACTCATGACCTGTGACAACATGTGGATGTGTCACAGCTCCTCAGCACAAAGAGGAAAAACCGGGACACCAAAAGCAACACGAAACATATTCTTCTACAAACCTAATCTTTACTAACCATCAGCCTTATGCAGTCCCATAATAATCTGTTCAGGTGTTTTAATCCTCAAATCTTCACCTGCTAGAGACACTTTAGGGACACAGCTTGTGCTGGGATGAGAGCCCTTCTTTTTAAAAAAAAAAGTATCTGTAAGATATAATATTTGATCATCTTTGTTTTGACCTCAGGGCACAAGTTCATATCTTAATACACTGTGATGAGTTTAAAGATCTATTATTGCTAATCCCTCTTTAATAATAATAATAATAATAATAATAATAATAATAATAATCATAATAATAATCATCATACTAATAATAATAATAATAATAATAATAAAGCCTGTGGTTGCATTCACAGGTTTGCACTTTTTTAAAAGTGTGAAAAACCCCCAGTGAGAAATACATGTTTTGGAGTGTGTAGAAAAGATGTGTAGTTGTGTTTATTGTTCACAAATTAAAGCAACATTATGTAACTTTTTTAAGTTAAAATAACAGCTTCAAAGCAGTTTTGAGGGTTCAGTGTCTTGTAATAGGGTGACTGAGGACTCTGTCACAGCCACTCTATCCCCCCAAAACTTGTGTCTGCAACTTTAGTGAGGGGGCAGGAACACAGTGTTACATACACTATATTGCCAAAAGTATTCGCTCACCTGTCTTGACTCGCATATAAACTTAAGTGACAACCCATTCTTAATCCATAGGGTTTAATATGACGTCGGTCCACCCTTTGCAGCTATAACAGCTTCAACTCTTCTGGGAAGGCTTTCCACTTGGTTTAGGAGTGTTTATGGGATTTTTTTTTACCATTCTTCCAAAAGCACATTTGTGAGGTCACACACTGATGTTGGACAGGAAGGCCTGGTTCTCAGGCTCCACTCTAATTCAGCCCAATGGTGCTCTATCGGGTTGAGGTCAGGACTCTGTGCAGGCCAGTCAAGTTCATCCACACCAAAGTCTCTCATCCATGTCTTCATGGACCTTGCTCATGTTGGAACAGGAAGGGGCCATCCCCAAACTGTTCCCACAAAGTTGGGAGCGTGGAATTGTCCAACATTTCCTGGTATGCTGAAGCATTCAGAGTTCCATTCACTGGAACTAAGGGGCCAAGCCTAGCTCCTGAAGAACAACCCCACACCATAATCCACCCTCCACTAAACTTTACACTTGGCACAATGCAGTCAGACAAGTACCGTTCTCCTGGCAACCGCCAAACCCAGACTCGTCCATCAGATTGCCAGATGGAGAAGCGTGATTCATCACTCCAGAGAACGCGTCTCCACTGCTCCAGAGTCCAGTGATGGCAAGCTGTACACCACTGCATCCGACGCTTTGCATTGCACTTGCTGATGTATGGCTTGGATGCAGCTGCTCGGCCATGGAAACCTATTCCATGAAGCTCTCTACACACTGTTCTTGAGCTAATCTGCAGGCCACATGAAGTTTGGAGGTCTGTAGCGACTGACTCTGCAGAAAGTTGGCGACCTCTGCGCACTATGCGCCTCAGCATCCGCTGACCCCGCTCCATCATTTTACATGGCCTACCACTTCATGGCTGAGTTGCTGTCACTCCCAATCTCTTCCACTTTGTTATAATATCACTGACAGTTGACTGTGGAATATTTAGGGGCGAGGAACTTTCACGACTGGACTTGTTGCACAGGTGGCATCCTATCACAGTACCACGCTGGAATTCACTGAGCTCCTGAGAGCGACCCATTCTTTCACAAGTGTTTGTAGAAACAGTCTGCATGCCTAGGTGCTTGCTTTTATACACCTGTGGCCATGGAAGTGACTGGAACACCTGATTTCAATTATTTGGATGGATGAGTGAATACTTTTGGCAATATAGTGTATATACGGTAAGTTTACTTCAGGATACAGGTTTTCATATAACCAGAGTGACCGCCAACTGCGACTCATGATTATCTCTGCTGTAGCTACTAGCTACAGTTAGCTAGTTAGCTCAGTTAATCAAGCAGCTAGTGGCCCTTATAGCTGACAGCAGGCAACAGGGCTCAGCTCCTCCAGGCTCAGCAGTCTCCCAGTGAACACTGCTGGAAACCAGACTGGGACTGAGCACGGCCTCTGAGACCAACAGAGGTCAGTTTGAAGATAGACCTGCTCTGACCAGGACTATGACTCTCTGGGGACGGGAGGACATGGCAGGTGGGGACAGGAAAGAGGTGAGGCAGGAATCCACAGCAGGCAAAAACAATGTGTATAGCTGGAATATTTTTACATCTTATTTCGACCAAACCAGAGGTGATTGTGTTTAGCCAAATGAGGCTGTTCTGATGAGCTTTCTTTTGTTTATGTCGAGGTCGAATGACGTGTGTTTTATGGCGAGTGGACAAGGCAGTTAAGCTTGTCGTAGTTCGGTAAAAGAGACAATAATTAAAAATGTGCTGCGTTATCCTTTGTTTTCGGTAAGAAAACATATAGGACTATTGGTTATATTGTTTATTTATTACACTAAAAACTGTGAAAGCTTGTGAAACATACAGAAGAGAGCTCGCCTCGCAAATACATCTTCCAGCTGATACTTCAGGGAGGCTGCAAAATGCACATTTTTGGCCATATCTTCGTCATTGTACATTTAAAATAGCATTTTCTACTTTCTGCAGTACTGTAAAAGACATTTTGTTCTGTTTTTTTGTGCTCATTTTCAGTTATTCTCATGTTCAGTTATGCTCATGTTCAAAAGTTTAAATGCCTTTATATTTCTGGTTTTCCTCTTCACTAGCTATATGTGTGGATACATCTGATGAAGCCAGGTGGTGTGTACTCCACAGCACACAGTATTTCAATACTGTGTAAATGCATTTTTGGAGGAAACTGCTGATGTGGGTTAAATAAGCCCACTGCAGGCAGGAGAAGTTCTTTATGTAATAAAACAAAGCTCACACTTCCCTAACCCTGTTATTCTGCTTGGCCAGCTGGACGACCCAGGACAGAGGCGAGCAACGGCGAGACCGAAGGAGCTCACTCATGACACATTCCTCCCACACAACATACCCACGCATGCAGACCCAGCAGAAGGCATGTTTCGCAAATGTACACACAGAAAAGAAATACCGGATAATTTACATGTCGTGGGCCTTTTTTCCTTTGTAAGGAATTATGAATGAAATCGCGAGATGTTAGTTCAGATCTCTTTTCTTTGAGGATCCTCCAACAGATCCTTAATGGAACGTTGACAAATAAAGCTGTTGCATTAGCAGGAATCCTTGTAAAGGGCTGGGATAAGTAAACGTGATAAGTGAACATACTATATCTTTAAAATTATTTTATATTGTAATTTAAAGTGAGAGATGATTTTTGAATATTCAATGTCTTTCCCACGCAGAAAGTGGACAACAATGTAACAGGGAAATGTAAAGGACGCAGGTACTGAACATTGTTGTATCTGGTGTCCTCTTAAACCAGTAAAGCTGACATTTTGAGCACAATTAATACATTTGCTTTATTTGTTTTATTTTGTTACAAACTGCAGTTGTATCATGCTAGTCTCGTCTCTTTGTTTCCATGTTAGAGCCTGTTGCCTGCTGTGAAAGTAATATTAATGGCTACTATCTATTCAGGGGATACTATCTTTATCCCCTGTTCTCACTGACTTTCGAGTTCTGCATACGTGTGATGCCAGTGTGAGCTCAGGCCCAGCTGGGCTGTGCGGATCCTGAACAGATTGGGGACCAGCAGGCCAAGGGTGGAGGGCCCATAGTCAGGTATGATGCCCAGGAGGAGGTCCTCCTCTCTCGGGTTGGAGGGGAGCCCAGAGAATGCTTGAATTAAAGATGGCTGGGTCTTAAAATAGTGCAAACATGTTTGGTTTATGGATGCATGGCAAACTGATCCAACACAGATCAAATGAATGGTTATAACTTGGTGATATTGTGTGGGTTGGTTTTTTTTTTTTTATCGTTTAACAGTGCCTCTACAGTGTGTAGCTTAGCAGTATCACTGCTCAGTATATTCTATAAATTGTCAGAGATGTCTTTTTTATTATTATTATTATTAGTCTGTTTGTTTTTCCCTTTAGCCCTGCTTTGTTCCCAGGAAAGGAAGCCTCTGACTTTTCATCTTGCGCCACCAGTAGTTAAAAAACCTGACTTATTCAGGGAAATATCTCAATATCAATGAGAGGGATGATTTTTAGACATTCACATTCACTGGGCAATGATCTCATATAACTTGGGTGATTTCTTGAATTTTTCTCCATATCAGGTCCAGTACTTTGGACCTGCAAAATACTAATACAGTGCTAATTAGTAATGTGCTAATTAGTGCTAATTAGCAAATGTTAGCATGCTCAGATGCTAAATTATGATTATTACTGCTTTGAACATTATCTGCTTATCATCAGCATGTTCGCATGTTTTCATTGTGAGCGTGTTAAATTGCTCACATTAGCATTAGCCCTACAGCACAGCTAAGCTAGCATGGCTGCAGACTCCTGTTTACATATGACATCACAAGTGTCCCACCTTCACTGCCACTGGATCATCAACAGTACAAAATAAATGTTAAATAAACCTGCCAGATACTCACTGCTTGAAGGCTTGAGCGGTATCTCCACTGTCTCTTCATAGCCTAAGTAGCCCTATGTTCTATAATTCATTGTTTTAATAAAAAATATGTCCAGGAACACTTACCCCTGTGTCAGTAGTGACGAAGATGTTTACACTTGCAAACTGCAACTTGTGTAAGTGTGCTGGCCATAGTTACTTTTAACAGATTTAAACAGATAATCTTTGCAACAAACAGAAGCTGTGTTGAGCTATATTCGAGCAATATGGGCTTGTAGTTGTTTCCAACTGAGCATTGCGATAGGCAACAAAGGAGTGGATGATGCCACAAGAGTTTTTTGAGAAGATTTCTTTTACTTTTAAGATACCTTTTTATATTGTGAACGTGGCTGCCATTGGAATCAATTCTAACTGTTGAGAACACAAGCTAATTACAGCCTTTCTGCATTCCTGTAATAACCCTATCTGAACCTTGTACCTGAACCTTTGCCTCTCTTTTTGTCGCTAGGCCTGATCTTTGTTTAGGCATGTTGCTTGAGAAGGTCAGCTCAGCTGCTGTCTAACATGTTTGTGTGATGGCTGCAGTTCAGTCACGGGAGACACAGGACAACACAGATGCTGTTACTGGTGTGCGTTCAAGTGAATTAAGGTGCACCAACTTATAACCATTCCACAACAATACAGCCTCAGAGTTAAAATGAGCCTCGAAGGCTCTGTGACTGGTGCCAAGCCATTCTTCCAATACACTTTGGTCTCACCAAAGTGTGACCAGGAAGCAACACAGCAGACGATAACAACACAGAAGCAGAAGGACCAACAGAACATCAGCTACAGCAGGGATGAGGTGAGTGTGAGAGGGAGAAAGAAAAAGGAGGAGGTCAGATTCAGGTTCCTCACATTGTTGGAGCGCAGAGAGACCCGCCCTCCACAGCGAGCGCAGAATTTGGTCTGGCAGTAGGAGCAGAGGTGGCCGCAGCCGTCTGCAAACTTGGTCTTGCGGCAGATACCGCAGGTGGGCGCGTCGTCCTTCTGCTGGGTGTGCTGACGCCGCGTCTCTGCCCCGATGCGACGCACCTCCTGTTTGTAGCTCTCAAACTGCTGGTGCAGTGTTCTGAGAAGAAGAGAGGACGGAAAAGCAGAAGATTGGCCATTAGTGGTACATAATGCACTTCCAAAACGTTGTGTATTCGGTCAACTTTTCCCCTTCAACGTGTTCAGTCAGATCATCCTGCCTAAATATAATTCATAAAAACAAAGACAAGAGAGGAGCAAAGCGGGACGTGCCGGAATTTCTGAATAACTGAATAACTTCTTTCAAAATAAACACATCCACCAGAAACAATAGAGAAGTTATGCATCCGCGTGTTTGGGAGCAACATTTCAATTCTAGCAAAATAACAGGCAATTAGAGCTTCGCTTGAAAGGTGCCTTTCAAGAAATTCATACACACAATTAAATGAAACTTGAGCTCAGTTTGGCTCTCTGAGGCTCACAGCCTTTCCCCTCCCGCTTCCCGGGACGCCTATGATGGACGTAACCCGAGAGTGTGAATTGCAAATCAGGCCGTGTGAAAACACCCACAATGTTGTCTCAACAGAACTGTCAGAGGAATACTGCATTAGCATAGCATGGCTCTCATATGCAGTAGATGACCCAGACAGCCACTTTAATTACCTCGCTGAGTGAGAGAGACAGAGGGGAAGGAGATGGCTTCATTCACAGCTTTGCAGTCAATTTGCCTATTAGTGGAAGCTGAGAACTTACTTTACAGACCTTTCTGCGAGTTATTCGTCGAGAGAAATGCACCAAGACTGAGCACTGCTATTCACAATTCTTGAGGTAAACATGAGCGGATCACAAAACTGTGTAGGAGTGGAAGGCCTACTGGTTTAGCACTGGATGCCTCGTGCTCATTGCTTAATGCTTCAGAGAGAGAAAATCATCAATATTCCTACAATATACAGTATATAATATATGCATATCAAGTGTAGCAAAGCATTTGAGTCATAATTGATTAATCACTAAGTTTATTAAATATCAGAAAAATTGCAACAAACGGCCGGCGCAAGATCAGAAATCCCAAAGTAAGAAACAGATTTTCATCCGACCAGCACTCCAAAACACCCAAAGACATTCAATGGTGTTAAACTGGGATCACCTGGGTCTACTGAAAGCAGACATGTCTGTTGTGCTCGGCTGCCGAGTAGGAAACAGCTAGAAAGCATAACACCTGACCTGCTGTCAGTAGCTTAACAACAGATAACAGTCCTCCACCATGACCCTCACAAAGTCCAGAGACGATGATTAGTCTTCACAGAATACTTTCGAGTTGGAAAAAAAAAGCGGAAAAAAAAAACAAGCTGTCAAAACACAGCGTTATGTAATTCTCAAAAAGCGTACAGTCTGAAAAAACACCCCTCCGTAGGTTGCTAAATAAAAACTCCAGGAAACGAGTTGACAGGAGCTCGTTGTACATTCCTCCTCCTCACTAGAGCCTTTCTACACCGTCTCTATGGTGCCAGAGCGGAGACAGCAGACTGCCACCATACAGAGCTGGAACAGGGAGGTGACTGGCGGACCGGGACACATTTGGCCAATCAGCTGACACGAGGAGTGGTTGGACCGGGGACAGCGATTTTGTAACGTGGAATGTTGAATGAAATGTGACGAAAATGTTGCTGTAAAGGATATTTCATTGAAGACACAATACACATTGAGGTCAAGGTTAAAGAGTGAAACATTCTCTAACCCACAGCCAACGCTCCTTTTGGCTGATATTGCGAACACTATCCAGTATTCAGATATCAAGCACGTTACTCAGATATTTGGTATGTAATGTTTAAGTTGCTTAAATGCTGGAGTTGCATAATGTCTGAAGGAGGGAGGAGAGGCGGCTCAACAGCAAAGCGTCTGTGCCGTCTCTATGCGGGGTCGGGCACTTTAAAGTTTACCCTAACAAGTTAAGATACTGAAGATCACCACTGTGACATCGCTTACACCCATTCTGATCTCTTTATACAGTATGTCACTTTCTTTGGCTGTGCTTGACTGAAGAACACAGGGGGAATAACAGACACTTTGATAAAGGTTTCAGTGGAAACCAGGAAGTATATTTTAAGTGGAAAGAGTCTGCATGCTCAAATATACTCAAGACATGTTTCAATTTGACATGCCCATACATGTTTTCATTCGTAACTGTTCACTCATAGACGTACAGGATGCTATCATTTAGCTTAAAATAATGAAAGATGGACATAGAGTCGACACAAACCTCAGCTGAACTGATCTGTGCATCATTCAGATGGAGAAACAACATGACATCGCCGCGGCCGCGACGTCATAAACGTGACCCCTGACCCCGAGAGGCTATCTATCCTGCCTACGGGAGTCCAGAGGCTGAGCCAAGCCCAGGCACCATGGGAACAGCTGTCAGAAACAGAGGGTGCACAGCCGGTTGTCATGACAACGTGGTGGCGTCAAATGCTGGGTGTCAGCGGGTGTCGGTGCACCAGCTGTTCCTGTTCTTAGAGCCACGGTTTCATCAGTCTTTTCTAGCGCTTCCACGCATTCAGCAGACACGCACCGTTAAAGCTGCGCGAGGCCACTTTTTTTGAATAAAACAAATCCAAATCACAAAGGAGCTCTGCAGCACCGAGGACAGTCTCATCACATTTGATTGATAATCTCTGGATGGAGGAAAGGTCTGGACAGTTTCATGTCCGCAGGAAATGGTAAACCGCAAAGATATCTCTTAAATTTTGTAAAAGTAAGTCCCATTCAGTGAAATCTGTAGTCCACATTCGACATCATTAGATGTTTATTATTACTTTCTTCACATATACCTTTATGTAAAGATATTTACATTCTTTCTAAATAGTTCAATTTCTTTTACTGGTCACCTCTTCGCACCACCATTATAAAAAACTTTTGTGGCTCCTAACCCGTCTTAACGGATGTGTTGCTCACCTGGAGACAATGCAGGGCTGACACCGCCATCAGATATAAATAAAGACGTAAATAAACGGCTCAGTAAATAAATTGATATGCATTTAAATGCACCAAAAATAGCATTTGATAAATGTAGAATTTTTATAACTATTTCTGATGATAATAAATTACCAGGCATGTTTAGTCAGTCTTTGCACTCTGATGTTGATCAACCAATAGGTGAACGTTTGACCACACAGCCCCCTTATTTGTAGAATAATCATAAATGTGGATGTAAAAAAGAAATACAGGAACACATATTTGGAAATAATAACATTTGTTAATTGAACAATTTATTTACTACTTTATCTATTTCTGATTTTGTAGTTTCATTCCTCCATAGGGGGGAACCACAACAGGCTGGCAACAACTCCCTTCCACCTTACATAGTCATTGGACAAGGTGTTTATATAGAAATATTGATTGATGTAGCTTTAAAACCTAATTATTTAATTGTACAGATGTTTTTTTTTTCCCAATTTGATAACTGACAGAGGTGCACAGTGCATAATGGGAACACGCTCTCAGAAACAGTGAATAGATAAAGGGCAGACTGTCACACTATAAATGACAGATTCCATAAATACATACAATATTCAGTGACAGTGAAATTGGGCCTCAACTGACAAGCGTGACTGTAAGAATTCAGCCCATACGAAATATACATTACACAGCTACAGCCATGCAGCCACTGTCACACCGACACCATTCAATATTTAACATCCACATCCTATTAATAGACAGTGTGACAGTCCAGATTCATGCCGGCTGAGTCAGCACACTGGTCATAATACACATCATGAGTTCTACCTAAATGCACAATACCTTTAAGTTAATCGTAACCTTGACTCGGCAGGAGATACGTGAGTGATCCCAACCGCACTGATGAAAACGTTATCACTCTGTGAATTTCCTCCCATGAAAAGACCTGCTCTCTGTGTTAACTCTACTGTGTGGTCATTGATTACAGGCCTGAGTCTGCTGCCTCCCCGGGGGTCAGTCACCAAACCTGGGTTCACAAGTGGTGAAGCGCAAATACAGCGGACAGACTCTTTCTTCAGTCAACTTACAGCTGCTAAATGTTGTAGTTGTGTTGTTGTGTAAAAGCTGCATTTCAATGTCATTGAAAAAACACAGTGTTTTTTTTTTCATATTAGCGATGAGTCATGTTACCATGTACAATGTGAAAGGGGTTCCTTATCATGACACACCCGTATTAATATGTGGCTACATCAACTGGGTGGACAGAATCACAGCTCACGTAAATGCTAATAAAGGATGGATGTGTAAACATGACATTGTGCTGCAGTGGCAAGGACTAACTTGCAGCTTCATATCTGTGTTTCGCCTGCTGTGAAATGTCAAAATGGCTACAGTGGAAAGGTTCTGTTATTAACTTAAATGTTACATTCCTAAATTAGTCAACACTAGCGGTAGATTGTTACAGAGGTAGGCTACATGTAATTCTGGTCACTGTACACTCTACCAATTTGCCATGTTGTGTGAGGTGCAAACAAAGAGGTCCTTAACACTGACGTTGGGATGTCTTTACATTTTGTTACTCTGAAATGTTCTTTTTTGTTGGTGCCAGTGCAAAACTGTTGTGAAGTGGTGTGGTGCTGGGGCCTTCATCCTGTAATGGCAACTGAAGATGGGAGCTCCAAATACAGTATTCATTTTTTAAAGTCCAGAGCTATGAAAAAGAGCCTGAGAGAAGAGCAAATGTTGATTTGTAGTGTGTTAGAGAACCTGGCTGGAGCACAAAAATGTACAATTAAAAAAAAAAATACATTAATATCAACTCCATCAGCCCTATTTATAAAACGACGGATAATCGGGCCATAATTTGCACACCACACTTTAAGGCCAACACGCCCAGGGGCACACAGGTGGGTGCAAGCTATTTACACAACACCGGCGCTGGGCGTTAAAATGACACCTGTGTTGGACTGAAACTAGCAACGACTCCTACGCTGCGCTGTGCACTGCATTGCGAGCCCCATATCTTCTTTACACCTTCAAAAAGGCCCAACATCCAACATTATGGTAGATAACATCCCGTTGAATGTGTGGGCAGACTGTGAACGACACTGTAGGTAGAATAAATTATTGTAGTACGATGTTACCTGCCCTGTCAAACAAAGGCATACTATTTTCCACACCCCAAGTCAGATTTTCTGTATTAACCCCTTATTAATATAGAAAATTAGACGTTGTGGCTCACTTAGTAAAAACCCTTGGAAGTGTAAAAACCTCTAACCTACCTTATAAGCCCTTAGTTAGCCATGCTAACTAGCTAACTAAGCAGAAATTCGAACCTACACTCGACAAAAATTCTGGTGATTTTTGGATGTGCCAGTCGTGAGCCAGACAGCTAACAAGACACAGAATGTAAATGAAACAGCTCTGGAGTCTAGCTAGCCTCCAGCTAGCCTCCAGCCAGAGCGCCACGCTAACATGCCCTCGTCCGGACCAGTGTTTTTACTGAATAGGCAAAACAAGATATCCATTACAGTATGCTACTCATTACTGAAGAAAGTAACCTATTTACACAACTGTAATGTGACACCGTCTGCCAGGACCGCATGCTGACGGTGTCACATTACAGTTATGTAAATAGGTCCAGGACCAGGGGGGCGTAAGTGGTGTGAAGCGGCTGAACTGTGGCTGCCTCCTCTCTCTAGGTCAACACCCCGGGCCAGCGGGCACAGCCAGAGAGCCAGATGTGCGTTAGCCCTGCTTTGGCATTGTCCAAACAAGAGTGCAAATGAGCGCACATGCACACAGTTACATGCACTCTCACACGTCGGCAGATATGAACAATGAAACAGACAGAAAACCCACATATGCACATGTATGGGTTTGCCTTCGCCTGGGGCCTCACATATTCAGCTCAGCATGTCCAAGGACTCCCTCCCTCTCTCTCCCTTCTCTCTCTTGTTCTCTTTATCTCTCCCCCTTGTGTCTCCACTCTCTTCACCAGTCGCTGGTGTGGAGTTGTTAATTAGCACCGCTATGAATACATTGCCCAAGGATGGGGAGGGGAAGCTCTGTGTGTGTGTGTGTGTGTGTGTGTGTGTGAGTGTATGTGTGTGTATGTGTGCGTGCGTTCGTGTGTGTGTGTGTGTGTGTGTGTGTGTGTGTGTGTGTGTTGGGCAGTACTATTTCTGTCTCATCAGCTGATTCCTGGTGACTCTTTCTCAGTTGGAGGAGACACATTACATCTGAAAAGAAGCAGTCTGAATGTTTCCGGGCAGCAGGGAGTGCTGATAGACCGTTCACTATGACCTGCTCTCTTGGTTGGTTGTTTTACTGTTTCACCAGTGGCAAAGATTTATAACAGCTAGATACCAAATGCAAAGATGGCATCTATTCAGTTCAATGACAATTGCTCACCTGGCAAATACCTAAAATGTTTGTGGCCCACTGACTGTGCACCGTAGTGTTTCTCAAGCTGGCTCCGGCCAAAGATTTTGTCCAAAGACTTTTAATTGGCTTGACATCACCGATTTACACGCCTCTAGGCTTGATGAATATATGATAGAGGCCTCTATGAATCAAAAATACATGATAGAAAGAGTCACGATTGAAGCCTGAAGTCTTGTTCATAATGGTGGTCTATTGGGGAAATTGCTTTTTTAACCAGAGGACAATTTTCTGCATTACCACCTGTGACCACCAGGCAAAATTAGCTGAGCGACGCAAGTAACACATACAATTTTTGAAAATATTTGTCTTTGATATCACACAGAGGTAAACAGAAGTTGGCCGGTTTAAATGGCGACTATAGCTAACAGATCTTATCAGCTGCAGCTAGCTAGCGTAACTTAATGCTAATGCTTAAATTCTCTCAGATGGTTGAAAAAAATCCCATTGCAAGCTAACTTGTTAACGATTCTTTCTTTAAAGAGAAAACCCTGTAAAAGACGTTTAAATGTTCACATGATGGCTGCATACGTGATATCATGCTAAAATACAGGCTAAAGCGCGATGTCCCTGATAAAGTCAGCACCATCGCCAGCTGAGGTGCATAATTAGGGTTGTTCAGCTGCTCACTGTTCAGTAGTGGGGTTTGGCAATCAATGGACACTTAAGGGTGTAACAGCACAAATGGGCATTTTTCAGAGGTTTGGAGCTTTTGGTTGAAAGAACGAAACAAGCATGCTGAATCATCCCAGCACGCCATGACAGAACGACTGAGGGTGCTTGAGACCAGGAAGATGACAGACATGTTGAAACACGCTGTGAAGAAGGAAAGGACGAGTCAGGGGTGGAGGCGGGGTGATCAGAAGAGCTAAATGAAAGGGAGAAGACACAGACAGGGAGAAGACACCGGGGGGGGGGGACAGGAAGACAGGAAGAACCGGTGAAGAGTGTGTGTACACAATCCCAGAAGTCTTCCCATCTCCAAAAGAGATAGATAGACAAACAGCTGTCTACAGGGAGGAGGAGGAAGAGGTGGAGGAGGAAGGAGAACAAGCAAAAAAGCAAAGGATGAACAAAGAGAGCCAAGATGGAAACAAGCGTGGGCCAGAGACCAGCGGAGGAGAGAAGCCGATGCATCCGGAGCCACTCTATAAATACCCCTTGAGAAGAGTGGATGATGGAAAGAGGATGGAGAAGGATGATGGAAGAGGAAGGGGAGGAAGAAGAGGGAAAGAATAGATAGATCTGCTTAAGAACAGCAGTAATGAGTTTATAAAAGCAGGAACATCGGTGATTTATTGGAAATGACGAACAGAGTTATGTGTAAAAAAGAGATCCCCGGAGTATGGCGTGCGAGAGTGATGAAAGGAGAGAGAAGTGAGGGAAACGGAAAGAGAACGGCAACAGATGGGTGATTAAACAAATGTAAACATCTTCCCTGCTTCCTTGTTTGCCTGCCATGATGTTATCCATGACGACTTTTATTTATTCGACTCCCTCCACTGTCAAAAGGCTATAAAATGGTACTAACTTCCTACAGCGAGCAGGAATAAAGCACCCAGATGGCCACTGCGTATCTGTCTATAGGGCAGCAATTTCTCAAACAATCTGGTCAATCCTCCCTGGCTCGACGGGGTTTGATTCCCAGCTGTCATTCTCTCCAGGATCCAATGTTTGAGCCACATCTACACTGACTTCTGCAGCCACATAAACCTGCTGGTTTAGTACACAGCTTTAAGGGGCAGTGATGGTGTATAGAAGCTCGACTTTGGGCCCTTTTTGGACTGTCTATAGCACATGGTTAAAATTGCACCTTACTGCGTTTAGGGCGTGTCCAGGTCCATTCTGTAATGGATCATTTGGGCGGACAAGTGTGACGCACGGGGCAAAGGGGTTGTATTTTGACTCTATTAGTCATGGGTGTGTTTTGGGGCGGAACATAACTCAAACCAATCCAAGCGTCGTCTCACATTCCCTTTAAGAGCCAGGTGCATCAGGGCCCGGCACATATTAAACAGTGGCACTCTTCTTCCCTGTTGGACCCTCTGCCCCGCCATTCCACAATCATCTTTCCCATCAACAACTCTGTTTGACTGCATAAATACACTGATTTGTAATTGAGGAGGAGGAGGCGGCGCGTTGCCGCGTCTCTTCGTGTGTCCACGGATCTCAGCCTGTGACTCAGGCAGGACGGGTCATAAAGTGTACCAGCCTGATCAATAACGGTGGGATCAGAGGGGAGAAAATACCTTCTTAATGAGGAAAATACGAATGATATTACCTGCAGCGATCCCCCAGCAGCAGAAGCAATATGGGTGCCTCTGCATTTACGCGCGAGGAACAGCTGATGAACTTCATTGATTATGTAAATCAATGAAGTGCCATTTTGTATATATTCACGGTCACATTTATTTAGTCGTACCAGCGTCTTGTCTCTAGGGATGACACTGTTCTTGTCAGTTGGTCCATAACTATGATCCACGCTGAAATATCTCTTTGAACTACAGGAATATTTGTCATGAAATTGTAATAATAAATGAAAGACTTGATTTTGTTTTTTTGTTTCAGCTCTGTTTCTGACACTCCCACTGTTGCTGCTCCATCACACACACACTGAGTGCTTTAGCTACACAGCTTCTGCCTGCCCTCAGCTTATAGTATCAGACTAAGACGCCCCTCTCGGAGCTGGTGCTTAGATGTTGATAACTCTTTTTATTGATGTTGTGAGTGTTTTACCCGCATTCATGGAGCAGAGTGCTTTTCTGGCATCGACTCCTCGGTGTGTATGTGTGCGCATCTGTGTGTGTTTGTGTGTGTGTGTGTGTGTGTGTGTGTGCGTCCGTCTATCACTCTATCTTTCTCCTCCCCGTGCATTTCTTTTTTTCCGTCTTTTCCATTTATATCCCTCCAACTCTTCCTCAATTTCCTTTTATTTCTTTTCCACTCATACCTCACTCATATCTCGTATCCGCAGCGTTCTATATTAGATTCCACTCTGTCAAAGCCAAGGAGCCGACAACAGTGTTCTCTTCCACATCACTGTTTCCATATATACTGTCCTGCTTTTCCTTTTTTAAATTCTGAGTCACCGACACACAGACACAATCACATGTGGCATACAAAGCCTCTGACCTCACACAGCCAGCTGGGTGACGTATAAGCCACGACTCGAGTTGGTGGAGTAGATGTGGAGTAATTACAGACAATCTCTAATCCCCTCACTCTGTCCCAGCAGCCTCAGCTACCATCCCGCTCCTCTGTTGCCCTCCCTCCTTCCTCTCCTTCTTCTTCTTCTACACACACTGTTGTGTTGGATTTTTATTGCTGTGCAACATCGGCTGCTAGCATTGTGGTTTATTCCCATCTAAAATGTCGTGCTGGAGCAGTGTGTGCAGGAGTTATGTTGCGCAACTGCTGCGCTCCTGCAGGAGAGGAGTGAATCAACACAGTGCTGCAGACCTAACATGCTGAGGAAACGTCTGTAAAAATGCATCTTATTGTTGTTTAGCTTAGTCGTGTGCACGCCAAACATTAAAGAGTGATGTGATAGAAGAAAAGATGTTCACATCCAGTATTACAGGACAGGATGGGCTGGGGCCAGCTGGTTAGCATGCTAACTTCAATGGGCAGCTCCACAACACAGTACGTACTAGATGTCTTTGACACAACTGTTGTTTTGTCACATTCAGTTGATAATGTCGGTTCATATTTTTTTATGTTTTTAAACTAAAATTCTGGCCACATCGTACAGATTGCACCTTTAATGGACAATTGGATCTGCATCCAATCAAGGCAAAGCATGACTTCAGCACATGCATCAGCGATGGTGTGACGTTCACAGGTGCAGCAGAACCACAGAGGGCAGCAACACACTGCGGTGTAGCCTGCTGCTGAGGGTACTTAAGGAGATTTACGTCGAACATAATTAACTGAATTTAAGATGCTTTAAGATGGTTTTTACTTTCATTTATTACACAAATAGAGAACGTTCAATGGGCATAGCATTCTACAAGCTACTATATGTGTAACAGTGGTTCAGATGCTAATGCTATAGTCACTCCAAAAAAAGCTAGAAAAGTAAAGTTCATTTAAATGATGTGATGATAGTGTTATATATGTATATATCTGTTTCATATAAACCATGATCGAGTTGGACAGAATCTTGTTTGATGTTTTTTAAAGTTACAGTACGGGTGTGTCACAATCTTACACACAAAAACACACACGGCCACATGCGCTAGACACAGACAAATACACAATTGTTTAAAATTCATGGTTATTCAATGAACATCTTGAAACTCGTTTTGAGTGGTGGCTGGTGTTACCATAGACTACAAATCTGAGTTCCGTCAAATATTGTGTGTGGCCACTCAGGATATAATCCCATCAGTTCCTCTGACCACAAACACAGACAGGGATGGAAGGAGAGATGGAGAGAGCCTGGTCAGCCCAAGCAGAATGCATTCTCATTAAACTTTAATGCTGGGGAGGTCTGGAAGCACTAAAGAGGCTCACTCAGGTCTCTCACTCTCTCTCAACACACTCGCTCAGAGTCCCACCCAGCCCACACGCTACAAGCCACCACCTCTCCCCATCCTCTGAGAGTGTGAAAGGCCGTGTTCTGGTTCTCTGTCACATTTTGTCCCCCATGTCTCTGCTGCTGTAGCTAATGATTAACCAGATCTCAGATCAGCCCAGCTGTATCAACACACAAACACAAGGCTGTTAGCCAAATCGCACGAGACAGTTCATAGGTCATGGAAAATCAGAGAAACAGGAACAGCTTTAGAATAACTAGATGTGACTGTTTAATATAGATACACTGCATGAGGACACCCAAACACTTCACCCCTCTATGATTGATGTCTGTTGCATGTAAGTAGCTGAAGTTCTGTTGTACTAGTATGGTAATATTGTTTCTACTGTATAACAGCCTCCACATCTGGTTTCAGGCTTTGCACCAGATTTTGAACCCGGATGTGCAGGAGGCCAACACTGATGTTTGGCGATTAGGTCTGGCTTGAGGAGGTAGAGGGCAGAGCTCTGTGCACTGGTTCATTCACTGCAAACTGGGAGTACCATTTCTGGGCCTGGCTTTAAACAGACACTGTGAGCGGGTTGCCATGGTTGACGGATGTTCGGGAAGTACTGGTCTAAACAGCCCAGTGTTCTGAGAATGATGGTCCTATTGAAAGAATATGACGATCTCCAGTGTCCAGTGCCAATACAGGAAGTAGTGTGACCTTAATATAACAAAGCAGAGACTGAAAATGGTGCGGTGGATGGGTGTGAAGCCCCTAACTATAAAAATACCGTAGAAAGAGATCAGTTGAGAAATACTGGAATTGTATGTTAAAAAAAACTGTCCCTGAATTTGGCCAACAAGTTGTCCGACATCAGCGCTCTATTTCTGTAGCTGGGGTTGTGTCTAGAATGTTACTGATTGTTAAAACATTTAGATTCCTCTTCATTTGAATTTAGCGGCCTCGCCCAAACCACAGAAAACGGCACCAGACCAAAAGGACGCAAGCAGCGACGATCTATTTTACTGTCCAAATCTATCAAATGAGGGCGGAATAGTTGCAGGATACAAAAACAGCCGCTTCAGCGTGAGGGTGGTTTGGTCACTTATTTCTAATTGCATCCAGTTGAATGCTCGCTAAACTTTCAAAACACATTTGAAAGCACAGAACCTCGTGATTTTGTCCGTGTCACTTTTAAATAAACGCTTTTATTTTAACGGATAAGATTTTGTGCCTCTGTAAATGTGTTAGACACCAGGACCATAACTGTAATCAAGGGTTCAATAAAACGGATCGTAATATTTTCAGGCTGATGCACAAAAAAGACGAGTGCACGTTTAGGCGCTTTAACACAACTTACATACTTTAACTAACATGGCTGCTTACCACCTCCACCTCACGGCCCCCCCCCACTGGCTTCCATTCCTCCAGGTGCTGCAGACACACCCGACTGCCTTTGAGTTCTTTTAATCAAACAGCATAGTGTGAAGATCCAATCCAGAACACACTGAATACACACACGCACGCATATGGAACACATGGATTCACACTCTCTCCAGCTGTCTGTGTAAAGAGGGGAGGCTGGCCGCAAAGCGCGAAGATAAACCCGTACAGTGACAGAGGCGTTCTGTCTTTGCAGGAGCGTCCTCTCCTTCTGCAGGCTTCCATCCACAGGCCGAGAGAGCTACAACACCATCTGGGTTTGTGGTGCATTTTGTGTACTGCCTCACACAAGTGCTGCAGTGCACATGCTCTCAGACAGACAGTGTGGATGCTGTGTGTCTGTGAGGGTGTGTACATGTGGATTTTGAGCGCTAAGTGTATGTGCTTATCCGAGTGTGTTGCCCATGCAGCGTGGCAATGGCCGGCGCTTTCTCATTAACATTAAAACACATGCACACACACACACACACACACACATACACACAAACATAGATCTGTGCACATGGACTTGCAAATATGTCACACTGTAATTAGATGAATTCAGCAGTGGGCCAGAGCTGAAACAGGTTAACAAGAAAAAAAAAAAAAAAGAAAAAAAAAGGTTGAGAACATCAACAGCAGCCAGTGAACTGAATATTTAAATATTTCAGGAACCGCTTCCAAGTGTGCGCTATTTTCAGACCTGATCCATAATTCAACATTAGCATTTTTCTCACAGAAACCTTGAAACTCTTAAGTCTGCTCTGGAAAAATGTTTCTCTTTATCTCAACTGAACGATACCAAATAGGGTTTAGTGGGAATCTCCTTTTTTCTTCTCCAGAGACAAAATTTGGTAACTTGACATGATGCTGGTTGCTACTGCTTTCAGCTGTGCAAACAAGCTCAAAGTTTAGGTTTAAATGGGACTGCAATCACCCATTGGTCAGTATCATAGGACCAATGTACGCTCCAGGTTTAAACGATACGGATGGTACTCTCGACAGTTCTAGGTTAAGAGTCGTCTTGAGCTGCCATCTCACATCTCAGTCGGAAAAACTGTTCAAACTCTCTGGCTCAAACAATTCAAACCAGCCATAAATTCAAATTCAAATAAGTATTTATTTTCATATACAGAATGAAGCTGAGTCTTCCTTTTAGATGGAAAGTATCTGTATGGTGCACACCATACTAATTAACCTTACATGTCATATTTTTCAAAAGGGAATTAATGCATTCATGAGAATACGATCGATACTTGTGTGGACTGGTAGTTGTTAGCACTGTGTTCCTTTTAAATGCCAATACCTCACTAATACAGTAAATACTATATCACTGAAATGCAGCAGTGAAGGTAAGATCTGGTGACATGGAACCACAAAGAGCTATCCACAACATGCTCACCAGAATTGTTCTTGAGCAATTACTCATAAGTAAAGTAGATCCATGTCTGGGTCCATGTCTATATATGCTGGATGGAACTCTCGAGGTCACCCGTCTATATATGAGATGGACCCACAAATCGTGTTCTGGCTCAGCTCAGCTCAGCTTGGAACAAGACCCAAAGAAAGCTCAGATAATATCAAACACGTTACTCTTCTGGCCACACTGCAGTCAGTAGTGTCAGAGAAGCAGTTTTCACTATGGTGGATGGAGAAAAGCTCCTAATGTGACTTCACATGCAGCGCCTGAAAGTTTGTTGATTTACACTCTGCAAGCTCAGAAAAAATACTGGTCTTCTTGGTTCTATCAGAATTTGACCTAAAATATGTATATTTTTTTAAATATTTTTAATTCGCCACATACTCAACCCTTCCATTTAGTAGGCATCTCTTCCTTCTATTAGATTAAGAGTATGTGCCATGACTGTTTGTACATCCTTAAATGTGTCTGTCTGTGAGGTGATCTGTTCATAGAGAACATTCATTGAAAATGTTGCTGAAATGACAACGCAACACAGAAAACAGGCACCACTTCCTGTGCCTCAGCACTCCTTGAAGCGTCACACATTTTCTTTTCCTTTTTTGTCCACTAGGGGCCTGCGCAACAAGCTACGTATTAACAAAGCGCCTGGCATTGCGTTGCAACGGACACTTGCATGCAGTTAGGAGGTTTTAGCGAATTGTTGTATATCTACAGAGCTATTATATCCACCTGTTTCCTCGGGAGCCTATGGGGGCTGCCATGACAGATAACTACTTCCGCCAGCGGTTTTCTGTTTCCGGTTGCCTTGCAACTGCATGATGGCCGCTGCCGCTAAGCTAGCCCTAAACAACTAGCGTTAGGTCATAAGTGCTAAATTGTTTTTAAAATGAGCTCAGGTATAACATGTGCCGTTGTTGGTTGCCACAACAATTCATGAAAATTGAAGTTTTTTTCAGAAACGTCTCGTGTAGTACATCAACCACTGAGACAAACTTGTCCTGCCCTGCGCCCTACACGCCATGCTGAGGAAGGAGGAACGGAGACTAGCGCGGCTCGCGTCTTTGACACTAAAATAAATATTTGGGTTTATGAATATCTTCCACAGAATAGCTGCTGCATGACTTTCCTAACCCGGCAACGTCCGAGCAGCCGCCTGTCTCCACAGCTTCACTTTCCTTCAGCATTATCCACGCTGTATGTTTAGCTTGATTGACACTCTGGCTGGGCGCTACTGCTGCCTTCAGAAATAACTCGCTTTGTTTCTTCAACAGTACTTTCCCTATGTTGTTACTGTGCAGGTAGTTGTATGCTTCTGTGCTTTTGTAACTGCGTAATTCTCCGCCGTCAACATCTTCAGAAAATATAAGATAAGCATTAGCCCGACGTTAGCTACATCGCTAACTTCGGGCTAATGCCGTGCTAATGCTTCATGTCATCTGCCTACTCCGTGAGAACTGACGGGTGAGGCACTGTGAGAACTGTCCTCACGACTTATTAAAACATCTGTACAGTGTATCCACTGCCGATTTTTATCCATTCTGTCGCTTTCTTTGTGTTAAAAGCCGGTTTTTAGAGCGAGCATGACAGCTACGTTAACGTAAACACCGAGGTCAGCCAGTTCAACCGGAAGAGCATAACCGAATACCGCTATGAACCATGGGTAAACTCACGAAGTCAGGAATAAGGTGGATATGCAGCAACACTAGCATTCATTTGGGTTCATGTTTCTGGCCGACTGATGAATGTATGTATTAACTCACTTATAGCTCTAGTGTCGCCTCTCATTTTCCTGAGAAAATATCCATCTCTTCAGCTGCCAAAGGCTCCACTACATGACTACAGACTTTGTCTGGCATTTGGTGCTGGACAGGTATCTCCTAGTGGGTTTTCAGAACCCAAAACAGTTCCCTGCTGTTGTTGTGAATGAATCAAAACAGTTAAAAAGCAAAAAAAATGCTAAAACTTCCTATAGCTTCAAGGAGATTCAGGTGACAATTCTCTGTCGGTTCACTACTAGGAGTCACTTCCTTCTAATTACACGAAGTCATTCAATAATAATAATAATAATAATAATAGTATGTTTAATAACTAACAGATAATTATATTGATATATTGATATTGATGTTATTGAGTTTAAGGAGGCGAAGTCAGATCTAGCACTAACTAAAACTGTCATTTGAAGTCCAACCAGAAAAATAAAATAGAAGTCAAGCTGTTTCTCCTTCAAATGAAAGCCCACGCTTGATCTTGGTCACAAAACTGCATTTGACCTTTTGGTGGACAGTAGCTGCCGTATCAGACAGCAGGCAGGAAGGGGGGCTTCGCTGCCCTGTAGATGCACCCTGTAGCCTGCAACTTTTGGGAGCCCTAAAGAGATTAGCAGGGGGGGGCGGGGGGACCCCCTAACAGAAGCTCTTCTTATTCTTTCTGTTTCCCCCTTTTTTCTGTCTTTCCACTGCTCTAATCCTTAAAACCTCTAAATCCTCCCTCCACTCCCTCCCCCTGTCCACCTTGTGTCAGGCAGCAAACTGCAGCCCCGTCGGCCCCTCACACTGTGCCATACATCAGAGAAGTGACGTTACTGAAAAATAACACTTAAGCCAGATGGGAGTGCAGCAAATTCAAGTGCTACTACTAAACATGTTTGCTTGGACTTTAGTTCTGCAACTCAAGCGGGCGTCTCCATTCACCACACCGACCACTCCAACCTTAAGGCCTTCTGTTTTGCATCCACCCCCGTCTGAAATGTCTACAACCTCTCTGCTGAGCGTATCAATATCTTACACATTGTTTCTATATTTACATTCTGGAAACCTCCAAAGCTCCCAGGGGTGGGTGGGAATTTGAGAGTTGTTGGGTTTCACAGAAAAGAGTGCCGTGCTACAGGGAGGATCGGAGAGGCTGGCCACTGCCGTGTTTCAGCATTTCAGCTTGACAGCTCCCATCCACCGACATCCTCTGGATTAGGAAGTCAATGGAGGTTAAGCAAGCCAATGGTTAGAGTCTCTCAAGTCTACGGTGTACTAGGCGTGGACGAAGTGTCGGTTAGCGCTCTGAATCAGTGGAGGAAAGCCAAGGTGTTGACTTCTCACAGCCTGACCGGAGTCAATTATTAGCCCAGAAGAACCAGATGTTCTGGCTCAGCAACAGATTACTTCAGCTTTTCTCATGCCGGAGGTTAAACTCTGGACAGATAAAGTCCAGTATCAGTAAAACCTTATCACTGCCAGCTGCTCAGGTCTCAGGCTGCGCTTCAACTGGATTGGACAGCGATGACCAGGTGAACTGTCTTGACACAAGGCACAGAATGTTCTTTTCGGATGTGAGTTTTCCCTGCTGACGGTAGAGCACTGATGGCTGGCATTTATGTCCACCTCTGCCAGTGAGGTTGAATTTGTTCCATGTTTCGTGGGTTTTTTTTTTAATTGTGCTGCTTACACGAGCACATAAGCTAAATTAAACAGAAGTTAATTCAGACTTTGTCCAAACAACATAAATACAACATACATTGATAAACAAGTCCTACATTTAAAAAAGTTTCACATTTTTGTGTAAAATCCTCCAGTTATTCTTATTTTATAATGCCATACAGCATCACCAGTAGCAGATTTGTTCACCACAACGGAGCTTGTTTTTCACCTCAAAACAGAATACTACACAATCCATTAACCATAATCCCTAACTACTCACTCTACAGAGATATCATGTGCGCTCATGCTGCTGCTTGTACCCCTAAACCTAGACACCATTGACCACAGTGCCAGTTGACTCACTCAACACACTGACATCTTAAAGGCACCAGCATGTTTTTACTTATAAGCCCTTTGCTATATAAGAGAAATTAACACTTAATTTATTTCAGAGCCAATGACCATGACACCAGTCAAGGTTCCTCTTCCTCCTTCTGATAGTATTTGTGATTATCTAAATTCCAGTGTCTGTGTGTGTGATGATGCTGGGTCTCTGCCTTTTGGGGGATTTCTTTGATTTCTTGTAGGTCACATATTTCCTTCACCTTTACATGACCAAAACATCATTTTTTGAAGTGTATGTTTGTTTGCAATGTTAGCAACCATAGAATCAAGGTTATAGTTTGATTGTAAGCCCATTTCTTGCATATCACACAGCCAAAGGGTTATACCCAATGAGTGTAAAGGTAAGTAGATCTCCTCATCCAGATATAAAGAGACTATATCTCTATTGGAAATCCAATCGGCAAGATACAATTGACAAGGTAAATAAACTGCAAAACCACAAAAGTGTTAAGTGTTTCTTTAGGTTAAATGTTTCAAATTTCTCTCTTTTCACAACACTGTGCTTATGTTTCTGGTTAAGTTTAGGAAGGAGTGTGGACTTGAATCACGTGACTTGGACTCAAGTCAGACTGGTGTCACAAGTTTGATGACTTTAGACTCGAGCTGAGAATATCATAAAAGGCCTACAACTCGCCTTGGACTTTAATGCAAATGACTCGTGACCTCCCTTGGACGTGAGCCTTTGGGACTTGAAAGCACCTGAGATTTAACAGTATATTATTTATAGGGCTGTCAGAATAGTGCATTCATTTGGATGAATTCCTTACGGAAAAAAATGACGCGTTCGAAAATGAACGTGGATTAATCACGCTCCATGACGCCGGCGACCAGCAGCTCTGGATGGAGGCAGCTGCCTAAACGCGGCTGAGCCTAGCCTCTGCGTAGGTGCATGCCCTGTGCCGTAGCCTGACTTGCACCTCCCCAGAAATGGAACTACACCACAGCGACACCGACCGGTTCGCTTGGGAGCATCGCATTTTCCGGCTTCTCGTCCGGTGCCTAGCAGCAGTGCCAGTAACGGGCATTGTGACCTGAAGGTTAAATACACTGAACACAGCTGTGAGCAGAGGGAGTCTGTGTGTTTAAAGGGGAAAGTACTGCTGGCATCCGCTCATCATCATCAGCAATGCACACATGTATGAATGCTCATTACAGTATAGGCCACCTGCGTAGCACCTCTGTGCAACCATAAATACTGGTGTACATAGCACAGTAATGACTTGTTTGGGACTCGAAACGGGAGTCGGGACTTGCCTGTCTTGACTTGGGACTTGACTCAGGACTTGAGAGCAAAGACTTGAGACATGTGTTTTGGTTTTGGAAATGTCCCAAGGTCTCCCTAGAAAAATCAAGTGGTCGGACTTATAAATGCTGAAGCACAGACATGAACCGCAGTCACTGGCTTGGCAGCCTTTGACACCTGTGACTGCACCACCCTCCCCTCCACCTCCTGTCATTAAAGTCAGGTAATAAACATGTAATATGAACATGATACGACATGTTTTGTAGACGTGTCAATATGCTACGTAGCCTCTCTCTGATATTACCCATAATTCAAAGAGGTAGAGGTGTCTGCAGAATGCGTTAAAAGGCCAAAAATAACGTTAACCTCACAAACAGGAGCACATTCTTTACACTACATCTCCAATAATTTGCATTCATAAGCAGTGTACAATAATTCATAATGTTTCATAACAACATGATGCAGTTGTACATACAGTATAAGTGTGCATTGATGTTTTTTTTAACAAGTATAACATCCCCTGTGGGCACCTGAAATTGCCCTGAAATCTGCTTATACAACATTATAATTGGAATCTTGTGAATTCTCCTCATATCCACTCAGACTTTTACCAAATGATCTTACAAACTGTACTCTGATAAATAGCCGGCCCGTCTACTGCTCACACACCGTTATTTGCATATCTTTCCCAAACCCCATCTCTGCTTTGTCCATGGTGTGCCGGTCCCATCAATGATTAGCCAGATGATGAAGCCATTATTGACTGAACCTGAGCCTGTGCCTCATGCAACATTAAATACATCACTTCCTCTCGAGGGGCCCGACGTGGCTCTCACCCTGCTTCCCTTTAGGCTTGCAGTCAGGAAATGAAAACGGCCATTAGAATCGAAGTGAGCCGGAGTGCTACAGGACGCCGCCGCACGCCTGCTATGGCAGCATCCTTCATCACGGAGCCTGAGAACAGGGCCCTCACATGCTCCGGCACAGGCGTTGGCTCTGGTGCTTTCAGATTGCCACTTGCTTGTGGTGGAAACCCCTGAGGCACCGAACTGCAACGTAACCAAGCCTTTGTATGAGGCGGCTGTAGCACAGCCAGTCCCCTTGGCAAAACACTAAAATGCCTCTGACATAGTGGGTTTAAAGTGACCTATAGCAAAATTGCTCCAATCATTTTCCCACAATGCTCCTTCAGTGGTTTACAGTCTCTGTGTAGCACACAGCATCCTTCTATTTCTTATTCTCACACAGATTCCTAGTATTTGGACGATGGATTGCCGCTTGATCAACGTCCAGGGGGCTTTTCAAATGTGCCACGGTGCACCTTGCATCAGTTTTACTCAGTATCATGACCGACTCAGGCCTGCTAACATTCCCAACCACACCCCATCTTCTCCTCTCGCCGAGGGGGAGCGCGAACGGTCGTACACGCCGCCTCGCTGCCGTCCGTCTGTCGGGCTCATGAAATGGTCTGTGTGGCTCCGGGGGCCTGCGAGCTATAATGTCATTGTTGTTGCCATTATTGTCAAAGCGATCTCTCTCTCTCTCTCTCTCTCTCTCTCTCTCTCTCTCTCTCTCTCTCTCTCTCTGTTACTCACACACACATTTACTACGCGGCTGCAAAAAAAAAAAAAAAAACCCTACACTGGTGAAGCCACTCCAGCCTGCATGCGTGCGTTGGGGGGGGGGGGGGGGGGGGGGTCAGAGCGCCGTCGGATGGGTGCACTGAGGGGATAGGGTGCAGTCCCGATTGATGAAAAGGAGTGGGTGAAGGATGGATAATGCAATGATTCATCACCAGCGCCCCCACCACCTACTCTCCCCCCCCCCTCTCTCTCTCTCTCTCCACACCTCCACCTCCACCACAGCACCGTCACACCTCATCCTCACGGCCCCCCACCCCCCCCTCCTCCCATTTGCACCTGTAACACGTTTGACCCTGTTTCGGGTCATCTCCATTGCCTGTGACTGTATGTAGTTTTCGTTTTATCGATCGTCGACTCCACCGGCGTCGAGCCCCTCAGAAGGACCCCCCCCCCACCCCCCCACCCCGTATGTCTGATCCTGCTGCCTCCCTCTGAGCTCACACCGCTGATGTGTCTAACGCTGCCCGGGTACGTTTGTCGGAAGAGACCGAGCCCCTGCACGTGAAGACCGACGGCAGAGCGCAGCGGAGCGGATGCGCCGGCTGGTGGTCTCTGGGTGAGATGGGTGTGTGGGGCTGTGCAGGTTATAGCGGACGGCCGGGACGTCTCTCTGACGGGGTTAGCTACGCCTTATACGCGATCTAACTTCCACCGAAAAGGGAAAAAAAAAAAAAAAAATGTTGTCCTTACTTCAGCATGGCTTGTTCTTTATCCTCTTCCTCCTTTTGCCGAGCCATCACTGCCATGATGATCTTCCTCTCCTCCTCGGTGAGATGGCTGAGATCCGGTATATCCGGCATGGACGGCGGCGCGGTGGGTGGGCGAGGGCCACCCTGGGGCCCCACCGAGGCGGACATCTTCTCCACCAACACCACCCCACCACCTTCTCCTCCTCCTCCTCCTCCTCCTCCTCCCCCTCCGCGGCGAGTCGTTTCGGCTGACAGGTTCTCCCGGAGCGGTTTCCGAGCCACACCTCACGACATGGTCCACGGGCGGAGCGGCAGCGGCGGCCGCAGCTCCGGCGAAAAGCGCGAGCCGCTCATGTTTCGCAGGCACCCTCGGTTGTGCTTCTTGTGTGTGTGTTTGTCCTCTCCGGGTCGTTCCCCCCCACCCCCCGCCTGCCCGCCTCTCCCCTCCACCGCCCGGATTCACGGGGAGCCCATCTTCGGGGTTTTTTTTTTTTTAATTCTTCTTTTTTTTCTTCACGGCGGGAGTCGAGTCGAGCTGAGGGGGCCCCTGGATCACTCGCTGGTCTGTGGTGCCTCCGCCGTCGTCAGACTGGAGCTGGATGTTAGGGCGGTATAGGCGGAGTCACCCCCTCCTCTGCCTCTCTCTCTCTCTCTCTCTCTCTCTCTCTCAGTCAATGGGGACGCAGCCCTCCTTCCTTCCTCTCCCTCTTTTTTTGCGGAGGCGCGCTTACTCATGTGAGAATGGGGGTCCTCACCATCATCGCATGCAAGCGCAGCCGCTACTGTCTGTGACTACACACACACACACACACACACACACACCAGTGTTTTTTTATCAAACACTCGCGCACAGACGCACACACTCGGCACACAAAGTTCCGAAGTGTCTTGAACGAGCGAATTGGAATATCCGATTCTCGCGATATTTTGACCTTTTTTTTTTTGCAAATTAGAAATAAATCACACGCTAACAGCTGTTTTAATAAACCACGTGTGGTTTACGTTGCAGCGGCAACAACAGAAACGCGCGGACGATCAAGCGGTCTGTCCGTTTCAGCACCATGGACAGCAAGCAGTCTGAGCGGAAGTATTCACATTCTGTTTTCTTTGTTTTTCTCTCTGTCTTGGTTTTTAAAAAAAAATCTGTGAAGCTATGTCCGTCTCATGACATTGCTTTTTTCTTTTCTTTTCTTTTTTTTTGCATCCGACCCGAGAACAGTTCATATGTGAATCCCCCTCTATTTGGAACTATTCCTCACACATACTGTATGTGTGAGGAATAGTTCCGAATAGAGGAAGGTTAACTCATATTGATTATTACATTCATCAAAGGCAGCATATTGTGTGTGCTGCCTGTGTATTTTACATATGTCAGTTTAAAAAAAAAATCTTGCTGTAGGTCCACGTTGTGACTTGATTTTATCTATAGAAAAAAAAATCCACGTTAATAAAAGCACATGTGCATTTACAGTATTTCACTGTTTCTTATTATATGTATTATTATTATTATTATTATTATTATTTTTTTTTTTTATTGTAGGTTCTGTTTAGTTTAAGTCTGTGTGTGTTCCGTGTGTTGCTAACTTGGATGTATGTGATGTTTTACTTTACTCTAGTTGTCTCCACTCACCTGTCCAGTGACAGCCTCAGTCAGTCACTTATAGGCCGCCTCCGCCCCCTCTCCCCTCTCCCCTCCCCTCCTCCCCTCCTCCCCCCTCCTCTCGGCTCGTCTCTACCTTCAGATCCGGGACTCTCAGGCTGTACCGATCCGGAGCTGGCACAGGTTTCTCCCCGATGACGTAATGCCGGGTGAGTGGCTGAGTCCATCCAGCAGATGGCATTAACCCCCGGCTGCTGCTGCCACCCAGCCTCCGTCAAGTGACGTCACCGAGGAGGTGACTGTACCGCGGTGACGTCAACTTCCCGTGGTGCAGAATTTTGTCATCATTTAGGTCGTGACTAGGGACCACCAGCCCTGAGTGACAGAGTCGTGCTACAGCAGAGCGGATCTTTGGTGCAGACCTCGGACTATAAATAAACCCTGAGTGCAGTCTGAAGGAGGACAGGCAGGCCTGCTTTATTGGCTATTTCTTTATATTCAGGATGTGTCCAGTTAGCTCTAATAAAGCTAACTTTAGTAAACTCATCACATGTGGTGAGTGGATGGATGCCCTTATTGTGACATGCCATAGGCTGAAGCATGAGAGGTATTATTAAAGTCAGGTTTCACTGGTTTAATGCAGTATAGGGGGTGGGACCATATGAAAGTAAGGGCACCACATGTATCAAAAGTTTTCCTACATCCATGTGTCTTGTCAGGGACAGACAGGGAATGAAAAACAGCCCTGACCTTGAGTCAAACCAGCCCATGGAAACCAACAGCAATTCACATAGCTAGAGAAATGGTGAAACCCGGAGAGAAAGAAACGGTCAGTTCTCCTGAAAAAGAATCCAAAGAAACGCACTGACTGACCTGTGATTGAGAAAACAAGAACGGCAGATGGAGGCTCTTCCTATCTTCAGCACAAATACCTCAAATGTTACAGCTTTTTTTTTCAGTATAAAGTCTGTGTCATTCTCTCAGGGGATGCTGAGAAAATAAAACAATTCTCTGGATTGTGCAAAACAAGCATGTAGGAAAAGAATAAGCATCAAAGAAGTGAAGATTGGTTTGGTACTAGAGAGAGCCCTCTGCTGGATATCAGTGGCCATGAAGCCTCCCGTCAAAATCGACCAGACATGTAATTCAAGTCATTCAAGTATTCTCAATCAAAAAAATATTCCCTCCCCATCATGTTGAAACCGTGAAATGCTGACAGATAAACTAAAAAACAAAACAAGATAAAGTGAAAACCTGAAATGAACATAGACAAGTCTTAAGTCATTTATTTTCTGTCAAGTTAAGTTACATGTCAGCAAAACAGTGACTCAAGTCCACATCTCTGAAATCTACGTAAATTGAAATATTTTGTAACACCCAAGTAATGTTCTTAGATAACGAGTAAGTGCAGTAAATATTGTTGAAATGAAACAAGTACATAGGGAAAAGCGTGCTGAAGCAGCACGCCACACTCTACCAAAGGACAATGTGGCTACTAAAACTGTGCAAAATCCCCCTATCCACAAGAGGCTTGCTGTGATGCTTCTCTCAAACCGGTCTCTTTGTAAAGAGCATCCTACAGCTGCTGCTACAATCAATAGCATGGGCTACAAGCAGGAGAAATCCAGGCAAGTGCTATGGATAAGGTAGTCCTCTGACTAGTCAGTGAGGAATGCCGGCATCCAGGTCTGCATTGGCGACAAGTGGAAAGCTTACCTGAAGTCAGCCTGGTGAAAGCTAACAGGAAACAGAAGAAGGAACTGGTGGAGTCTAAGGTGACAAGGATGGAGAACAAGGGCGTTACGATCGAGACCTTTGCACGGGGACAATGGGGGGTCGGACGACGTGGGAAGGAACGTCAGCATGGCAGACCAGTGAAAGATCCAACAGTCAAAAGTTCAGTTTCCTCATCAGGACAACATATGAAACACTCCACGTGCCCACTGAATCTGCATAAGTGATTTTGCTTCTACCACATTCTGTGTCTACAAGATCGCACTCTCACAACGATGAAATAGGTGGACACGCACAACCAGGTCTTGTGCAAACTGGCTAGAGAGGTGCAGGCAGAAAACAGCCAAGGTCATCCTCCACCAGCTGACCATCACATTCGTTTCATCAGAAATGAAGGGGGCAACACATGGACGACAAAAGATGTCCATCAGTGACAGTTCTCACCACCTGGGACTGGAGAATAGGAGTCAGTCCCTGGTGAGATGACCACAGAGTAGGGGTGTGCCAAAATATCGATTCTACGATATATCGCGACATTTCGTCTTGAGGTACGTTATCGATACACTGGTGCCAAATATCGATATTTAAAAATGTAAAAAAAAAAAAAAGAAAAAAAAAAAAATATTTTTTTACATTTTTTTTTTTTTTTGGCCCACCACCACAACCCCTCTTTGGAGGACAGCTTTATCTTTATTCAAACATAGGTATACAACCAAATAAAATTTAAAAAATGGTTTAAGTAGCTCTGAAACCCACACAGGTTAAGAACAGTCACTGTGCAAAATACTCTTTGTTTACTTGGCTGTCATTCATGTGAAATTGATTGACAATGTTTTGTAATTCCTGTGAAATGGATTCAGAATAAATTCTGAATTTCTTCAGTGACACAGATATCGTGATGTATTGTGGATGAAATTTTTTGCAATATATCGATTATCGCAGAATCGCTGTATCGTGATATTATCGTTATCGTGGGCAAAATATCGTGATAGTATCGTATCACGAGGTACCTGGTGATACCCAGCCCTACCACAGAGCCATAGTGATGTGGTCCTACAACACCAGTACTGTGCTCCTCATACCGCCCTGCAAGGATGCTGTCTGGACAACCAATTCCTACCCGGTAGAAGCAAGATGCACTAACTTTGTTGGAACATCGGTTTTTGCCTCATGTTTGACACAAAAGAGATGCCCTGATGGCTGAGGAGGAAGGACAAGTGTTGGAGTAACACCTAGCACCAGGGCTAGCTGCGGGTGTGGAAGGGACATGTACTCGCCACCACCTTGCCAACAGGAGGTTTAAAGTGGCAAAATGTAGATCAGTGGTACCCGGCTGATGACCCTGCAGCTAGCCAACCTATGGTCACTGCAAGAAGTGCGTCAGGGAGCAATGCCTCAGCAGATCAATACCAGTATAATCAATGATGACTTCAGATGACTTGACTAGAAACAAGATCACTCAAATGACTTTTCTGTGTTCATCTCAGTTTTTTCAGTTCAGGTTGTTTTGTTTTAGTTGTCTATCTGTCAGTATTTCACAGTTTAAAGGGGTGTGAAAGGAGTGTGTTTTTGATTGAGAAGAAATTCAAAAGCAAAAAAAATTGTTTTTTGTTTGATAATATTCATTTTACTGGTACCAAAAAATATAATACCATTCAATAAATGTTATGCACTTTGTTACCGAACAATAATGTGATAATTAGACAGGTGCTAGCATCTTGACCTGATTTGACTTGACGGAATTACTTTAGTCACATGTCTGGCTACTTCTATGCAGTGTTCTCACAGACTGGTTGAAAACTCCATAGCCAAGACTTTCCAGAAACATACTGACATCTAGTGGACAGATTAAAACACTGCATGTTAAAGCAAGACTGATTTATGACTTGGAAAAAGTTTGCAGCCTGTTTACCGAGTATAGCTGCTCTAGATTACTACATGCACATGGAAGATGGAAAACTTAAAGACCATCCCCTAACTTCCCTTTAACAAAGGGGAAAAATAGGTAACCCTTCATGTATCCTAACCCCACCTCCCCCCAATCATTTTTATATAGTCCCTTTAAAGAGTCCATTAAGGGGAGATGCTCCAGGTGAAGAGGAACATTTCATCTCGTTTAACCCAGTAAATTACTTACAGCAGGACAATATTTTTTTGGATTACATGTCTCTGAAATCTTAAGTTTAAATATGCAAATGGTCATTATGTAGGTTAAAATTGCACACATTTGCATGAATGCCCAGAACAGAAATCTAGATATTGGATGAAGCCAGGTTGGATGAATTCTTGTTTCATTTTGACATATTAGAGTCAAAGTTGTTTCATTTTAAATTCTTTATATCACTCTATAAATCAGAAAATAACATCAGTACAGTAACAGTACCCAAAATTCAATTTAGCCTTGCTTTTAGGACTATGAGTCATATTCAGAATAGGATTAAATTGCTACGTTTGGTGTATGTAAGAACAACTGAAGTAGAGAGTTTTGGCTCAGAGTCTGAGAAACAACTCATTTTGAGAAAAGGGCCTCTAAAGATATGTATTGTAAAATGATAAATGATTAGACAAAAATGGTAAGTAGGGTAAAGCTTTTAATAGATTTCACCATGAAACCTTCCCAGGTGATTGCTTATATTGAGGAAATGATTCATTGTATAACACTTTTTCAGATATTTTATGTTCAAATGGGCAAATGTGGCTATTTAATTAATTAGGAGCTAATTTGCATGGCATGTTATGGGAGCAAAATTGTCCAGTCAAAGTCCAAATTCATTATCAGTGAGTTTTCCCCTTTAGCGCGTAGCCTCAAATTAATCGCTCACGGTTGTATTAATTGAACTAAACTATTGTTAAGTTAGAAGTGTTCATTTTGATCAGACATTAAACAGATCTGATACATTTAAGATGTTGTTTGTTTGTTTGTTTGTTTGTTTGTTTGTTTTCTTGAGGAAATTGACCAATTGCATTAAAGCAAACAAATCATTTCAGGGTGTTGATGACAGCATTACATAGAAACATCTTTATGGTTAGATTAACTCCCTCGGTGGATTTTTTTTTAGAGAAGCAGTAAATACTTTGTGAGAGTAAACAAAACACTGCAGCCTCACAGGAACAGGAACCACTATTTTTGTGCAAAGGGAGAGGAAACAAGTGGAAGGCAGATGTTTACTCTATTCAGAAAGTAAAAAAAAAAAAAAAAAAGACACAAAGATCCATTTCACACCAGGAGGCAAGGTTTAATTTAGAAAAATAGAGCAGAGCACAGAGACTGCCAATCATCTTGCAAATGGTCTAATCTATTTATGGTAATAGTAATAGTAAGACAATTAATTTGACAACATTTTCTATAAAATGCTATACTGCAGTTTTCTGTACTACAGCTTTCTGCCTATGACCTAACTCCAGTCTATTTTAACAGTCCATTTATTAAATCCAGCACAGAATGAAAGTCCTCAAAGTGGGTTTGCTTTCTTATGAGAGCCACAGTGCCATCTAACGTGTACATTTGGTATTTCAGGAGGGCACACTAGAGGACAGCTGAACAGAAGAAATGCAGGGGGGCATCAAGGAAATTCCTTATTTATTTTTTATCACCCTGGATGATCTCTGAGTCCACCTCTTCTGTGCGGGACACCACCTTTCCATCTACAATCTCCTCAACCACCACCCTCGTCCGCTTGCTTACGACTGGTTTAGCTGCAGATGAAATCAGAACAAAAGTTAATCTCTGGTGTGTTTCACTTCTGCAGGCCATAAGCTAAACAAACAAAAAAAAGGTGATGAACTTACGTTTCACTACTTCTGTCTTTTGTATTGTTGTGACGACAGCTCTCCTAGAAGAAAGACCAAAGTTATTTTTATGCATTCAAGAATTAGATAACATAAATGTTAAAAGAATAGTTAGACATTTTAGGAAACAGGCTCAATCACAGTCTTGCCAAGAGTTTGATGACAAGATCAATACTCTAATGTCTGTACGTTGAATAAGCTTAGCTTGTGTCAATACCAAAGGTAAAAAGAAAAAAAAAAGACTTGACTAGCACCACTAAAGGTCACTTTCATCCCCTTTTTGAAGGATGTGTTAATAGGTTAGCTGCTATATGTGTTGTTAGATGTTTCTTCTTACCTTTGGACAGAGCCTGGCTAGCTTATTCCACCCTGAGTATAGTCTTTATGCTAAGCTAAGCTCAAGCTTCATATTTACCATATATGTGCACATATTTACTTTGTACTGTGTTATAGAGATATTCATAATACCACTTATAGCTTGCAATAACGACTGCTGTCCAACGGCTAACTGAGCAAACTAGCTTACAGCAGCTTCTGTTAGCAATTGTTGGTTGTTACTCTGGTGATATGCTGTCCCCTACTTGTTTTCGACGCTTCGGTTTGAGATGTGGTCGTTTTTTTTTACATGTTGCACCTTTAACAGTACTTTGATCCAAAGCATAGTGCTAGTTCACTACAGAACAAGTTCCAGCTAGAGATAAATCATCCTTGAAGTTGGACTTTTTGTGACAAACAACTCCCTTACTTTGTATCTTCTCCATCCAGCAGTCTCCTGTACTCAGCGATCTCCATCTCCAGCCTGGTCTTGATGTCCAGCAGAATCTGGTATTCCGTGGCCTGCCTCTCGATGTCCGCCCTCATCTGGCTGAGCTCATTCTCCAGAGAGTTGACCATGGCCTGGAGCTGGTTCAACTGCAGGCTGTAGCGGGACTCTGTCTCTCCCAGTTGGCCCTCCAAGGCAGATTTCTGTACAGGAGAAAAAACACAGAAGAAGGTATGAGAACGGTGTCTTCCACAGTGGACATGTGCATGTGTGCATGTGGGGTCTGACTTACCAGGCTGAGCTGGGACTGCAGCTCAATCTGAAGCGCCTGCAGGGTCCTCTTGAGCTCGTTGATCTCACTTCGGGAGGTCTGAAGGGTCTCTGAGCTGGTTGCCACCTGCTTGTTCAGGTCGTCAAACTGGAAGACATAAAATTAAAAATTAAAATGGTCAATGAGCTATTCAGGCTATTTGGTAATCACTTGACATTGATGTACTGATATAGGATACATCTTGACTTTAATTAAGGCATTGGATGAGATGATATGGGTACTTCCTGTCTCGTTCCCCTCACCTTGACCTTGTACCAGGCCTCCATGTCGCGGCGGTTCTTGTCAGCGATGCCCTCATACTGAGCTCTGATCTCGTCCATGATCACAGACAGGTTATCCTGAGGCTTGGCATCCACCTCCACGTTGACAGACCCTGCAGAAACTTGGCTGCGCATGGCTGCGAGCTCCTACAGGGGGGACAAAAAAGACAACGGTCAGCTAGGTCAAAGGTAACACCCACATTTAGACAAAGATGACTGGTTAAAACGGTGTATTTACCCTTTCTTCCTGAAATTAAAGAAGTGTTACCTATTAGCAACTGAAGACACCTTCACTCAGTTCAGTACACTCAAGGGTCCTGCTGCAACAGCCTAACTTGGTATGACCACTAGCTTACGGTGGCTAACTTTAGCTAATGTAAGAAGTCTGTTGATGGATAGATACTGTGTAATTAATAATACAGAATATTCACTTCACTGCCCCTAGCTTACTTGTGTTGCTTTTACACTAAGTTTTAGAATTTACCATCATCTTGTAGTTTCCCCTTCTGGTCATAGTGGTCGCTTTTAAGCAAAAAGTTAAATTAAATATAATACTAACACAATAATGTTTAAATAAGGGCTCGCTGCAATTATCATATCAATAAAAAAAAATCTTTTTTTTCTGGGGGATGAATTGGGAGATGAATTTTAATGTGTCATTTAGATGAGCTTTTTCAGCATCTCACTTACCAAACAGACTGAACATAAATACAATAAATGTCATCTGAGCTGTCTGGTTATCAGATCATCTCCAATTTTTTGGCAACAGCCTGGAGCCACTAGCGGCACCACCCATGAGGTACACAACTTCAAGGCACAGCACAATCCAAACATTTACCTGTTGTCATTACCTGAGGCAAATTCTGGAAAATAATTATCCATCTGTCAATATGTCTGTCTGTCTCGTGAAAAGCTCTTTTATGTTGTTGTATTTACACTCTGTAGCTGTAAGACGTTCCACTGACAGGTATGGATCAGTTATCTTTCCTTCAGGTCATGCAAAGAAACGATGTACGCGCAGCACAAGATGTATGTTTTGTTTTCCAGTGCAGTTGTCACCATGAAGGCAGGATGTCTTCAGGATGTCACAGAGACGGTGTGATGCTCTCACCTCGGCATGGTTTTTCTTCAGGTAGACCAGCTCCTCTTTCAGACCCTCCACCTGCATCTCCAGGTCTGACCGGGTCGTGGTCAGGTCATCCAGGACCCTGCGCAGTCCGGCGATGTCCCCCTCCACTGACATGCGCACCGCCAGCTCATTCTCAAACCTGTCAACAAAGAAGCACCGAGGGTCATGTTCCTGCACCAGCTCAAATGATGTTACCACCAACAAAAAAACAGACGAAGCGGCGCTCCAGCCGAAACCAGTTACACCAGCTCACACTGCTGATCAGTACACCCCCCGAGACTGAGAATGTGCACACACTGTAGACGGGAACAACTAAACAAATGTGTAACGTCATGTTAAAATTCTGATGTAACCTCTCCACTCACTTCATTCTGAAGTCCTCTGCTGCCAGTCTGCCATTGTCAATCTGCAGCATCAGCCTGGCATTGTCCTGGGTGGCAACACTGATCTAAAAGAAACAGAAGAAAAGTGCATCGTCACCGGGTTCTTATCCACATATAGTGCGACAACAAAGGTGTGAAAGTGATTCAGTGTCTTGAATGTGGGCCGGCAGGGTTTTGTTGATTTTCCTTTACACATGACTTGCTTTTGACTGATGGCATCAGACAATTAATTACATGTGTTAAAGATGGAGAGAAAAAAAGAAGCTTTCGTTTTTAAGTCCAGTGGTCAAACTAACTTGTTCTTTCAGACTTTAACTAGTACATTAATACAAGATCGTTGTTCCTGATATTTTAGAACGGATAACTCTAACACTACTTGCTGGCTCGACTGTTGACTCAGTAAGTCAGCACACAATATGTTAATAGCAAGTCATTATGGTAGGAAATAATTCTTAAGAAATAATAAGTTTTCTACAACTCGATTCATTCTAATCTGCGGTGTATAAACCCACCTTAAACTTTGTTTTCTCACCTTCGTGGTCCCTCAAGTTATACTGTTAAAGCCTGACATTTTAACATTAAAAAAAAACATAAGGACAATAATAATAATGCTATTAAATTGTGTTTTTGGTCAGTTGTATTATTTATAACCCTTTTTTGATAATTTAACTAAATTTAACCAGATTAATTGTTGATAAAGAATCTGTTCATTAGAGCAAAGATGGGAGGAGATGTGATAACCTATTCCATTTTAAAGATTATTTGACAGTTACAGTTAATTGTGTGTGTGTATATATATATATATATATATATATATATATATATATATATATATATATATATATATATATATATATATATATATATATATATATATATATATATATGTAGAGAGAGAGACATATATAAATACATATATATATATGTATTTATATAAAGACATAGTAGTTGACGTGTGTAAAACTATGGGTAGTGTTTACCTTTTTGCGCAGGTCCTCGCAGATGGCCAGGTACTTGCTGTAGTCTCTGGCGGTGGGGGTCTGCTTGTCGTACCACTCCCGGATCTGACGCTCCAGCTGCGCATTGGCGGCCTCCAGGGAGCGCACCTTATCCAGGTACGCGGCCAGACGGTCGTTGAGGTTCTGCATGGTCACCTTCTCGTTGCCTGAAACGGACATGCCGTTGTTGGTTCCTCCGACACCGTAGAACGACCCTGCCATACCGTCGAGGCCGTCGGAGGCGTAGGACACCCGGGTGTTTCTGCCACCTGCACCGCCGTAGACGCTGGTGCCCCCACGCCTGGAGCCGGTCACTGTCTGCACAGACGACACGGACATAGAGGACTTTGTAGGTCGGTACATGTTGACTTATGTTCTGACTCAGTTGCAGCTTTGACTTCCACTTGTCAAACTCCAGGGAGTGATGCGAGCGAGCTACGGCTGAGGTGGACCGGAGGATGGTTTTATAGCCTCCTCCCCGGGAGTGGGAGCGGCCGAACAGGTCGGTAGAAGATGCTCTCCACCATCACATGTGGCCGGCAGGGTGTGGCGGCTTGGCTTTCGGGTTAACTTCAGTTTACTGATACGCAGCCTAACGGCTGTTGAGGAGTGTTGGGCGGGTCGGGCACGCATCATTTCAACTTGTCTTGTAACTGTCACTTTTAATTAAGGATGTCTGATAACCGCAGTCACAGGCAGAGGTGGAGGATTCAAAATTCCTAAAAGCAGTCTGTGGCTAATTTACCTCGACCTCAAACAGCTGGATTTTATGGTGTTAAGGAACACTGGCGCTGTGTTAATAAGAGTGAATGCTACGTGTTCAGCCCATAATCAACCTGGTATTAGATTAAAAAAAGTGACCAACAGAATATAGGCTAGCATAAATTTATCAGTGATGTTTTAGGTGAATGAAAGAAAAATGCACCTATCAACTCATTGGCATTCAATTAGGCCTAACCACATTATTGTTAAAAAAAACATTTTCCCAAAATATTAAACAAAGCAGTGTTGTAAGCTACTATCTAAAAGCATGCTTGGCTAAGATAAAGTGGTAACCTATTAGCATACCTTACTTAGCTAACCACCTTAAGTCAGGTTTTACCGAAGTAGTGGGAATAAAGTCTCTGATATAGATATATATGTTTTAAGAAGGCATCATAAGCCATTTTCAGGGGAAAAAATTTACTTAAGTAAAAAAAAAAAAATACAGTACATTAGATTAAATTAAACAAATATTTGCATGTAGATCTGCGAACTGAGACTGGATATTTAGTATTTTTTGAAGGGAATCAGTGTTTTTTTAATTTTTTTTATCCCTTTGCAAATAGATGTTGACCACTCTCACCATCTTAGTTTAGTGTGTTAGTATGGTAACATTGCAGAATTAGCAGAGTATTGGACAAACAACATTTTGGATTTAACGGTAGCCTAAAGCAAGACAGAAAGTCAGGGGATCACCAAAGTGAGCAGACTTGACCATCTGGGGACCGTGACTGTATTACAGTTCAAATATTCAACGGCAATACAATTTATAGTTGTTGAAAAACTTCAGTCTGAAAAAAATCAGACTGACCTACTGGCATCCCTGGAGCTTAGATACCACAGCTGTTATGTGTAAACAAGTGAAAAGGCAGACCAATTAACCAGTGGACTGGGCCTAATGAAAAACAATAAAAATGTGATCCCTGTAAGATTTATATCCCTTTTGTATAATGCGTGACTGATAAAGGAAGCCAGAGAATCCTTCTTTGTTCTAGCAAATGTTTTCCCACATTTGCATGTTAAATTGTTTATATATGACCCTGTGCTGCAAGGTATTTGGAGACTTGCCATCGAGCTGTCTGAAACTTTGCTGTCATTAATTTCATGTGATCTTATCAACATAGCTGTAGACAAAAATGAGCCCACACAGTTAATTTCTCAGTAAATGTTTTTGTTCCAGTGTTCACCTGCCTCAGGGTGCTGATGTTGCATAAGCTATTGCGCTTGTGTATACTCTCAATTTTATGTTTCCACAAGTTTGATGTAAAAAGCTGGATCAGCAAGTTGACCTGTTTTAAGTTAAGCTTGCACGAGGCAGACCAAGGTGGTGAGGCGTCTGCTACAATTTAGGTGATAAAATAACCCTTTATTTGGAATAAATTGGCTCATCTTATCTTAAAAGTGATGGGTATGTTGTTATTAATTCCTATTTTACTTGATCTTTATTCTTATTTGTACTGTGGAATGTATTGCAGAGCAGTTACTTAAGCTTTTCTCATTCAGTGGCCCTGTTTACACTGGTTACAATGCTATGAAATCAATGTTTTCATAGATTTGATTACTAGCATTGTGTTGACAGGGAGGAACAAACAATCATTTTTCAAGCTCATCTGTCACCACACTGCTTCTTATAGTTGAGAATGTCTCTTGCCACATCAAAATGACATTTTCCTCTATTTACATTTTTTTTTGTATATTTGCTATAATTGAATCATGTGATTTTTTTCTCACCTTTTCATCTTAAAATAAACTTTCTGACCAAACTTTGAACTAGGATTTGACTAAAACCACTAAAAGTTTCAGTGCTTCTTCAACAATACTATTCTGCTATTTTCTTTCAGATAATGATACATTTGTGCCTTGTTGTGGATGAGTGACATCCAGGCAGGTCTGTGTTGACCGGTCTGTCAGCATGTTTTAATACAAGGTACCTCAACACACAACATGTGTATTGTGGTAGCGAAGCCCCACAAAAAACCCAGGCATGTTGTCTGTTCACGCAAGAGTGGGATATTGTATTGGGGTGTTCCTGGAAAAATTAATACTTCATTGTTTGGGTGTTACAATACACTTTCGCTCTCTACCGAGATAATTCCTATCTACTGACTGAGCAAAACATGCGCTGAAGTGGAGGTAAAAGTTGATGTTGGCAGCAGAAGTGGTATTCTCTAGAAAGGCAAGGAAGGTATGAACAGGGTTTCGTTTTAGTTTTCGTTGCAGCTGCCAATCAGTAAGAAACTGAATAAGCGCCAATTTCCATGAGACATGTTTGTTCTCGTGACTGCAGACATTTACTGTATATAAAAGAAGAATGCCTAAATTATTTCTAAATATCAGTGTTGACTATAATCCATTGGTCACATTTGGCTACCTTTTACTGTGCCTACAGGACATGAGACAGGAATTTCTCTCTAACCATTCCTTTTTTTTTTTAAGATATTGTTGAGATATTGTCCAGTCCTAATCCAGCTCTACTCATGGGCGAGGGCCAGGGTACACCCTGAATGAGTTGCCAGCTCATTGCAGGACCCTTACGGATGGCAGTGGCTGCACCACAGGGTGCCAACTGCACATCAGGAGCAATTCTGGGGTTCAGTATCTTGCTCAAGGATACTTCGGCATGTAGCTCAGTCCCACCCCAGGGGAGCCGGGGATTCAAACCAGAGAGGGGATGACAGTCAGCAGAGAGCCTGGCCCTGAATCAAATCCAGTCCTCTTAGGGAAGCATTTTTTGTGAACTGATATAAGTACTGACATGTAAATGACTACAAAAAATCATCAGACAATTGGCGAATGCTTAACAACACAGAGGCTTAAACTAGAGTTAAACTGACAAAAGAGATTGAAGGGGCGCCCCAGTAGCTCAGTTGGATGAAGTGTACACACCATCTACATTACAGAAGCTGTGTCCTCATATCACTGCAGTGGCCCAGGTTACGATTACAGGATAGATGCTGGTTTTGGATTCCATATTGTTCAGTTTTATAGACTTATAGAAATAGCAGAAATCACAAAACACTATGTATGTACTGTGACGAGCAACATGGCATTAAACCAATAGTCATTAAGTCACAATAAATGACTACATGTAGTACAGAAAAGTAACCAAAAGCCAGATGTCTTTACTGTAACGATTCCAACATAGAAATCACAAAGTTGATCAACATTGCTGTCTGATTGCCTTATAAAAATGTATGATTTAAATGTGCTCTATGTAACAATTTGTAGCACTTTAAATGTATAATTCACTGTTTTTATTGACCATATGTGAGCAGATTATAAGAAGCATTGAAAAATTAGACCTTCCTTGTCTCTCTTAGTTGCATATACAAGCATGTTGACAATTCATTTAAGTTGTTTATTGCTGCTAGACTGTGTTTTTGTGAGGGACCCAGGTGGGATTTATTTGCGACTGTCCAAAAGATATCACTTGTGCACGTTCTCAAGTGCCTCATCTCAATGAGAAGGTCATGCCCAGATCCCCAAACTTTCGTGGCCTAGATCTGGCCCACACCAGATATGTTCGACCCGCCCACATAAAGTGGCTAGAGCTTTAGCTGAGAAATTGAGTCCTCATAAAGAAAGTTACAACCAGTGTATGTGTGTGTGTGTGTGTGTGTGTGTGTGTGTGTGTGTGTGTGTGTATGTGTGTGTAATGTGAAAGTTCATTTGTAATGACAGAGCATTTTAGTGACCTTCAGCTCCTTGTTTCTACTTTATTGTTTTTGTTCACTCTCACTACTGTCATTGGTGTCATTTCCAGGCACAGCAAGCAGCTGTTTAAAGAAACAGAAATCTTTAATAACACTACCAAAAGCCAAAAATTATTTCATATTTATAAAACCTGCATAACCTATACATTAACTGATTTCTTGAATTAACTGAACATGAGTTTATGCAGCAAAGACATCTTCGGATATTGCTGCACCTATTTGCCTTCCCAAGCATTTCCTCAGGTGTTGTGTACATGGAACAGACCGCGCTGCAATCACATTTACAAACATAGACAATAGTTTTTTGTATGATGTTTATTTTTTAAGAGAGCAGCAAGTTCATCAGGAGAGTTATAAGCGTCAACATGTCGAAGATTCCTCTGATGTCGTTCCTCACCCCAAAGTTGAATAAATGAAGAAAATACATTATCGATATAAAGATAGTTCACAGGAGACAGTCCTTTCCAATTCCAGCTTGAGAAACTAGCATCTAATTGTGAGGGGGGAACGCATAATTTTAACAGATGGGGCTATGGTAGAAGTGTTTGGTCATTTGTAGGAACTTTTACTTTGGTACCCTACCTGCAATGAGCTTTTAACCATAAAGCCAGCCTCTTTAAAAGATCCAGAGTAACACTAGGAGAGAATTGTCGGTTTTGTCTTGTTCTATAGCCAACCATGATGGGGCAGTGTCTTTAGGCTCTTCAGGGTATGCATCCTGCCAGTGTGTAAGTGCTCGAGCATTAGCTGTGTAGTGATAATGTTGAAACATAGGCATATCCAGCCCTTGTAATTCTTTTTGTTTACAAAGATGTTAGATATATATGATTTATTTTGTATCCTCACACAAAAGGCATAATAATTGAATCCAGTGTTTAAAAAATGACTTTAGGTAGAAAAACAGGTTTGTTTTAAAGTGAATACAAAAACCTGGCCAAAGCCACCATATTTATAGCATTAATTCAGCCAATCATAGACAAGAGCAGTGTTCACCAATATTCAATATCACGTTTATCAGTCATAACTCTGTAGTTCAGATTATAAAGCAGGTTGTGGACTGTGGTTCTCAGAGACTTTATGTGATTAGTAAAGTATATGGTATATCCTGATCGCTTTCCAAAGCTTTTACTAAGGTCTTGCAATGGTGGAACTGTTTTCTCGGGCTGCAACAGAAACAAGATTATGTCGTCAGCATATAGTGCTATGTAATTATCAATCTTTCCTAGATGCAAAGGTTATTTCTGATTCTTGCTTCTAGGGTTCAATGCACAGGGCAACCAGCAAAGGGTTCAGAGGGCAGCCTTGCCAAAAACCATGGTGAGGTTAAAAGGACGAGGTCTATCAGAGTTGGTAAGGCCTGAGGCAATTTTGTGGGCGTAAAGCATGTCTACCCAAGAATCAAAATGTTCACCCAGACCATAATCTCTGATGGTTAATAGCATATACTTCCACTCCACCTGATCAGATGCTTTGTGTGCATCAACTGTACGTGTTGTACATTTAGATTTTTTAGTTTTTTTGTTTATTGTATACAATATTGAGTAATCTATGGGCATTGAAAAAGGAAAATCTTCTGGGAATGAAGCCTACCTGGTCTTGGGTATGATAGTTTATATGCTTTTTTAATTTCTTTGCCAGAATTTTGGCAAACCCCTTTAGGTCATGGCCAAGAAGGGTAATAGGCCAACGTTGGGTCAGTCTGGTCTTTGTCTTTTTTTCTAAATTAAAGCGATATTTGCAGTGTGTAGTGACTTTGGCAACTTTTTATATTGATTTATAAAAGGGGTCACATCATCAGCATATGCTTTGTCGACTTGTATACTGAAGCCCGCAACCTTTCCACTTGGAAATTCTTTTACCGCATTGAGGACCTCCTGTAATGAAATTTCAGGGTTAAGCTCCATTTGCCCATTGGAATCTAGTTTAGGAATGTGAAGAGAGCACGGCAATTCGGAATATCACCTTCTGTTGCAGGACCTTGGGATGTATACAGTTTTTCATAATATAACTTGAGGCAATAATTTATTTTAACAGGGTCTGTAGTAAGTAGAGCTCAGAGGTGGCTTAATTTTGTGAATAGCTCTGCTGGCTTGTGGACCTCAGCTGACGTGAGAGCAGGGGGCCAGGGGGCTAGGCTTCTCTCCCAGTTCAAATTGTTTGCATCTCACTTTCAGAAGTAAAGTATGGAGGACCAAACCTGACATAATTATAAATAAATAAATAAATAAATAAATGCATAAATAAATACATAAATAAATGCTGAAATAAATAAATAAATGTATAAATAAATAAATGCATAAATAAATACATGCATAAATAAATGAATAAATAAATAAATGCTGAAATAAATGTATAAATAAATAAATAAAAGTACAAATAAAAGAATAAATTATTTCTGTATTTCTGTTCACCTACATTTATTTATTTCTGTATTTCTGTTCACCTACATATATTTATTTCTGTATTTCTGTGTCCATATGTAAATGAGGAGGTAGGAGGTCCTAACCTCAGTCAAGAGCATGATTGTGCTCGATGAGGGTCTACTACTTCTGCCTTACTAGCAGCGCTGATTCCTGTAGACTGTACAGGAATGTTGCTGGCTACCAGCAAGCCCGCTCAGCTAACTGTTAGCTGCAGTTGTTGACATTTGTTCATGTAGCTCTGGTTTAGTTATGAATTTGACTGGCGTTCATTTTAACTTGCGAGGGTCCCAGGTGTGCTGGTGGTGTGGTTTGAGAATCCCGTCTGGAGAGAGAGGGGTCCTCAGCCATGTCCGCTAACCAGGAAAAACATTCTGCTCATCGCTCCAAGTCATGTATATGTGTATTCTAGACGAGCGCTACAGAGCACAAATCGTCCAAAAGTGCATGTTGTCGGTCTCATATCTTTGTCGTGAATGTCTGTACTCTCAAATAACTTATGGGTGGAACAGGCTGAGGCATTTGTTCACGCCGAGCGACTCGAGAGCGGAGTGAAGACCCCTTTTAGCTCTTATGTTAGCTGTTAGCTGCTCGCTGTAGCGCAGCGTCCAGGCTACCTTGTGACACCGGTTACCATCGGGTATTTTTCATTCCGCACTGTTCAAATGGTCGCTTAAAGCCATCGTTCCGAGCCGCATACATCGTTATTAAGCTGAAGCTAAGTCAGTGTGAAAACTGTACACTGTCATACAGTGCGTTGACATCCAGCCCGAGCTCAGCGTGAGGTCAATCAGCTGTGGCAAATCGTGAGACGTCCAGATCAACCTGTGATACAAACACCAGTAGCGACAATGGTTTATAGGAAAGCCCAGACATGTATCTCACTCTCGGTGGTAACATGTGTCAACAGTTAACCTGGACGCTACGCTCTTAGCGCTACAGCGAGCAGCTAACAGCTAACTGCTAACAGCGGTGTACACGCCGCTCTCGAGCCTCTCTGCGTGAACGAATGCTTAATATTGTTCCACACATGAGTTGTTTAAGAGTACAGAGATTCACGACAAAGATATGAGACCGACAACATGCACTTTTGGACGATTTGTGCTCTGTAGCGCTCATCTAGCAGTGGTTTGCAAGTCGCAGCCCCGGCTTCTCCGTGTGGATAGAAGTGTTCAAGCCACGTCAAAACGAATACACGTATACATGACTTGGAGCGATGAGCAGAATGTTTTTCCTGGTTAGCGGACATGGCTCTCCAGACAGGATTCTCAAACCACACCACCAGCACATCTGGGACCCTCGCAAGTTAAAATGAACGCCAGTTAACCTGTCACACTGGTCGAGGCCATTAAGCTAACTGGAGCTGTTTTACAACGTTACAGAGAGCGAGGCTTGAGATCAGGAATCGTTTGCTTTTGTCTGGCTCTCCGATTTGACCAATCATGCTCTTGACTGAGGTTAGGACCTCCTACCTCCTCATTTACATATGGACACAGAAATATAGAAATAAATATATGTAGGTGAACAGAAATACAGAAATAAATAAATGTAGGTGAACAGAAATACAGAAATAAATAAATGTAGGTGAACAGAAATGTATAAATAAATAAAAAGCATTTATTCTTTTATTTATACTTTTATTTATTTATTTATACATTTATTTCAGCATTTATTTATTTATACATTTATTTATTTTTTTCAGCATTTATTTATGTATTTATTTATTTATTTATGTATTTATTTATTTATTTATTTATACTTATGTCAGGTTTGGTCCTCCATAGTAAAGTGCTAATTTGCTGAGAAAGAATACTGTTATATCTTGCTTAAAATGTATAATATCTCTAAGTGCAGGAGATGATGGTGCCTCTATATTGTTTTTTCAAGCAAAGCAAGCTGCTTATCTCTTTCTAAAAATCTCTGTCTCTTTTTTCTTTCTTTTTTTTTTGTGGCTTCACATGATAGGACAAATCCTCTTATTACTACCTTGAGGGTTTCCCACACAATGTTATCTGAAAGATTCCCAGTATCATTAAAAGCTTAATACCCCTTTATTGAGGCTGAGAATTTTCCAAAGAATGTTTTATCGTTTAGGAGGTTTGAGTTAAAGTGCCAATTGTAGTTGGGCTTTTTCACCCAACACCAATACCTTTGGTAGCAGAGCGACTGTGAACTGAGATTCGAATATTGTGATATTTTGGTGAGGTTGTTGCTGCTGTTAATTTGGAGTAAATTAAAAAGTAATCAACCCTCGTATATGTGTTATGAACTGTGTTAAGGAAAGAAAGAATATGCTTTCTCTATGGGATGGTCAATCCTCCAGATGTCGACAAGGTTCAGTTATTTCCCAAGGAATAATGCTGGCATCTTGATGAATAAAATAAATGTATTTACATACATAGAATTTGGAAAGTACAATTTGACCAACAAACGGCACAAAACAAAACTGTGGGGAAACCAGACATAAATCACTCAGCTAAGGTCATTAACATAATAAACCTCAATGAGGTCAGAATGCAAATAGTGAAATAGTTAAAGAAGCTTAGAGAAAATGTTGACATTGGGTCCAGGGCAGATCTCTTTCACTCACTGTGTTGATTCAAACAATGTGTTATTTTTGCTTAAAAACTGGTTTAACTTTAGATATAAGATTGATTATGATTTGTCATAAGCAAGAGCTTGAATACAGCATACACGGCAGGCTGTTCTGACGTAATAGTTTGGTTCATCTTGTGTCACCTTATCACACGTTGGCAGATTAGAGCAAACAAAGACGTGCCTCTCCTCTGTAACCTTACAAGACATACCCACACCCTATTGCTGACCCCACTTACTACCAGTATCACTGTACATGGCCCTGACTTGTTTGATTGTTTGAACTATTTGCCCATCCTTGTTCTACAGAAGGCTGGATGACAGCTAAGCGCGGCACTCCTAATGTAATAGTTTTCTGAGAAGCAAATTCTGTGTAACCCTGAGGTGCTGTGTTAAATGACGAGGATAATCATTTTTCCAGCACTGTCATGTTGCTTCTTTTCTTTTACCGACTTTGATGTGATTGTGTTTGCTTCAGGTTGTTAATCTTATAAAACCAGCAGTTTGCACAAATTTGAATCTACTTTTGAAATCAACTACATCATCTACAGGTCAATGATGCATTGTTTTTCTGTTGCTTTTTGTTGGATTAATAATAAGGGTACAAATTTAAGACTTAAGAAATGCTCAACAAATACATTACTTAAGAGGGTTTACTACATGAATGAATGCAGGGATGATTCATGACTACCTGTATTAACAAATGATGAAGTCACTGTGACTTCATCTGATCAGTGCAAACCGTGTACTTCATCAGTTAAGTCAACTCACAGTTAAACATAAATAGTATATTCTATTTCTGTAGTTAAATTTCATTCTTGTTTATAGTCCGACACCCTCTGTCATCAATTTGCTTTCAGGAGAGAAAACCATGGAAGAAACATCAGGAAGAGCCACAGAGGAGGTATCCCTCATTCAGGAACGACAGACATGCAATAGATGTCACATACAAAAACAGACCAACAGAATCTATTTTTTTTAACTGATATCCAGCTACTACAAGGAACTGTCATGTTTTGTTGATTCTGATGGCCTCTGTGGACAAAATATGATTTTTGAAACAAAGTAAACTTTGTTCTATTACCAACCTGGATAAGTCAGAATCCGTCCTTATACAGAAGAAGTCAGCCTTCTCACTGATGGTTTGCTCCTTGTGTGTTATATAGAGGATTAGTCTTCATTACTGGTTCATTACCAGCTAAATGTTCCTTGATGTTCCCTAATGTATGACAGAACTGTAAATTAACTTTCCTTAGTCCTTTTCTAGTATGGTCTCTAATTATTGTGCTTAAACAGAATAAGAACCAGAGTGAGATGGCACAAAGCAATAGTCATGATGATGTTATCTGATGAATTCTCTTCTCAGTGTGTAGCCAACTTTCCCAGTCAGTCAGGATAACCCACCCTGCTTGGTCTGTGCATGTGTGTCCGGAGAACTCAGCCGTTCCCTTCATTGTATTGTACTAAATTACCTCCAAAGGTATTCCTTTCATGTGTACGTCATGTTTGCCTTCTAGACTATGAACTATGAAAGGTATGGAATGCTTTGTGTGTCTGGTAGTCAATTAATGCGGTAATCATGTCGTGTGTCATCTGTGGTACGATCAGCATTCAAGTCAAAGGTGTTTAGGGCTTTGGTGGAAGTAAAAAGGTATGGGAAAAGCTTTGGCTGAAAATGTGCACATTCTGGTTCTGACATGTCTGGTCTGAGTGAGGATGAGCCCACTGATTGTCTGAATGTGTCGGTGAGGTAACTGTTTGGCTCAGGCACAAGTGATGAAATGCTCCCTTCAGATGGAAATTGCGACTGCCTTTGGTTAGAATTCATAAACTCAAGTTACATTCGTAAACACTATCTACAGAGACACACTACATGGGCCGAGATCAAACCCTTAAAAGCTGCATATAGACCAAATTACACAAATACTTTTGGCCATAAAGTGTATCTGTCTCACAACATATGTTGTACTGCCGTAAAGTACGACATATGTTTATATCGCTTTATCCCTTTTTCAAGGGGTCGTGGGGTATGTTGCTGGAGCCAATCCCAGCTGTCCCTGGGCGAAGGCAGGGTACACCCTGAACAAGTTACCGGCTCATCGCAGGGCCCTCACTAATGGCAACTGTACATCAGGAGCAATTTGGGGTTCAGTACGTTGCTCAAGGACACTCAACATGCAGCTCAGTTCAGTCTGGGGGAGCCGGGATTTGACCAGCAACCTTCCGATCTCTAGCCGATCGGCTCTACCTGCTTAGCTACAGCCGCCCCCAGCCCCAACATGTACAATAAATGTTTACACAACAAGTGAAGTGACTAACATTGATCCTTAGGGCTGTGTATTGTCAAGGACTGATACGATACGCATCACATTACTCTGGTCATGATACTAGATATCTTGATACATTGCGATACGATGCATATTGCGATATTCCCCATAGCTCACTGAAAATGTAAAGACAGAGATGAAATACAAGTTGCTGTGTACAAGCTGGGTAGTCTTAGTATCACATCACATTATATGATAACTGAGTGGACAAATTGAGGAAAAATAATTTAATTCGAAATTTCCTTACCAATTTATTTAACGGTGTTGGCAAGTTTGTTAGTTTGTTTCTTTGTCACTAAATTTATGTAGATGCCATCATAAATTGCACAAGTATTGCACAAGAGCACAATTCTCTGCAGACTAGAGTTGGAATAGCTTTTTCTTTGTAATATTTTCTGCTCGGTATTTCATACCTTCCAGTGTTTGTAGCATTTGACATCATTTTTCACTACACTGTATGCACTATACCATCTATCACTTCAGTACAATGTGTGTGTTCTCCTGTGAAAACGTTGGGTCCTACCATTTACTGTTAATGCCACTTGGACCCGCACCACTGACCCAAACACGGTCGCAGGGGAAGTACACCACCCCCTCATGGCAACTGCACAGACTCACCGTGGATCTGACTAGGCTCTTTTGTGACATCTTTGCTCTTTCTTTTATTCAAAACGACTAAAACTGCTGACAAATAAACTATTCTCACCCCTGGGAGTTTTTCTCAGTGAATGTGATTTCATGTCTCTCTCTTGACTGTGTTCTGTGAGTGGAGGACAGCAGCAGCCGACCAATCAGCAACCAGACAGCAATGTGAAACAGCTATGATTGGGTGTTCGTGACAACCAAAACAAAGTAAAATTGAGGGAAGGAAAACCCAAACAGTGTGCTGAAAAAAGTTCAAACTGTCCATGTGAAGAAAACTGCAAAGTTGGCTGACCATTTCCCGTCACCTTTGTCAGTACAAGTGACCCTGTTCACATTACACATTAAACACACTGTTGAAAATATTTATTAGTACACCTGTGATTAAAAGGGGGGTAATCATGAGTTGAATCATAAATAATGTGTGCTTGAATGAGTTTGTGACAGGTACAAATGAGTCCTGAGGGTTGAAGGGAGAATATTCTGAAGGGCCTATTGATATTGCTATTACTGTCTCACACAAATAAGTCAAGGCGGCAAGTAAAAGCACATGAAACATGCTTTAGCTTAGCAGGGCCCCTAAAGCAGTCCGTCAAATAGTTTATGTGAAGATTATCCCTTCTGCGGTTTTGGATTTAAACCACAATACCTTCCAATTCAACATAAGTGGCTTGCATAATCATCATGCACAGATGAAATCCTCCTGGCATTTTTGTAGTAACAGAGAATGGATCAAAGCCATTTAATGTTTTAACAACAGGTGTTCTTTGCACCTTTGGTGAAAGGTTCCTTGTGCAGAGGATCACATGAGAAACAATCAAAGAGATCCTGAGCACCCACTCCTGAGGAGAACTCGGGTAGAGGAATGTAAAGTCGCTGAGGTCAGGTACATAAGGGGGCCGCTAACTGTTAAACCCGTAATCGCAGCAGACTTGTTTAGTTGTCATTCTCCTATAGGCAGTGTCCGGCTCTGAATCCTCAACGAGTCAATACCCGTAGCCCTCAGTTACATGACTCCTCTGACCAAACACTCCCGTGAATGCCGTGCGATGTGGGCTATTTCTTAGATATGTGGGAGGAACAGGACATCTAAAAACAGGCTCGGTGGCATTCACTGTTTGTAGTCACAGCTGAAATCATCCGTCCCAGACGCTGACAACAGATCTGCCGGCTACGCCCTGACAGGTTTTGTTTTTCCAGGATTTTGACTAACATCATTTATGGGAGCCATCATCAACCATCAGAGGGTGTGGGAGTATGGTGAAGGTAAGTGTCCAGACAGTCCTGTTTGACACTCTTGGGTTTGTCAGCTTGCTTTGTGCCTTGTGTATCTGTGCATTTAATTATTCAAATTGCATCAACATTTTTCCTCCCACACGTTTTCTCTGCTCTGAGTGGAGGTTGCTTCCTCCTTCCTCCTAATCTCTCGCTCTTTCTCTCGCTATCAATTCATCTCTGTCTCTCTCCTTGTAAACATACAGATGGATGAAACCCACAAAAAAGCAAAACCACATAAGAAAGTCTGCTGGCTGCTCCTCCTCTGTTGTTATATCATAGAGTATCCATGTCGAGACAGAGACAATATTTGTACAGCGTTTGGAGCAGATAGAAGTGCCCGCTCAGTTGTCTGCACTAATATTCACCACATTCTGCCTCTCGACAAAGCACGCTTGCTTACCCTACAGAAAAGTAAGTCATCCGGTTTGCAAATTTGCAAAAGTAGCAGAATCACATTAGATTAAGAATAACAAACAAACGTGTTTTAGTTGCATTCACAAAAAATTGCTTATTTTTTGTAATATGATTATGAAAGGCCACTCCAAACAAAATCGGAAGTTTAAAGCATAAGCAATAAAACACACTTGTAATAGTTTTCATACACTTTCATTTTTTGTGCTGCTTCTGTTTTAGTTGGTTGAGTAGCACCAGCAGCATATGGTGGGATAGGCTAATGCTAGCTAACGTTAGCACACTCCATATGCATATTGCTGAGAAACTGACCCTGAGTTAATTTACAGACTTTATTATGACTTACAATGTTAAGGCCCATTGGTCTCACCCACAAATCTTTTATGACAGGTCCAACTTTGGTGAACCACAATTGGCACTGTTGACTTTGAAGCAAGAGAGCTGGAGGGTCTAACATGGAGGAAGCTTTTTATAGATTATCAGAAGTGTTGTATGGATTATAAACTACTCCACATAAAGTATTGGTTTATATTCAGACATTATGAAACATGGGTCAATGTCACAAATACACAACATCAATAAGCAGTTTGAACTTATTGTGATGATAGAACGGGCCTAGCGTGCCGAAAAGAGCTAGCTTGCTTTCTGGTGAACCTTTCTGACTGACGAGTGTCAGCATGGTCTCCACTTGCTAGCTTGTTGGTGATAATTCATCAGCTGATTAAAGAGCTGCCCCTGCTGTGTTCCTGTTCGTTATGTCACCAAGTTTCTGACACAACCTTTTGACGCACATATACACTTTGACCTGCCACTTAAGCATTTAGCCTGTGATTAGTAGCGACCATGGCTACTGTACAAGAGGCCACATACTGTAGGGGAGAGCAGGGCAGTTGTCATTCTGTATGTGTGAGTCCTGCTACCTATTATAGCAGGAACCATCACAGAGGCAGTTTGGCCGTGGCCATAAAGTTATGGAACACTATAAAACAGTTCCAGTATTAATTTTACCTAGTCGGTCTGACTGTCAATCCATCTGTCTGTCTGTCTGTCACTGGACAGTAAGATGCATTCATGGAACCCCACTAGTGCGTACAGTAGATCAAAATGAGGGCTGAGCTTAAAGATGGGTGCTGCCCATCCAATCACTAAATGGACTCTTGTCCTTGTTGGAACAGCACATGTGGGCAATTATAACTACAAGCAAATACAAGCAAGTCACAATAAACTGACGTAGATATAGGTAAAACTAGAGACTATCTTGCAATGGGATCATACCAGCCACGATGGCCATCAACATGTTGAGGTCCCATACCTACTCAGTGGTCATAACTACATTATAACACTCAACAAATGTTGGTCAGGGGCATGAGGTGTGACAGGAAAACTCCCCTAATTTTGGCCCCCCTGTTGAATCACACCCATTTTTCATTACCGGCCAACGCTGTCACTGCTGATTGTGATTTAATATGCAGTAAACAACTCATTCCAGTTTTATCATAAGGTTTACATTTTTGGCAGAAAAACTTGAAATAAAACATCTGAATGTATTTGACATCTGTTGGCAGACAGCGAGGTGTCACCACATGTTGATGATGTTCATGATGAGTTTCATGGTTGTCTCGTTTCTGCTTCATTCAAATCAAGATGTCAAAATTGCCCCTTTGTTACAGTTGGCCCCGGTGTTCTCTATTCTCACATTAGCCTTATCAGAAAGCATCAATAAATCATTCTCTGCATCAATTAACCTGTCAATAACTGAGGGGCCACACCAGGTAATAATCTTGTGTTTTGATCTTTTTATAATTTTGTTTTTTATGATGGTGAGCCAACCTGTGTGCTTATACCACACCTTTAGCTTAACCAGACATAGATCTTATCTTAAGGGTGCTATTTGTAAGAAAAGTAGATTCGATGAGTTGGGAATGAGACTCAAAAATGAACTTGTCTTACAAATAGCACCTTTTAACACCTCCAATATTTTCAGTACAGCATAAACATCTGTGACAATGCCATACAGTCACTACAGTCAAAGTCTCTGTGTTGCTGAAACACTGGCTGCAGCTGTGACATATCTGCAAACTTTGCTCCCAAGGAAATATTGGAGCTACATTATAATATTTGGAAGATGAAACCTTTGGCCCAGACAGACACAAACACTCTGTCATTCTCTGAAAGAAGCCAAGACCGTTTGTGAGCAAGAGGTAACTCTGCGCAAAGTGTGTATTACTTGACGTCAGAGGAGCCTAGGAACACAGATATCCCCTTAATTATCGCACAAATCATCGCTCCAACCCACACATAGACTCACACATAGGTTCTGCCACTGTATCTCCCTGAACATTCCCTCCACAGCTTGTGTTGCTGCCTGTTTGAAAGCGGCTCAGTAATCCTGGATCAGAGAGTACAAAGGGCCCCAGAGTGCTGGTGATGTAAGCACTGGGCCCAGTGCTTACCCCACTGCTCTCCCCACTCCCAAATGCTGCCTGGGGGGCTAGGTGGGACACAGAGGAACATCCCAATCGTGGCTGACCCCCTAACCCACTGAAGACTGCACACTGACACACACTGCGATACTGGCTGGCTAATGACAGCCCGTGTGCTCTGTCTCAGGGGCCTGTTGCTGATGACCTGGTACACAGTGGGAAGGAGAAACTGTTGACCAGCCCGCTGTAGAAGAATGTGGCTAAGCTGCGGGGAGTGGTGGATCGGCTCTGTGTGACCAGGCAAACAGACTGAGACGGACTTTTGCTGCCTCTACTACTCTTACAGCGCCTTATTCTTGGAAGGCCACGTTGCATCAGGTGAGTATCGCTGGGTAAACATTTACCTAGTGAACGCCTCTGGCTGCATGTGATCTCAAATGGGTGGTAGGCTGTTTGCCTTGGAAGTTGTAACTTTATATTTCCTTGTATGCATGCTGCAGGAACATAATATGTCTGTCAGTCGGGAAATCCTTCAGCTATGATAGGCTATCTTCAGCTGTGTTGTTTCATTTGACTGTATGGAAATATCACCAGCTCGTTGAGTGTGTCTGTGAAAATTGCGTGTGCACTCTCTCAGGTCTCCATGGATTTGCTGCAGGACTCCAGTCACACCATGTTGGGCCTGGATGCCCGATTGAGGGGCTTCCTGGAGCACGTGAACAGGCTGCAGGAGGCCAACCGGCGGCTGAATGCTCAGATAGCCGACTGGGGTGTCAGGAGCACCTCGCGCTCCCAGGACTGGTCCCAGCAGGAGCAGGCTGTTCATGAGCTCCGTGCCCAGGTACAGACTTTTGTTGAGATTTTTAATTATGCAGACTATGAAAAAGTGTTGGGAACAGCACAGCTGTTTGCAGGAAAGAGACGTGATAATATTGCGGATGTCCTACAGTCGTAGTTCCACTCAGTCTTTATGGTTATGCTCCACTATATCAATTGAAGGCTATGTTGGCTGGCAGGCAACAGGAGCAGGTGTGCATAGTCAAACAGCCAGTCAAAACAGGGACATGGCATGCAGCATCATGTGAACAGCCTCAAATACTTGTGTCCTTTTAAGACCAGGTAGAGAGCTTCAATCACAGTGGTGCCACCCATGTCGGAGGACAGCCGCTCCAGTGCTGGCTGCGTTACACAGCGCCTTCGCTCATTAAAAAACGACAGTGTTACGACAGCAGAGTTTATGATGGCTAAATACGGATGTGAGGCTATAAAAGTTGCAAATTGCTGTTGATTATTGATTTTTTTTCATGTTTTTACTGCAGCTGGTGTGAAGACTCAGCAAACCTCTTCTTTATATATAAAAACCATAACCATACTGACACTCATTTGTCATCCAGCTAATAAAATGTTTTATCTTATTCGTGTAATCGACAACCGGGGAAACCATGAACGGTGACGTGCTTGTTTTAGTGATGTATAAAAAAATGATTCAATAAGTGTAAAGATTTGCATGAGATGAGAGGTGACTACACATCAAACAAGCGTGTCACATATGATTAGAAGCAGGTATGTGTGTCACTACTGCTGGATCAGAGCCAGAGAGATTCCCCAAGCAACACCCACCGCCACTCACACAAAGAATGCAGAACTCTTTGGATTATTTTAAAGGCCATTCCACTTAACTCATAAACATGAACCGACTCGATGTTGGCTTAAGTGTCACTTTCTGTGTGACTAAGTGTCACTGACTGACATTTTAATGATTCTTTTGTTTCCCATTGCAAAAGACTTCAGCTAACTCTTCTCCAAAGGTTGGCTAATGTTCCCATGACTATCACACAAACTCTCGCTATATTGTTCATTGATCCAAGTAATACCTTCACATTAACATATAGGATTACTTTGCTAAGTAATTGCTTAAGTATTTCATATAGTCTTTGTATTCACAGCAGAGACTCACTGATGGGCAATCATCTAGTAAGACATTAAGTAGGAGATGTTATCAGACTTATTCTGTCAAATCACAGTGGCTCATCAACATCCCCATGAGTGTATTTTAGAGTTTATGGGACACATGTTTTGGAAAATTCCATGCTATCTTTGGGTTCACATCAACATGGGTGTGTCTCCTTCCAAAGTGTTGCACAAAAGGGAAATAAGGGTGTGTTAACATTAATATGTGTGTGATAAAAGACAAGAAGCCACTTTGGGTTTATCCAGACAGCTCTTCAGGCTAGACAGTGAGTTTCAAATGAAACTGTAAAAGCCTTACAAAAGTCAAAACAGCATATCCATTATTAATGCTAGACGAATGGTTTGTTGGCTGTGTTGGCTTTATTTCATGTACAGTTTGTGTTCAGTTTGTGCATACCATAGCACTGATTGGCTTTTTGAGCCCAGAGGTGAGGTGAGGAGTGAAGAGATAGACACTATACAGAGCACTTGTTTTGTTATAAACACAAGTACAATTAGTTCTTGTTACACTTTCAGTTTTAGTTTCCACAACAGTTCAAACAGCATTGCGCCACAGCCAATTTGTTGTGCTATAAACCACAATAATAATTTCTCGAGTGCATGTTTTAACCTGAGTGTTTTGTTTTCTAAAAGGAGAACAAGTTGTTCCCACTGCTGTATACCCAGCGGTAGCCTTATTCAGACATGCTCTGATGAAGGCCAAGAGGCTGAAGCCTTAGCGTACTGGTTGACATGGCCAGCATCAATTTGTGAAATTGAGATTAGCACATTTTTTCCTGAAGATTATGTGTGTGCTTTCTTGGTATTTTTTGGTGTTGAGGAGTTGGAATATACGACTTTGGTTTAGCGCTAGTAAATAAAACACTGGCATGGCGTATCCTTCAAAGATTAAAGGTGCAATATTTAAGAACTGGCCACCTGTCAAAACAGGGGGCCCCATATCACCAGTGTAACAGCTGCTTACTGTAGCTGCCTTTAGCCAGTTAGCTCAGTTAGCCGTTCAGCTGTTTACACCGCTAGCAGAGGAGCTTTGTAAAATCCGTACATATTGCACCTTTAACAATTACATCAAGTTGTTATGTAAATTTATATTCACCAGACTGTGCATGTAAATCAGCCATAGTTGTAACATTACAATATAATCTGCTTAGTCAGAGAATAAAAATATGATGGATTTATGATATATTATTGGGATTATCACGACATTAAAAATAATAATGCTCTCGGTTTTAACACAAAAGTTGTGGTCATAGCGTCATGTTTAATGTGGCAGTGAGATGTCTCCATGGTATTTTGGAATGATAATGGTAAAGGATACCAAAAGTACTGAATCAGACTGAACAAGTGTGCCTTGGTGTGAGGCACGTTTACTTCAATGTCAAAACATGATAATCGCAATTGGTAAAAGTTACATATTTTCAAATGTTTAATATTTCCTTTATTTGGTTTTGATGTGGTCTGAATGTGGATGTCCAGTGGCGGCTTTGGCTCAGGGGTAGAGCCAGCATCTTGTGAAAGGAAGGTTGCTGGTTTGATTCCACTGGTCTGTGTGTTGACGTGGTCTTGGGCAAGGTACTGAACCCCCAAAGCTCCTGATGTGCTGGTTGGCACCTTGCATGACAGCCACCACCATCAGTGTATGAATATTTGAATTACTGTAAGTCGCTTTGGACAAAAGCATCTGCTAAAATGCCCCAAAAAAACCCACAATGTCCACTTCCAAAAAGACCAAAAAAGACCCTCATTCACGAGGGAGGCTATACCAGGAAACTCTGGTCCTCCCTTAAGTAATAAGCCAATAATAGGTCCATTTGGTCCTCAAAATGTAAATCTAACTGTGACTGAATATACAAGTGTGAACCACTCTGTAGGAATTGTTCAAATGAACTATACAATAGAAAAAGTCATCAACCCTTTTCTTGTAGGACAAAAATATATTTCACGAATAAGCGTCAAAAGATATTATCGTAAAACACAGGATACAGAATCATCGCTGTTGTCCTCCCAGTTGACGTTCTCACGGCAGACATTTTGACTTGCCAACGCAGGAAAAGCACAGGTGTGACCAACAATGTTAACAATCCCTTTTAATTAAGTGTCCTTATAAGACATGTCAATGAGTGAGTATGCACAATACCAGAACCACGGAACTAGCACAGCTAAATGCCATCATTAATGTTATTTACTCCACCTGTGCTTGTCCTCCCTTGACAAGTCAACCTGCCCGCTATGAAAAAAGGTCTTTTGTTCATGCTGAATCATGTCGGAGTGTCATGGTTTACTCTGACACTTAAATAAATCAGAGCCATTATCAATTGTATTAGCATTACATGCACTTTTCTACTATGAAAAGGCACAATGTATGCTGTGCTTTATTATGTAGTGTCCCAATAACAAACGTTTAGGTTGTCACTGAAAAAATAATCTAATACAGTGTATAATGTGATTTAAAACTAATATAAACGCATTGGTATCGGACAAGCAATACAAAATATCAGTCATTGCTCTTAAAAATAGTCAATATTCCAAACAAAGTCTTTTTACTTTTTAGTAGGCCTCACCCAAATGTATCATAGAAAATAGTCAGCCTACCATGTAGAATTGCATGTTGTTTTTGCACACTGATCTAATTTAATGTTGCTTTCTTTTGTTTCTGTCAGGTTGGTAAACTACTGATGGAGAATGCCCAGCTGGCTCTACAGTCTGACAGCATGAAGTCCAGAGCTGCTGCCATCCAGGCCAGGTCAGCTGTATTCAGCTGTAGTGTTCCTAAAAAGTCGAACACTCCTCTCCCTCCATCAGTACAGTCTTCGGCTTATTGATTAGTATTAGGCATGAGATCGCATCCCATAAACATACTACACTCATTCATACAGTGTGTGTCTGTAGTGATCAGCTGCAGTGGAGAAAAATACAGATTTGTGTGTATTTTTAGTGGTAACTTGGTGTTAGATGCTCATAGGTAATGTGAGATTATCGTTATTGGCCCATATAAGCACAAAATACCACGCTTAGATGCAGAAAGACATCCTGTTTTTTTCCTGCTGCAATCCTCTGTTATCTAACTCAGGCCAGTTCCCGCTCCAGTGAGCCAACCTGCATACAAATCCAGGCCGGGCTTTGTGCCGCGTCGGCACTTTCACTTATGTATTGATGCAGAGTGACACTGAGTCCCCCCCCCCCACCTCTCTCAACACACATACACACACACACACACAGACACACCACCCCACCACTGTTAGCCATTAACCCCTGAAGGACAGTGGCTACACGCTGCAGCTGGAAATAAATACACCTGTTCTATTTATAGCTATTTCTGTTTCTATTTATAGTGTGTCTGTGAGACTCTGGACTCTGTTTATGACACACTTGTGATGTCAAGGTCTCTTTGGTCCTTTTTACTTGAAGTTGTGATTTCTGCAACACCCTCCTTCACTGTCAGCCACCAAAATGGGATTGTTCAGCTAAAACCACATCTTCGACCTTCTTAATGGATAGTCACTAATGATTGTTAGAAACTCCTTTTGAATGAAGTCAAACTGGGTATTTGGCAAGACTGGGGAATGTGTCAATACTTCAGGAAAATACAAAAAATTCCACCTGACTTTGATGTGTTGCTCTCGAACTTGATTAAATGTGTTTTCTCTGGCCATTTCATTGTTTCCCCTGTGTTAAAATCAGGTCTGTTAAGTCACCTATGTATGCTGTGGTTGAATGATTAACAGTATTCACTGAATGGGGCTCAATAAATAACGTCGGCTGATGACATCTTATTACAGATGTGAGACGGAGGAGAAGAACACCAAGTGTCTGGAGCAACAGGTGGTTCTGCTCAGGCAGTCTAAGAGGAACGCAGATCAGAGCTGCGTGAAGCTGCAGGCGGACCTCCGGCACTCCATGGCAGAGCTGCAGGAGATGCACCAGGAGTTTGAGGTCAATAAATGCACAGCAAATGCCTGTCATGGCATCTTTTTTTTCTTCTTTGTGTTTTGTGTCCATCCAACACTCTGTCTGCCTGCTTCAACTGTGCCTTCCTCTTTCTATCTGCCTGTCAATCTTGCTGTCTGATGGTGCTCATCCCTCTGTATGCACAGTCTCACATTACAGCCTTCGTAATTTTAATGTACCTTTATTCATCCGGGCAATAAAAATATAATTTAACTTCACAATGACATGTCTCTTCATAAGATATGCTACTGGTATGGTTACAGAGGAGAGAGGCCAAAACATCAGTGATCCATCTAATTGGTTCATGAACATCAGGTTAAACCTTGCAAGCGCATATCTAGCGGCTGGGTAGCCCACTAACAACAGTAAGACAAAATTTGGAAGTCAAATACAGTGTCGTCTGGACAGGAGACATCATGGACTGAGGTGTCGCTGTGGACATTTTATCCTAACACAAATAGTGGCGTTGTTTGAACTTGAACAGTCTGTGCAAAAGGTCAGTGATGGACTTTGTATAGCGTCATCAGAGCTGAGGAAATACAGTATGTTCGTCACTGTGGTGATGTAAGGTGCCGAGATGATAACCAACCAGCAGCTGATAGAGTTGGATCAGATGGTGAGATGCTGCTGGGCAGGCCTGCAAGAGCAAAATACGTAGTGCATGTTAGTTATTATAGCCATCCTGCTATTGAGCTTGTATCTTTCTGACATTCACACTTTTTAATGTTCCGATGCCATTTTTTCCTTCCCAAAATGAATCCTGTACCTGGGCTTTGGGTATTTGCAGATACCGCGTACCGATTCAATAGATATAATTTTTTTTTTAGCTGTATATACTACTAACCCTGTACGGATGTGGTATGTTTGCTATCATTGTCATATGACCTGGCTCATGTAAAACCTTGCAAAAAATGACTGCCATCCAACATTCTTTTATTATCAATTTTGACAGTCATAACAAATAAATAAATAACACTTCTTTTCAAAACTGTTAAAATACAGCCACTTTTTTTCAATAGAACAGTTTAAAACAGTAGGGCAACAGCAACTTAAATAAATCTAGGAATAAATAATTCCCTTAAAACATACTCATGGTACTCATTTGCTTGCAGCACCGCACTTTAAAGGGCAAATGTTGATGCCGATACTGTGTCCACCCAGTGTGCAGACTTTCAGCCCACAAGAATGTGTTACCTCCATGCCTCATCAAGTTTAGGGAGAGCAGTTTCGACGTGCTCTTTCGCCTGATGTTTTATGAGGTTGCTGGCGTCGAAATCAGCAACACTCGTGCCATCCCTCCAAATTATAGCCTGGCATGCGGAACATGTGGCCGTTTTACTGGTGGGGTTATCCGGAGTAACATATTATTTAACAATAGCTGACGAGTTGCTAGCTCCATCTGACTCACGTGAAATCAACTTCTTCTCCACCGCTCTAACAGTTGTTGCCAGGGGCAGCACAGTGCAACTTCCCGTGCTAACTTGGAAGTAGCAAGGTCCCGTTTCTAAATTACGTGGTTTCAGATCGTTGTATAGACTCGTGTAATCGCCAATACCAATATCTGCATTATCCGCAGTATTGGTGGCATTTCTGGTACTGGTATCTGAATTCAAACAACTCTGATTTACAAATGCGTTGGTTTTTTTTGGTTTTTTTTAAAAAGGCTATCTTTTACATCAATTATAGTTTCATCTGCTTATTAATTTTACTATTAATATTGATTGGTTGGAAAAAAATCCTGTCACTGTTACCGTAAAGCCTAAAGTGACACCTTCACATCGCTTGTTTTGCCCAATAAACAGTGTAGACCTCAAAACTTGTTTTTTTCGTTGGCTGGAATTGTTTTCGTGAAAAATGACTAAGTAGTGACTAATGATCAGCTGCACTGTACTCTTAAACAGAAGAGAGGATAGAATGATGCAGTGTGAAGTATACTGTTTTTAAACATGTAACTAGTTACCATTGCTACAATGTTGCTATGTTATTACATATGTAATAAGTAGCCTCTTGTGCTTTAACTTGCATCATAGTCGTGTGTGTGTGTGTGTGTGTGTGTGTGTGTGTGTGTGTGTGTGTGTTGTGCGTGGTTGCTTTGATTTGTGATGATTTGTGTGTTAAGCTTCGCCGCATCTAACGATTCCTCGTCCTCTCAGTCTGACCTCATCCACCCCTCCCCTCTCCTCACTCTCCTACCTCCTTCTCTTGGTTTTCTCATTCCTGCTGACTAATACCACCCCCCCCCACCCCCCCCCCCACCCCTTCCAGTGTCTTTTTCTGCATGTATACACCGACACATGCTCACACACACACACACACTCACACACACAGACACACACACAGACACACACACATGTAGGACTCAATAACTGATTCCTCTTTTCCTCTTCCTCTGCATTGCGTGAACTCTCTCACAGCCTGCTGTCCCATACACGCAAGGACACACACACACACGCGCACACACACACAGACACACACACACATTGCTCTTACACTTTTTAGCAGACTTTGCATCCATTCGCCTAATCATTTCTACTTATCTCCCTCTTGTCTTGTTCCTTTTCTCTTGTAATTCTCCCTCTTTACATCATTTACTCTGTTCTCACCTTCTCTCTCTCTCTCTCTCTCTCTCTCTCTCTCTCTCTCCCCCTCCCTCCCCCTCCTGCTCCCTGTGGTTGGCTATGTGCAGGCAGCCCGGGCTCTACAGCTGCAGCGGGCCAGCTCCTGCGATGCTCTGTTAGTGACAGCCACAGCAGCAGCAGGACAGGAGGTGGAGGATGGCACAGGGATGGAGCTCACCCAGCTCCTCGACCAAATCAGAGCGCAGTGCGATCAGAGCCGACTTCCCAGCCCAGGAGAGAGACACCTCAGCCTGGGTACCGTGTCAAATCCACTCCCCAGCCTGGTCGGGCCTAGCCGGTCTGGAGCAGCAGCATCATCCAGAACACACCGAGGAGCTCTCAGTGAGGTACGCATCCACTCCTGCATCTTCACTTTCCTTTCTTTTCTTATGCCTCTGTCATGTTGTCCTGGCCCACTGCCAGCCAGACACACCCTCACACTCTGGGCCATCTTATAACAAAGACAGACTGATGTATATGCTCGGCTGGTTGTTAAATGTTAGCAGAGTGTTTGTTGACGGTGGTGAATGCTTTAGGTTCAGGACTCACCATGTCTCTCTCTCCTTCTTTGCATATATGTGTGACTCTGTATTTTCCTTCTTAAATATTTTTTATGTTTTTGCATGATGGTGTACTCATTTACTTTACCTTCTCATTCCTACACACATTTACAGTAGTGTGCTACAACTTATCAGTTACTACAACTTACAACTTATCTCTGGCCCTCATTAAATATTCATGAGCTACATTTTAACCTAAACACTATCATCCATCTTGCAGATTTTTATCCTTTGTGTATTAATGGCAGCAATTTTTATTGCAGAGTTGGAGGTTTTCTGTTGTTGCCGGTTTGTTTTATCTGTCCTCTTCTTAGTTATAATGGGAGAGAGTGCAGCGTGGATGCCTTTTGTTATCCCAGTGTTCCTGTGCCACAGCAAATGACTTTGGTCTGTCAGCTGCCAGCTCCCACAGTGCTGAAATGGAGCAGGTTTTATGAAATGTTGTTGTTTACATCAGACCTTCTCTGTCTGTCCCATTAGAGTAACTGTTACACAACGCTGCAGTCAAAAGACTGCATGATGTCCATGGTTAACATGAGTGATATTTAAACAAATAATGCAGTCTTTTGAAGATGAAAGTGCTATACAGGACATGTTAACATGCAATCAGTGGCCATTATATTATTATGATATAATACAGAATAAACCTGTGCTTCCATGCAAGGGTTGTGTTGTTTACATCATGAGTCGGAGTGTAAAGTACAGTGAGGAGTCAAAGCTGTGATGCGGGCACAAACCCGAACCCTAACCCAAACTACATAACATCCATTATAATTTTCAGTGGAGCCCGACCTAGACTTAAATTCTGCAGCCAATACCGACACTCATATTAGGAAGTAAAGCATATGGAAATATCAGCTGATATACAAGTCTGTTTTTGTAATGATCCCTAGAATGTGATTATGTGACAACCTCACTGACACAGTAAGCTTCACTGGGAATGCAATAATTCAACTTTATCCCAAGCATCTTTCCTGGCATTATAATCTCTAGAGAACCAATAATTTCTGCCAACCAATAAATCAGTCAATCACTAATTTTCAGTTGGCCCCATTTTAAACTTTAAGGTGCCATGGGAAGTATTTAAATTCTGCATTATATATGTCCATGTCCATGTTTCGCTCGCTTGTCAACTTCTCCCCTGCCTTTGTTGACACATGGATGAATTTCTTAATGTCTTACTGGTATCAAAGCTGTGGTGTAATGTGTGATGTGTCATGCATGTGTGTCCTGTTGCATGTTAGCATGCTGCCACAGTGTCTTGTGGGTATGTGATGTGCAGTGAATTTTGTCTGTACTGTTTGCATACAATCTACAAGTGTAAAGTTTTACATTTAGGTTTTTAAATATAATGATAATACCAGTAAGTAGCTGCAATGATACAAATAATGATGATAATAGTAATGATAGTAAGGAGATAATAATAGTAATGGATTGGATTTGTATGTAATAGTAATAATAATAATATTTTTTAACTTCACCATTAAAGAGAAAAAATAAATAAATACAAATATGGCAATATATATAAATAGTAGATCTTGAAAAATATTCACAGATGAACCACAACTATTCCTCCTGATATTATCAAAAGTTTAACAATGATCCTAATTTTAATAATGTCAAATATATATAAAATAAATGAATAATAATGGTAATAATAATATGCTCAATATCAATGATGAAGGTGGCTGTAATGACAGTGTCAATAACAATTACAACACTAGTAATGATAATTATAAAAGTTATCTTGTGAGAAGAAACATCAGGGAGAAAATAAACATTGTTTAAAAAAACAAGGCTTTCAAACTCTGTTTGGGAGTGTCCTTACAGAGTCAATGACGACACTTGTGAGCTTTGAGTTTTAGAGTCGTTAGGGCCAACCATTAACAACCATTCACACCTGGGCTCACCTAGCGCTAGCAATCCAGGTGACGGCTAGTTGGGTCAACGACCCACAGGTGGCCCTAACAACTCTGAAACTCAGAGCTCACACGAGTCCTTAACAACTCTGTGAGGACACTCCCACACAGAGTTTTAAAGCCTGCAACTCCCTTCCAGTTAGTCAGAACTGAAGAAGTCTCTTGATGAGAGGTGAACACATCCAGTTGTCAAAGATACAGTGCTTAGAATTCTTGGCAAGAGTTGGAGAAATATGTAATGGGTTTCTGTATTTAACTGGGATAGTGACTTGTGTCAAGTCTCTTAGCAAGCAAAGCGATGGGGATGATGGAACTGTCCAAGATAGTGGAGAGTTTTTCAGTGACTGTTATCCAAAATTAGGGAACTGGTTGACCAAAGTGGTATGACAATAATCATCTATGCTACCCAAAGTGCATAGTATATGGATATATTGAGTATATATATATATATTGAGTATATTACGTATTTTAGATTAGCACCACCTCAGTACTTTTTAAAAGTACTTTTACAGTAACACCTGACATAGGAACATCTCTGCCTAAATTTGCTTAATATGTTGTTCTTTTTTATTAATTGAAACATACTTCATGCATAGGAACAGAAAACGAAAGTGATTGAAGAAAAAAATAAACACCATAACTTGCATAACTTGAGTCCTCTCTTTTTTTACTGTCAAAACTACTTAATTACTGTACAGAGACTGCTTCACTGCTTCACTGCATTCAAAGGAGGGTGAGGACAGAGGGTGTGAAGCGCCTCACAGCTGTACAGTGTGTCAACACAGCTTTTTCAGTTGTGTTGACACAGGACTGGGTATCTGCTCCGCTGTCTGTTTACCTAAACTGACACGCACCCTACCAACAGCACCTGTGGCTGTTTCTCCTGAACAGTCTGACTGACTGCCAACAGGGAAAGAACGATTATGTTATGTTGTAATCGTGGTTCTCGGAGACTATCTATCCACCTAGCTCCTTAAGTACAGGGACTGTCCCCACCTGACAGATGACGTGGATATTTTTTTAAGAAACACTAGGTGTACTGGAACACACAGGTGCATATGACACAGGTGTGCATGATCACTCGGATTTTATTTGGTCAACACATCAAAGATTCTGACCACTATCGAAGTGGAGAGATACTCTCTTCACTCAGGACACCACAGCTACAACATAACCTACAGTTCTCTATTGTATTGAGGCTATCTCTCCATCCATTTGCATATTCCATATGTACGGGGACTCTGTAAGATACAAGGTGAAGAACAGGATCAGACTCAGAGTCCCAAACCCATCACAGGTGCTCAACCCACAGACAAGCTGATGGGCTTAGGCCCGTGCTAAGAATTAAGTGTGACCAATATGTAGGGTTAGGGTTAGGGTTAGAGCCAGTAGGACACCCAGACGCTGTCTGCTGCCACTGTCTGCAAAACACTACCTAAAGCCGAGGCCAAGGCCAGTGACTACAGGGGTGAATAGGCCACTCAGGCTAGCTTGCCAAATGCAAGGTTAACTGACTGATTTAAGTGGCCCCCCAACAGATGCTTTTGAAGTGGGACAAGCTGCTGGGGAGCCATAGGCAGTACCTGCTACTGGGTAGCCCTCAAAATCAACTGCCCAAAGGGAGCAGATACAGCCAAGTCTAACCTGTAGAATCTGGTGAACGGCAAACAGTAACTGCCAAGTAGATACATGCCAGAGATTCTCCTTTTCACATGACCAGGAGGTCACAACTCCATGGGTTGAGTGTGTGTACTCCAGGTGGTACTGGCACTCCTGCCCCCCTGTTTGACTGCTGAAACACATCCATGATCCAGTGGGATAGTTTAGCCTTTGACAACAGTCTACCCAGACACTCATGCATGAAGCACACCAAGAGTTGGTCTGGTAGCATGTGGGCCTGTGTGGCTCAATCACTTGATGGAGTTGTAAATCTGAGAAAACCTTGGGCGGAAGGCCGGGTCGGGGCGTCGCACTACTCCCCCCGCCATCTTGCCTGCCGCATCATAACTAAAGTAACCTAAGTATGGTTGCTGCTCTCGTGTATGGGGCTCGTGCCTCTCACATACCTTTCAAGGGGCACAAGTCCCATCCACTTTTGAGGAAGCTGGTCTTTCCGGGGGCCAGGCCCAAAACTGAATCCCCTGAGGACAGGGGTAAAACAGAACCCCTTGAGCATGTCAAAGTAAATCTGTCCGAACTGGGAGGTCCCATGGCGTCCCACATATCAGTGAGGGGAAGTCTGTAGGCATTTTCCCAAAGGGGAAAGTTCTGGCATCTGTTCCGAGGGGCGAGTCATCTCAATCAGGAGAAGTCCAGGGAGCAACTCTTCTTTCATAGGTGACAGATCTGCACCCTCTGTCCCAACGCAATGCAAGATCTCTGCTACCACATGTGGGTCAAGCCTCCATTTTCCTTGGCCAGGCTACATGGCGGCGACCCTGATCTCATGCCCAGGCTCATTCCTGAGGCCAGCGAGATCTACTCCATCTCAAAGGGGGAGTGTCCTAAACCAAGAGGCACCTGGCCTCCCTGGTATGATATAACAATTCATGCAGGAGGCAGGAGCCGTTTACAGGCTGTCATCTCCTGCAGGCATGCACACACCACGGTCTGCACATGGGTGACCTCTTGCCATTTCCATCTTCTTCTATTTATTTCATTTAATGATCATTTCAGATATAGGGCTGTGTGTATTTCGTATACACACATATACTCACCCTCTGACATTGTGACCAAACAGTTCACAGCTGTTTGCCTTTCTATTTCCCTTTGTTTTTTTAGGGCTGTCAAAGTTATAACTGCGTTAATAACTCGTTAACGCAACACTCGGTATTAAAAAAAAAAAAGAAATGCGCATTGTTTGATTTATGGCCGTCGACGGCACCTGTAGTCTTGATCCAGAGGGTGACAGAAGAATAAGAAAGGGAATCAGGAGAAGAAGAAGCAGGGTTGGCGTTCGGGAAAAACACGGTGGACTGAAAAGCGAAAGTGAAAGGAAATGGAGAAAGGACTTATGAACGGCAAATTCACTTTCAAAACACTGCCAGATGGTTCGGTCGATAGGACAAATGTTATCTGCACGTACTGTCGACATGAAATGAGTTACCATTGAAGTACGTTGAGTCTCAAATATCATTTGCAAGCCAAACACATGGCAGATGCAGAGAGCCCACCGCCAAAAGCAGACATCACCATATTTTGATCCCATTTAGGGTGAGGGGATATTTTTTGAGCCTTTTATTTTCCTGCATTTTTTGTGTGTTGAATAAACATTTTCATAAAGCAAGCATAATTGCCCTTTCTTATATTGTTAAAAGTATTATGAACATGAAAAAAATACATTAAGGTACATTTAGAACAGAAAAAAAATGTGCCAAAAAAATTGCAATTAATTTGCAATGAATCGTGAGTTAACTATGGACAAAATGCGATTAATCGCGATTAAAAAAATTAATCGTTTGACAGCCCTAGTTTTTTTGCAATGTCAGTGTAAAAAGTGAGATGCACACGCAGAAGCGTGCACAGTCTGTATGGTGTACACCAATTCATGGGCAGGTGAGGAGACATACACTCTGTGTCTTCCACCAAAAGACACTGGTCTCTTTTGCTCATGAGATTATATGTGTGTGTGTTTACTCGAACGTTTGTGGGCATGTGCGTGTGGCTTAGTAGAGAAAAAAGGACTCGTGCTTGGAGCGCAGGAAGGAAGAGGAAACATCAGTGGAGACATAATACTCACTGTTCTATCACTCAGCGTCCATTGAACGAACTCAGGCATGAATTATCTTCTGCTGGTTCTTGTTCCCTTGATAGGTTCTTGTTCCGTGGCTTTTTGTTTGCTCTCACAGCGGCAAAGCTAACACATAGCCCCACAAAGTTGAGAGGCTCAAATTAAATCGACTCAAATATGATGAGCACAAAGAAAAGCAAACAGCAAACACAATGTTTTACAGTGTAAAAAAGTAGCAAATCGGATTTGATTGTCCACAAACTCACAATGTAGCTAACAGCATGCAAAACACTATAAATCTCTAGTGTCTGCCCAGGCACTAAATGAGCCTCATGTGACCAAACTGGTGGTAGTTAGCATGTGTCCATCTGCCTCGTTAATCCAGCTTGGTTCGTCAATGTGGATGAATGGCATCGGCTGCTGTAGCATCTTGCTAGCGAGCTGACGGTGGGTGTTCTTGCCGTTGTAGCAGAAGAAACAGCAGAGGCGACATTGGCAAAGAAACAGGACTCCCTTAGGGGAAATCATCCTTCTGTAGGGCTGAGAGGTTGCTTTGCGCAGAGTCTCCTATAGATCCGGGATATGTTTGTTAAATACGAGGCCGTCTGTTGCTCGTCCATAGATAACATAAAAGTCTGTAGGCTTGGTGAAGGTATTATCCAAATGTTTGATTGCTCCCTTTTAGGCACAGCTTCCAGCAACACGTCACAATGGGACTGCAGTGAGTTGGGCAGGCAGCTGTGTATCAGGCTGTCAGGCTGATAACTGACGATGTGTTCAGGTGCACCTCCAGCCAATGAGAGAATGGGAGTTTCAAACCTTGGGAACTCTAGAAACCAGGTGTTACTTACTGGACACTGGGGTTGCACTCTTTCCTTTGTTTAAAGGCTTTTTTAGTGCATGAGGGTCGCATGCAGGCCTCTCTACTGTACTCTACTGTCTACTGGAACATGTAGTGAGGTCCCAACACCATTTTCACCTCAATTTGCTACTTTTGATAGCTATCCACAATCTTCTGGCAGTCCTCTAGCTGAATTATTAACCGCTCCTCTTGACAAAATTGGTTAAGTTCAACTAAATTTGTTAGCTTCCTGGCAAAGACCTTTTTCTACAGTACAGTCCACATGTTCTCGATCCGGTTCCAGTCAGGACTTGGGAAGGCCATTCCAGACCCAGTCTTCTGGCTGACGATTTTAGGTTTTGAGATATAAACCCCTTCTTTATTATTCCTTACTTTCTTAGGTAAGGCATCCACTTCTTGATTCCAAACATATTGCTGGTCATTGTAGCCATACAACTCCATTTTTGTTTCATCTGACCACAGAGTTTTCCTCCAAGAGGTTTTTTATTTGTCCATGTCATCAGCAGCAAACTTCATTTGGATCTTTAAGGCACCGTGTCAAGGGCTTCTTTCTTGCATGGCAGCGTCTCAGCCGATGGTGATGCAAAACAGGCGTGACTGTGGACTCTGACACCTGTCTTCTAGCCGCTTCTAATTCATTGCAGCCATTCTTTTTTGTGGTTTTTGGTTGACTCATGACCATCCTGACCAATTTTCTCTCATCTGCAGGCGATAGTTTGTGGTTTCTTCCTGATCATGGCAGTGACGCAACTGTGCCATACACTTTATACTTTCCAACAATTGTTTGTACAGCTGATCTCGGGACCTGTAACTGCTTTAAAAAATAGCTGTAAGAAACGTTCCTGCCTTGTTCAAATAATGCGCTTTTTTAGATCAATGCTGAGCTCTTAGACTTTCTCATTGTAGTGTTTGGGGCTGAGTCCAGTGGGTGTATCAAACAAGCCCTTTTTAAATGGACCGTGAAAAGTCACTAACTGCTATCAATCATAACCACCCAGAAGTGAAGAGGCCATGCTACAGAGCAAATTTAGTTCACAAAACTTTCTCAAACACCAAAATTGGTCATTCACTTTGATGTATGTATATTTTTGACCCAGCAGATTTGGTCACTTTTTCAGGAGCCCTATGTTAAGTCGCTTATCGAACAAAAAGTCACGAACGTTTTTTTGCAACAAAGAAGTATCTGTTGTAAACTTTTGACCACGACTGTACCATCAGTGACGGTGCTAACATTAAAACATTTATTTGGATTTTATCTGTGTACCGGAATAGAAGCTAAAATGAGTAAGACTGTTTGTGGTTTGGTGTGTGTACCTGGATGAAATGGTGGCAGTGTTGGTGGCCCTTTTTAAATGGAAAATTCTTGTCATGTCATCCAGGAAGAGGCAGCGTGGGCGCAGGTGAACCTCGGCAACACTGCCTTGAGGGAGGCCCGGGCCGAGCTAGCTGAAGCCAGGAAGCAGTGGCACTCCCTGCAGGTGGAGATTGAGACCCTACATGCCTTGGTAAGGAAACACGCCGGGGGCCGTCAATAATGTAACAGTGATTGGTTGGTGTTTGGCACGAGGTATCTTTCACCATCACCAATTGGTTAGTCGCCACCCACAAGGGGAGATGGGATAACAACAACACGAGCAGAACATGCTGCTGCATGCGATTTAATAAAGAAAATAATAAAGTAATAAAGAGCCTGAAGAACACTCCTTCTTTGTATGTTCTCCTTCCATCTTATGCATCTCAAGGCAATTTTATAGAGTAAGTAGAAAGAATGTAACGAGTAATGTTACTAGTAATGTAACTAATTACTTTCTTCAGGGAGTAATCATGTAATGTAAGGGATTACTATTTTTTAGAGTAATGTGAAATGTGTGATATATTACTTTTTTGAGTAACGAGCCCCTACACTGAAAGTATGATATTGGTAACATAGAATACGGCTTCTACTGCATGTTTAGATCAATGCTTATCAAGGGATCTTACCTGCCAATCACCCCTAGATTCAGTTTGGTTCTTTAACAGTTTCAAATTAAATAGGGTTGTACGACATTGGAAAAATAATGACATTGATATATTTTGTTTTTTTCTGCAATTATTATTGTGATGTGAAAAATGCATGAACCTTCAACACATAACTTGAATATCTCAGTAGAAGCTATGTGTTTGATGTTACAGTAGGTGGAAGTCACATTGGTAAGAAGAACCAGTGACAAAAAAGAATACTGATTGGCAACACTTACTCATACTAATCAAGTGCTGAATGTAAATAAGCATCTTGAATGCCGCAAGAACACATAAAAACACATCTTAGATGTGGCAGAGGTGAGTTAATTTGCCAACTGTTGTGAACATTGTGATGTAGATGCTGTAACAATATACTATGAATAATAATTATAATTATATTATAATAAAGTGAAGTCTCTACATTGTTCTTTAAATTCAACATGGAGTTATTTTCAAAAGATTATGACATTTGTGTAGTCATTATCGTAAACGCTCCTTTCATCTTGCTTTTTTTAGGAGAAAGGCCTTGAGAACTCCCTTCAGAACACCCAGCAGCTGTACTCCAGCCAGCTGCAGGACCTTTCCCAGGTGATTGCTGGGCTGGAGAATGAGCTTGAGCAGGTGAGGAGCGGACTGGCCACCCAGCGCCAGCGCCACAGCCAGCTCCTTAACACCAAGATGAGACTGGAGCGAGAGATCACTACTTACCGACGTCTCCTGGATAGTGAAGAGGGCAGGTGAGAACAAAAGGGAAACAGGATGGATTGGAATCATTCAAGGAAGCGGAAAGGAGTGGTTGAGTGGGAATGTTTGTGGTTTTAGCGTTAACCAGGAAGTTATTTTGACTTCCCAGAACACTGGTGCAGTTTCATCCCCAAAAGTATGCCAAGGAACAGTGGAGAATAAATGTAAGAAAAACAAAATACCACAGAAATAAAACATTTTATGATGTATTTATGCAAATTCAGTATCTAGAGCACAGACTTTACACATGTTCAGTGACATGACTCAGACAGAAATCTCATCTTTAGCACTTGAGCACATAGTAAACATGGTCTCCTTTATACAGCTGTCAACTGATAATTTCAGGTGATGGCATTTCCAGTCAGGTCAAAGCCCACTATTCTGTAGTAGATTATGTAGAATCTATCTGTAGTGAAACTGAAAATCCACAATAATTGCAGGGTGAGACATAAATGGGCTGTAGAGTAAGGCCGCGCAACATAGACATGTAACAACAGTAACTGCATACAGTACGTATACATTTAGTTAAGGTGAATCACTTTCTACCACTGATTTATAGCCTATACATCCAGATCTGTCTTTCAAGATGATATAACAGTCGATCCATCTTTATCTGGTCTCTTAACTTATTCCTAGTCAGCGGCAAGCATTTTTACTAAGGAATATGTCATTTCTTTGGCGCCACCTTTAATTATCTTTACAGGCATTTTGAACCACACATCTCACATCGAGCTCCTTTGCAATTTAACAAATTTGCCGCATCAGCTACCGTATGTGATAAGGGTGGTCAAAGAATCACAAACAGCTGTGTGACAAAAAAAAGAATAGATGAGAGCATCCTCATACAATGATTCTTTGTTACTGATACAACTGCATGCATAAATCCCGAAGGTTTTCTGAGTTGGGTATGTCAGCAAATGAAATAAATAAAAAGCACAAAAGATAATATCGAAGAGTCAGTGCATAATACTTGTATTTAATCATTTAGCCATCCAATCTTGTTCAGGCTGTGCAAAGAACGATGATATGTATTGGCACCATATGAAGATTATTCCCATTACTCACTCAAGTGTTTATTTGCCGCAAACAGTCAGATTAATTTGTTTTACGTTAACCGCAACTGACAAGGACAGGATGTGTGTATTCATGTGTTTTATTCAGATTAATCACAAAACTCAACACTCACCAGAGACTTTGCTCTTCCCTCTTCTGTTTCCCCCTCTCCTCTCTGTAATGTTACAATAATTAGTTAAAGGAGATATTCGCCATGTTTTATGTGGATATCCCAATCAGTGTTGATGGTAAATGTAGTTTATTGAGGCCATAAAATCCCCAATGTGTGGTGTCTTGAAAGAAAAAGTTGGGTTATTAGAGTTAACCTGCTTGCACAGCCTGCCTACATGTACCAGGATGCATTGCATGCACTTCCTGAAGCTCCGCCCCCAAATACTTTCTAAACCTGCCCAGCACGTGAAGGTGTGCATTTTTCCAGCGGGGCTGTATACAAAAAGGCATCTGAGATATGTTAGCTATGTCATTGTGAGTTAAGAGGAAGAAGAGAAAGAACATGACAAGAACATCATAGTTTTCATTGTTATAAGAGAGATGGCCTGCGGCAGGTTTACCACCAGCTTGGACTCACTGTCACCTGTTGGAGTTTGCAGCCCTGTGCGCTCTCAGAGATGCTGCTTGGCTCTGTGCCTCTTCTGATTCCGCTCCTGACCTGCCCTTTCCGATCAATACGCTTGTTCAGCCTCGGTCTCCTCATACTGATGGCTGAGGAACAGACGTTCAACACGTCCTTTTTGCTTAGTGTTTTGAATAAAGTGGCTTTGTGTTTATTAATTACAATAAGCTTTAGTGTGTGTTTTCCCCAGGCCCTCACACTAACAGCTGTTGCATACAGCAAACTGTACGCCTCGTTATTTTCAAAATATATTTAAAACATTGCATAAGACGAAAGAATATTCACTCAATGGTCATCCTTCCTCCTGACCCTGCTAGTCTTGTTTTTTGAAGAGGGTCTCTTGCTCGCCTCTACGCAAACCAGAAGTGAACTTTCATGTATCGTCACTGGTACTCGGAAGTAGGCAAGATTTCCCAGCATCCCCCAGCTACACAGAGAACATTGAGGGGGCCCACTGGTGAGTCCCTCAGCATGAACGTAATTCAAATAGATAAAGATTAGGGTAGAAAATTGATGAAGTTACCCTTTAAAGTACATTTCCCTTCCAACTCCAGTCGGTGTTACAACTTTCACCATTACAGAACATAAACACTGGACAATGGAGGTCAGGTAAACGCAATCTCTGAGCTCTCCTGCCTGAGTATCTGACTCTGGACCAGACTACCGAGCTGGCTGGGCCCGATCAGCTGACCAGCAGCTTTGTACCCTCCACTCCACCATACCCTTCACAAGTAACACTCGGCAAACATCTTTTGTTTTGTTTTATTAGAAAGACCGCTAGCAGCAGAAAGTAGCCATGCTAGTGGTTGGGAGGCTAAAATATGCTTTGAGCCTAATGTTAACACCTGCATGCTAACATGCTCATAATGACAATGTAGACACCTTCACGTAATGTTTTGTGTGATAGCATGCTAAAGTTTGCTAATAAGCACTAACCACAATATACAGCCGATGTTGATGCGAATTGAATTACTTTTGCAGGTATTTGGTAATGAATAGAATGATTTTGACCTGATGATGGCGCTAGATTAGAAAAGTCAGATGACATCCAAAGTTACATATTACAATTCAACCTCTTGGAAACATGTCTGAACTACTTTTAACGACAAGTCATCTAGTTGTGGAGACATTACAATAAATGTGAAACAGCATAGTGGCACCAGAGGAAATTCAAGATAAAAGAAAATCAATGGCACACTTATATCTGTGAGATATCAAGCTATAGTTTTTGATTATCTGCATCGGTTTAGCCCATTCTAAGCACTGGAACAAGAAGCAAACAGCTTGTTGTGGTTTCACAACTTGTTTCTCGGCATGAATCACGCGTTAATTAAGCTGCTGGGCACATTTTGTTACCTTCAAACAGAGCCTAAGTTAGCTCCATTTCCTGTCTCAGTGCTATGCTAAGTTGACTATTTCATGGTTGTAGCTTTCCATAAAGACATAACAGAGGTAATGATCTTCCCATCTAACACTCAGCAAGAAGGGAACAAGTATATATTCCATAAAATGTCTGTCACATGCATGCATACATCCACACTATCTACATTACCCTGTACGCTGCCCTCCTTCCTGCAGGTACATGGGTCGTTCTGGGCAGCCAATGAGTCTGCGGCCCTGGAGGTCTTTTGTGGAGGAGCCGAAGGAGAATGGGCTGGAGAACGGCTTCAGCGACCCTGCTCTCACTCCGGACGAACCCAAGTCAGAGCCCCTGCCTGAAATACCTTCACTCTTCCCTGCAGACAACGGAATAAAGAAAGGCATACTGCACAGGCAGCAAAGCCTTGTTATACTCACAGGTAAGACACACACACACACACACACTCTCAATACAGTCACATCTTTTTATGAATTTTCATTGATGTCTTCTCACAGAGCCAGAGCAAGATAAAGACTTGCCAATCTCCACTGTGAAGACTCAGGAGATTCTTCAGGGCAACGTGGTGCAAGAGAGTGCTGAGGGTCACGGTACCATCGAGTAAGTATTGATCATTTTGCCCCCCGCTGGGCTGTGGTCAGCACCTTTGGCTCAGTCTGACATGTAGGCATTTTCTAATGGCAGGCACTAAGAGCATCACCTGAGAGCGATCTGTCTTGCGTTACCCACATAAATGCCTTTTTGAGCACGAAACAACATTGTTTCGTGCATCCTTGATCTCCTGAGGGCTTCACACCTATTTTATTGACTCATTAGTTTATAATGACACAGTAATCCATGTCCTCCCCACCCCGGCGACGTCTGCTCCGGCAGACGAGATGTGCAGACTCTCAAAGGAATTATCATTACACGTCAAGCGAGTTACAAAGAATAAAACGTTAGTAGTTGGCTCCACAGGTTCCCATGAGTAATTCATCACGAGCTGCATGGGAATTTTCCTCCTTTAATGGCTTGTGTTTGATGTAGAGATACCCGCCTGGTGGGGAGGCTTCAGGGTGTGGCACCTGTTATTGTTGGACGGGTTCTTTGTTCATGCTTCGTTGTTACCTGCCCCACACACGCACACATGCACAACATCCACAGAGAGACGCACACATCCAGTCCATCTGCCAGAATATTCATCTGCGATCTGTGATCAGCAGACAGTTTAAGTCATTCTGTCACTTTACAGACTCTCCACTGTTATCCAGCGACTTTGTTGGCCACCAACCCACAAAATTTTTGCCTGAATGCTCCTTGAATACCTCTGGAATAAGTTCTGCCTCTGAAAGAAGTATTATCTTGGTGGAAAAATACTGCACTTCAGCGGTTCTTATTGTTAGGTAATGGTCCATTATGAAGACACCTATCTGTAATTGCTGATGGAACCACTGTTTGTCAGCCGAATGGTCTCATAACCTGCACAACTAGCTTACTGGCCCAAAGTGTTAAAAACATTTATACCAATTGGATGGTGAAACATAATCAAGATTAACCTGGTTAGTACTTATCTTCAAAGGTAGTCATTTATTTGGTAAAGATGGCCAAATACGCTAATTTTTCAAAGTAGTAAGTAAGAAAAACTAAGTTATGTATTGAAATAAAAAACACTGATCACACATGCATCAATAATAATTTTATAATTGCATCGAAAGTCCTCGGAATCAAGTTGAAACGACTTGAATTTAATCTAATCAAGGTGGAACCCCGAGGGGCCTAGACATTCTATATTTACACTGAATATTAGTATGATTCAATTCATTCTAAGATTTTGTGGCTCGCAAATATTTTGCTTTGGTTCACTCTCACTGCTCTCATCAACCTTTTTTTATTTTGTCACTGCAGGCATCTATTCTGATAAACAGATATATATGGGGATCAAAACTGGGCTGAAAGGAGATGGAATATTGGTCTTATAGTGAACACATAGTTGAACACATTCATGACTGAATACTAGTGTTGCTCTGTCTTTGCTGAATGTGTCAATAGGCAACTGCTTCCTCACTTTTTAATGTGATAATATGTGTTTACAGTGTGTTGTACTGCCCCCAGGTGGGCAAAATAGCAACAATCAGTCCAGTGTTTGGCTACATTTATTTTTAGCTTTGTGGCACTCCCCCTAAAAGCCCAACAAATATATGGCACTTAAACCTTCCCCTTTCACAGCCAGATGAATGGTCTGTCGTTTTCAGACAGAGAATTGCATCATTTAGTTCACTTGAAACAGCAAAGATCCGAGATCCCGATCCTCAGTGAGTCTAGTCAGTGATGGACTGGTTGCATGTTACTACAAGTTAGGTGCTGATTCTGTTAGACAGTGTTATACAGCTGTTAACCAGCTCACAGCTGAGGCAAGTCAAGTGTTGTACCTTGCTGCCCCCTGGTGTTACTCTGCAATGAGATGTGTCATGCATAAATGAATGAATAACATTGTTTCCTGTTTTGGCATATTATAGCCCATTACCCATCCTGCATGGAATTACATAATATACAATATTACTTTAAGTAAATAAATGAATAGACTTCCAGCAGTTGAGGTCTATGTTCAATTTAAGACAAATCAGTGTTTTGTACCAGATTCCCAAACAGTTGGGTTACTGTGTAAAAAAGAGTAGACAAAATGTGATCAGTTGCTAATCCTTTTTGAAATATAACCAATTGTAAGCAGTACAAAGCCCTTATATTCAGTGTTTAACATTAGCAACAGGAATGATTCTTGTAAACATATGCTTATTCTGAATTTAGTGGCAGCAACACAACAGTTTGTTGAAGGGCAACAAAAGACGGGGAAAGTGTTCCAAACGCACATTCCACAGGCCAACAGCTTCAGTGGTAACAGGTGATAGTGTTATGACTGGGTATGAAGGGGGCATCCTCAATTGGCTCAGTCGTTCACAATCAAGGATGGGGTGAGGTTCACTACTTTGTGAAACACATGATTGTATAAATATAACCTTTATCAATATCATGTACAATCAAGTGCTTCAACTATATGGGCTCCGGAACACCTCGTAAAACTGTTGTCATAAACACAGTTCATTTGCAAGTGACTGCATTCTTATTTTAAATGTTCATTTTTCACAGCATCCCAACGTTTTGGTCATCAGGATTGTATAAATGTTCCCTGAACACAAGAAAACATGTTTGACATATAAGCGGGATAGAGACCAACAACAAGAAAACAATCCGCTGAAAACAGGTTCAATGCAAATAATCAGATGACGCAAATGTCAAGTGACCATCATGTGTCATCTTCACCTTTTATTGCCACGGCATCTAACCTCTTTCCTACCAGGACGGAGAAGATTGACAAGGTGATAAAACAGTGGGAGGGCTCTTTCTTCAGAGGGAATCCCAAGCTGCGGAAGAAGTCGGTGTCGCTGCGCTTCGACCTGCACATGGCTGCAGCAGATGAGGGGTGCTCCCAGACTAAACAGGACAGTCTCCCGGACGTGGAGGTGCGTCTCATCATGAAGAGATCTCGCAGCATCCCTACTATCACACCGTAACTCTTTCACTGCTTCGCCAGAGTCAACATTGGTTTGCAGCTGTTCATGGTAACACTGGTGATGTTGATGTCACAGATATAACATCTGTGTCATTGACATCTGCGATATTAGCGTCCATGACCATCACTTTCAGTGCTTAATGAATTTCAAATGACAGCATTCATTAAACTTTGTGTCACAACTGATGACTGAAACTATGATTTCTCTCATCAAAGCTTGACTCTGGCAGGATAAGAAATATCTATGGGGCCATTTTATAGTGTCAGATCAATTAGATCAGACCTACATTACAGGACAACAACAATTTAATATGTCACCATCTTTCTTCTGCATCAGTCTTGACGAAGAAAAAGCATCTCTCAGCACTGTCATTATTTTGGTATGAGGTCACTGGACAAAAGAGATTAAATTGACCCAATGACTCTGCTTACCTCCAGCAACACGTTGGTGCAGGAGGCTGAGTGCACAGATAGTTGGAGATAAATGGAGTCACAGGTCACTGTGAGCTGCCGTGAACTATTTAAGGATGGATTATTTCATATTTATTCTTTTAGATACTGTACAAAAATCATTTGGGCAAGGGGGATTTCAGAAAGAGGGAGAATTATGACTATATTTCAGTATTTGAATATTATCTCTCCAGTCAGCACTTGAATTTTCACTGTTCAAAATCAGTTCCCACCTGGACTTTATGCATTACTCATACTCATACATAACAGTAGTGTTGTAAAAGATAATGTGCTAATAATCTGGCAATAAATGTACCTAAGTATCAATAGAACAGGTTAAAGTAAATTAGAAATATGTTTACATGTACAGTATATACTGTATACCAGGGGTTGACATTATTCAGCATTTTTCTGATCATCTGTAACTGTGTTTTTCTTATCTGATTGCCAATAAGATACATTCATTTTAAAATGTGCTACTTTGGCTCTGACGCAGCATGCAATCTGCAAAGTAATAGTAACTAAATTTATGAAATAAACATAGTCGTGTAAAAAGTACAATATTTGCCTCCAAAATTAATTGGAGTAGTATAAATGTAAAATAGCCAAAAATGGAAAGTAGAAGTAAAAGAAAAGTACAGCACTGGAGTAAATGTACTTACGTAGTTACATTCCATCACTGCTCAACAGAAAGAAGAACTGCAGTAAAATGTGTAAAAAGGAATAAAGACAAAAAGAAAGGCAATAAAAGATATAACATTTCTGCATTTAAATGTCTAAAAGCGACTAGACCTTTGTCATATATTTTGTCGAGTTGTGTACTTACAATATCTCAGATGTTTCCAAAAATGTTCAATCAATCAATTAAATTTTATTTGATTAAGTTCATTAGGTTGCCTGTTCTTATACCTTCTGGGTAAACATCAGATAGTGAGGAAGGACGGCACAAACATGACTTACCATAACGTGAATAAAACTTTAATACATTGACACACCCGTGACACATTCTTGCCTGGTTTTCACCTGCAGTGTTTCAGAATAAAGTACTAAGCAGCAGAATTCAAATACAATACGAGTATTTGGGAGGGTGTTGGAGTTTTTCTTTTAGTCATGGGGAGGGTCCATTGAAAATACTATAAACACTGGAGACTGACAAACTTTTCAAAAAATGAGAAACGCAATGATCTTCAGACCCTAATAATTTCTGTACAGTCCCTAAATGCTTGCACTGCAGACACATATAGCACTTAACATTGAAGGTACTTTGTCACTGCAGCACATTCTCTATGTGGAGAAAAATAAAAAATAAATGCCTTGCAACTCAAAATGATAATGTAGCTATATTTTATGATGCATTATCTCTAAAATCTTGTCACTGTGATATTAGCAGTGAACACTCACCGTGTGTCTCAGTGAATTTAGATTCCCTGTCTTAACCAGAGGAGGGCAGTATTTGTAAATAGTTAACACTGCAGTGTGTCCTCAGTACTCAGCTGGGGTTGTGTAGGACATGCTATCTGTTATATCTTAGATCCAGAGTTTTTATGCTAAGTTGTTTTGAGTTGGCACCAAAGATATTACACTAAAAGGAAAAGGACCATTGTGCATTGCATTTGGGTGCCTCAGAATATGTTGAGAATATTTAAAGACATAATCTATGCAGTTCTGTGCTTGATTTTGCTTTGCTTCATGAAGCACACTCTTCATTTTGGGAGCTTTGTAACTTCAAAATTAAGCATTATGCCTTTATCTAACAATTTATCATTTCAAATAAAAAATGAATTATGTGCAGACTGGTGTGTTCTCTGTCAAATGTTTACCATAATCTTGTTTCGATTTATTAGAAACCATTAAAAAAAAAGCCCTTATTTATGATTACAGATAAGCTTTGATGGTGAGCTAATGTAGAAGATGAAGCTCTCTCTCTATTTCATACTTCACTGCACGCTGCCTCACTCCCTCTCTCTCTGACACATAAACATTTTTAAAACATGCACAGACACCAGTTCAGCTGTTGGACATGTTTATTTTTCATCACAGCAATTTAAAAAAAAATACATGAATATACACAGTAGAGATTGTTTACAGGGTATTATAATAAATACATTATAAACTATACAACTAAGGTATCTACCAAGTTTCTGCCTTGAAATGAAAGGACATGACAGTATGTTTTTTCTATTCTATGTTAGTCTATTAACAAAGCCTTCAAATTCCCCCATCACCTTATGTTACAACATAGGCTAGAGCACATTTAATATACATAGGAAAAGTTCTAGATCAAGATATAAGACAAATCAATTGCTTTACCTTGGCCTAAGCTATAAATAAGCTTTCTAACATTTTATACAAACAAGTTTAGGCTGACATATTTACTCATTATATTGTTGAGTTTTACTTGGCTTTCTTACAAGCTGGTTGGGTATTATGTCACATTGAACAATTATTGTACATGATGCTGCTTGTAATGTCTTTTATGTCTTGTTTGACAGCTGTTTAGTCTTGTATATCTTCATATATGCCAGTTACAACTGTCTTTTCTATATGACTTTTATCATCTGACCATAGGACAAGTCTGGGGACATGTCTGGGATGTTCGAAGGACTTTTAATTCAGATTTTACTGGTATTGTACTACAGCAGATACAGTACATTTTCCAGTTTAGCAACAGCAGTAGTGACACTTAAGATGACCTCCATATTGGATAGGTTACCTCACAAAAGTACAGTATACAGACAGTGGAACATGTCGTGTCAGTCCTTATGTGTCTATTGCTTGGCTACTGAAAGCTGAATAACGTCAATGACTTTGTTGCAAGGCTGGAGGGGGTCATACTCTGCAAAGACGTGGCACACATTCTCCATGCCAGCCTCTACACCTTTTGCCACAAAGCCAAACATCCTGTTGAAACAAAGAAAAAATAGATATGAAGTATATGATATATATATATATATATATATATAGTATGTATATGAAGTGTATCGCAGGTGAGCCTCAAACCTGTGAGGGGTTATTATGTGTCCTCACATGAACAACAAATAGAATTTACAGTTAGATACAAAACATAATTCTCATATTGTAAGTAGGTAAAGTTCAAAATTACCTTGCACCAAAACTGGTACCTCTCTCCCACCTGTCAGGATACAAAATACAAAGTGTAAGTTTACATATCTGGTCTACCGTCACGCATTTTTAATTTTTTTTTGTGATAAAAAAAAAGTGAATTTTTCGCTGCTGATATTCTGACGTTATAACAGGAATATCAGGGGTGTAATTTATAATTCAGATGTGCTATTTCCAGCACCCTGGCATTGTCCATGCTGGCTCACTGTTAGGTCTACGGGGAAAACAAAATGGAACTAAGCCAACATTAATTATTCAATTATTTAGAAGAAAAGAAAAAAGGGCATGAGCATAAAAGAGAGTGTATCCATGGTGAATGTTACGCAATATTTTTCCAACACAAGTATGAATCATACTCAAAATGAATCACATTTCTGAACATCCTGCTGTATACTCACAGTCGATTGTCTGGATCTTCACCTCCGTAGCTGAGCAGGTGAGCAGGGTAATGGCGCCTGAAGAAGAGCCTGAGAAGAAATGATGATGTGGCTGTTAGATATGAAATGTTACAAACACACAGACCACCATGATTTGTAGTGTGCTGTAAGTCAAATATCAGGAGCAGATTGACTGGATGTGTAATTTCTTACTTCCTGTTGATATCTGTGAGTGTAACACCCTTCAAAGACACCTTCAGATTGACTATGGTTGGTGTGAAGGAACCCGAGGCCTTCTTGAGGGTGGAGGACACCGCCTTCTGCACTGCACAAGGGCCCGTCAGCATCTCAGTGGGGACCGCATTGAGGTAGACAAAATTGCAAGCTTTGGAAAAGACAAACAATGTGATGGTTTGATTAGAAATAAAGGCTAGATACACATGGCATTAAGCATGTATGGTAGTAAATTGAGCCAACTCCAACTCCAACTCCCTCATGGATTGACAGCTGATGAACCCCTTTTTGTCCCTCCTCATATACACAGAAGACATATTTCAAATATCGATCATGAGGAAATGTCATGGCAGAAGACACAGTGACCAAAGCTACCTTTTCTCAACACAATTCTGATACAGGGGTCAACTTATTTTTTCTTTTCATTAAAACACATTTATAGATATAAGAACATCATGGACACATAAAGGAAACAATACAATCATATCAGTCAACAGATGAGCTATTGTGTTGAATAGACTAGTCATCTTAGCATTATTTTCTTCACCTCAATTTGCACAACATTGAATACTTTATGTAACAATAATCCAGTAATAAAATATAACAGCGGCCTAATGAGTACGTTATTTACATGTTATAGTAATACCGTGTTTCTACTTGAATGTTGGACTTGTAGAGGAGTATTCTTTGTAAGCCACATCCTACATAGGAACAGGACTGTTGCGCTGCCTGAATGAAACGCAACCTGCTGTAAGTAACCTTATTAATTAAACCTTCTATGATGCCATGAACGTCAACTAGTTAATTTGCAAGACGTTTTTCTGTCTTTGGCTTTAAGCTAGCGAGGTGGACTTAAAACAAAGGACTGAGAACTTTCTGACAAGTTCGAAACACGAAAAGCTAATGTTAGCCTCTGAAAGCTAACTAATTAGCTAGCATTACCTCAGCAGCCAACTTAACCTTAGTTAGCCAAATTGTTGTGGCCATGCAACTGTTAGCCTTTCCCACATGGCTGCAAAACAATTTGAATGACTACTGAAGAAGTAAGGGTAAGAACATATTTATATTGTTTAATAGAGTTCAAGATATTTATGTCTCTTAAATGTTCATGTCTTGCTTATTATTTTGTTAATTGTTTTCCCTTATTTCCTTATCCCACTGACACTGGCAACTGTAGCTCTAGCTTACCTTTCTAATTTCTCTACTTTTTATTCTGTCTTCTGCTGCTCCTTGGTTTTTTGCTCCTTCAGTGGCACTTTGTAAGTATCCCTTGAGTGTAAGTGCTAATAAATGTACAGTTTAACCATGTTTTTGTGTTTTTTACATGCTTATGTAAATGAATAGAATATATGCTCTTTATAGTCAATTTGTCCCACCTGCTTTACTGTTGTCCTCTGATGCTTGTTTGCCATCAGCCCTCTCTTCTGCTGCGCCCAGATCTGTGTAGGCAAAGAAGAGTTGAGTTTCATTTTTATACATTCACACATTGCACACACATACACACTATACACACACCACAAAAACCGTTGTTGTGCAAGAAGGGCCTACCTTGGGAGTGGAGCAGTAATTTGCAGGGTAAAGCATAAGCAGAAATGGTGTGCTGGTAGACCAGGGCAGACAAACTACCTGCAAAGTGAACAGAAAGTCATAGCAAAGCCCACATGATTAAGAAATTCATGCATTATGTGGAATGCAAATGATAACTTAGCGTTTTAAGTGTGTCGTAATCCATTGGCCTGTTAGACGATCAATTCTAGCTTGATATATTCTTGATATTGTCATAATGTAAAGACTTTTCGGTGAAATTGAAACTAAGCTGGGTAAATCTGGTTCAGTGTCCTTTGTTTTGCCATTTGTGAGTTTTACAGAGCTCCCAGGGTAAAGATAGAATTCTGTGGAAGCAGAAACACCAGAGCATGTGTCATATTCTACACACCCTCAGGCTCTGATAAGACCAAAAATAAGTTTTGATAGAAGATCTGTGGATGTTACAACACACCCCATGAACTCATACCTTTGAATAAAGAAAAAGATCCACCCACATCCTAACAGGCCAGACATGGCTGACTAAGTCCTGGTGTGCCAGACTTTATTGGCGTGAATTCAGTAGACAGTTGATCACTCTCAGATGAGCAATAAAGTTATGGTTGACTTTAACTTACCAAAGTATGGTTCCTGAGAGGAGCCTTTGATGCGTACACCCTTAGGCGATGATTCAATGAGGAAGTGTCTGACAAGATCTGTGCTGCTCTCCTCTGTTTTGATGACAGGACAAATGTTAGGAAAGACCAGATATACAAGCAGCCAGTGGAGTTAATATACAATATATCATATCAATATATATATAAACATTTTAAAGAGGCAGTCGCTGTTATTTCAAATGGATCATGGCTGATCTTTTTTACAAATGTATTATTTCAATATTTAAAGTATTTATCCTTAGCATCCTGTCCAACATGGTGCCCAGCTCACATAAGCTTACTATCCTCCAGGCAATCAAAATGTACCGACCCACAAATGAAAAAGACAAGATTTCGAATGATATAATTTTCAGTTTAACAGGATTTGCTGTAACCTATTATGGAGGTTACAGGGTACTTTAACCTGCCTCACATTTTCTATTAATCTCACCTAAACCAACTTCATTAAAAAGCCAACGCAATATATAACTGCCAGAGGGTAGAAATGAATCTGAATTGTTGAACTTAATTTGTTCATAAAGCTGAGTCCTGCCATGACTCCTTTTCTGGAATTACACATTTAAACACCACCATCGTGATCTTTAACAGCTGGGAGTGTCACGATTGTCCAAATCCACTAAACTCGGCTGCATAGTGTCAAGTGAGATAAAACACATGAATGCTGCTCTTCAGGACTGCCTTTATATCTGTCCACCCCATCTGCAAGGGAGGATGTAGCAGTTTGTAGTAAGCTTATAAGAAGCTCTACCCTCTCTTTATTTATCTAAGTTAAATTTGATGTATGGTTCTGTCAAGTGCTTCTTTTTTCATTTGAATGTCATTTCTAAGAGAAGCAGATACCCTCCTACCAACAGTCCTTGTACATTTTTGAAAATGTTTGTTTGTCTTCATTTATACTACACTGGTAATTGGTCCTGATAGATAACCTTGAAGCCAGCGGAGGAATCATACAACAGACAACACACTGAGAGCCTGCACAGTGAACTGTTGACAGCGTCTGACACAGTGCTCATATGTCTTTCAAATCCTACATACCTAGAAGAGTTGAACAAAAACAAATCTGCAAAATGAAGTGAGCCTCAAAATTGTTTTGTGAGTGAGTGAGGTCCATTTTTCCTCTACCTCTACTGTTTGCTTACAGTGCCATAAACAGCTGCGTTTCTTTTCTGTTTACACAGTGTGTACTGCGGATGGAAAAAATGACAGCACTGTCTCCTGCCTCACCGCACATAGCTGGATATCATCAGACTTGCCCGTTCGTATCAGCAGAGTTGGGTGAGTGATTGCCTGTGCCTTTCAGGTCTCTGGCATAAACACATGACAGCAGCACCGTGCCACACTATGCTCAGATTGTTTTTCTGTGATTGTGGTTACCGTGGCATTCAAGACTGTCTGTTTCCTGTATGTGCCCAAACACCGCTGTGACTGTTCGGAATTGCACGTGATTCAAAAGGAGTCAATAGCTCTGGCTGTTGCGTTGACGAGTAAAAGGTTTACCTGGGTGGTTGTTAGCTGTGAGGATGGCGGAGGTCTGGTCAACCTTCATGGCCAGACCAAAGCTGCCCTTGTAGGAGGTGCTGTCTCTCACCACAAATGTCCCTGCTTCCTTGTCCTTCACCAAGGCCTCAGCTAGAATCAGTTCAACACCACAGAAAATGCTTAGAGACATCATAATTTGCGTCTTATTACTGTATCTGTGCTGCAAAGGAATTGTATACAACTCAGGGGAAAATAACACTGGTACCGGCGAGATTGAAGTAACTTAAGAGCTTGACAGAGCTATTATGTATTCAGTTAGTCATCTTTTAAATTATGTTCTGAGATTCTCACCTTCTGCTCTGTTGATATGTGGACGGAACCAGAACTTTGAAGTGTCCATGACAAATTTCATTGAGGGCTGACTGCCACTGAAATGGGCTTGGAAACCTAAACAGCAATAAAAATAGGTCAGTGGGGTCAAACATTAAAAATGTGATAACTGCCAGCAAAAGAGACTACTGTGTCACATGCAACTCACTGTGAGGTGAAAATGGCTTTGAGTTGGACACAGGGATGGTCTGGATCAAATCAATCTCTGGTCCAGGAGACTGGATGTACAGATCCGGTTGTGGTGCACCGTTGACGAGCAGTATGGGAATATCAGTCAAGGACCCGGCAAGTGAAGTAGGACTGCTCTGTGCACCTTTGCTGTAAGGCTCCTGTAGATGTCCTTGCTTTATCAGCGAGGGCTTTTCTGGACTCTGTCTCATTCTGGAGCCATCACTGAAGGAGCCGGATGTCCAAGTAAGGATGGACTCTGGAGAGTCAGCATCTTCACTGGCCAGGGACAGGTTGCTATGTAGGGAGGAAGCCGATATGTTTCAAATGAACCCTCAACACCCAATATTCTTTTGCTTATGACAGTTAACATCAACTCGAATTTCACAGAAAAGCAGTAACCCTTCTCTTGTTTTCTAATTTGTAACATTATAATTAAATTATATAGAAAAGATATTGCCACATCCTTTTGGGAATGTATTTAAAATGTCCAGTTTCGGATTGTTATTACTGTCGTAAACCTTTGTTCTGCTGTCACAAAATATGTATCAGTCTGTATGTCAGCTTGCGAACAGGCCCTCATCAGCCTGTTAATGCAGTGGGTTTACAACTACGGCATATTTACCACTTGCCGCAGGAAAAAAAAGATGCATTTTTAAGACTTGTTTGCTGCAAGTTGTTTTAATCACGAGTTTTACCTGCCAAGGATGTAGCTGGTGTCTGAACATGTTGACATGGAGTGGAGCGAGGCAGCACTGTTTCTGTTGGAGTGTGACAAGCGCAGGGATCCTTGGGAACAGGCTATGTCTTGCCTCTGTGAGGGATTGCGTCGGGGTACACTTCCACATGGTAGAGGAGGCAGACAGGAAGAAGGGGAGCTGGAGAACACCAGTGTGCCATTGGGACTACAGCTGAGACTGTTCTGTGAAGGGATGTTTATACTGGGTGACACACACTGTACTACGGTGGGCGAGGAGCTGGAAGGGCATCCTCTAGAGACCAACACACACTGGGAGACATCTTCGTCTGAGCTGGAGTCATCTGAGGAGGGAGAGGAAAGTGTTGACAAGGGATTGTGAAATCCTGTGAAGGATGTGAAACAGTCAGCTGTTGAATGTTTCTCTGACTTCATGCTTTGGTTGCCTATTAGCAAGATGGGCTTGGCCTCCGCATGCAAACACACAGTCACTGCTGAAACACACCTGATAAAGACATTCATATTTCTAATGCAGGTACCTGCTTGCAGAGCTCAGGCCATTCCTTGCAGGCTGAATGCTTTGAATTGTGCATTTCTGCGGTTGCGATGATACCCAAACAACTAAGGTCAAAACTTGTTCATGTGCACTTGAGGATCTGTTTGCCTCACTGTGTTGTTGGTCTAGGAGTGATGTGAATTATGCCCTCAGGACACTGTAACCTGTGGTCAATGGCTGAGCTAGACATGACTTTTGCAACCAGAGTTACATAATAATGACTTACGCTCATACTGAGATAGAAAAGCTGACTGTTTGTGTCGGCAAGTGCTGGAAATCCTCTATTCAACAACAGGAAAAGAGTACTCATCAACACAGCGCCTGAATTGTTTTTGTTTTAATGTGGTGAAATAACTGTTGGATCGTCTGATTTCTCATCACTCTTGAACAGCTTCCTTAAAACTTGTTTGTCCCCACAACACATTGCCAGTTTCATAAACATACAACCAAACATCTTTTAAGAAAAGATTAGCAGGAAATCCATTTCTATGACTCTTGTGCGCACTTTCATCAAAGCAGGCACAGAAGACACTGCCGGTACCACCCTCATGTGTGAGTCGTTGGTGAGCTTCTCTGTGTCTGTAGCCTCACATGTGCAGGGTGTGGTACTAGTCTGGGCAGTAATCCCAGAACAGCTGAAGTGGTGCAATTACCCATGATTAAAGGCAATATATGATCTCAAAAAGGGAGGGTAAATTTCCCAAGCCCCAGGTTATGTGAACAATTTGTTTCATAAGAGTGAGAATAGTTTAGCTGTGTTCTGTGTCTCACCTCTGTAGGCAGGAGACTGTCCCTTTTTTACTTTGCTGATGTGTTAAAGTAAGAAGGAGCTGTAACAGAGCCGTTCGAATAGTGATGAAACAAAAGAACGCAACATAGAGCGGCTTCAGAGTCATACTGTACCTGTAGCAGGGCTGGTGCACGAGGGACTTTTGTTGACCTGAAGGGGTTCAAATGTTGGATCCAGTTCCAGGATGAGCTGGTTGAGATTATCCAGGGAAACGTCAAGATCAGCGTCACCATTGTCACCACTGGGCTTCACGAGAAAGGGATGTGGATGGACTGTCTCCTGCGAGTCCAGACGGATAGTTTGACCCACTCTTAGAACGTGATTGGGCATCATTTGGGACATGCCTTTCGCTGCAGGCATCATGTTAGGAGCACTCACAGTCTGCTGGGAAGACCACAGAAAGAGATACAATGGAGAAGGATCAATGACAGTATCACTTACCGGAGTGACACGCTTGCTATTGTCCCCTCTGCAAAACAGGTCCATCATTTCCCCACAGATTCTCATATTCATGGACATTTTTGAGAATGGCCATTATCATGCACTGTACTTAACAACCAATCTTAAACTTCTCATCGTTGTTTTCAGTGATTAAAGCAACAACATTTGCCGCCACCAGATTTTGATAATAGAAATATTCCGAAATAGATTGATAAATAAAGGTTTGCCATTGTAAACGCCCATTATAGTGTTGACCTAGACTTGCACAGTTCATCACTATAAAACTTGATGCCACAATGCATTCACTGCACTTGACAACAATTCATAACTTGAAAGTTGGTGTGGCTAATAATAAGGAAAATAAACAGTGTTCATCCTAGACGGTATGTGTTGCTCCAGTGTTTCCACATATTTCTCAATTCATGCATTAAACCACACACTGAAGAATGACACAAGCTGAGTAAATGGCTTACTTCAGTGCTGATATCAGCATGAATAACTGCTCAAGATGGGTGTGTCATACAGGGGATGATCAGCTAACACTGTGTCTCCCTCTATGCGACTGAAGTGAGGCGTGGTGCTCATTGAGTCACCCAGGTGACTACTTGTTACTATGGCTACACTAGTATTGTTTTTCCTACAACAGCCACAACTTTTAGGGTGAACTTTGTATTTTCTGTGGTCAACAGGCAAAATTCTGCTTCTTTTTTTTTCAAAACTTAAGGTCATTCAAAACATTGTTTTACTCTTGCGAAGCCCAATTGAGTTTCACAAAGCTTCATCTTGGTCAATAACATACTGGCCATGCATTGTGAATGCCATATGAGCTGTAATGCAGCTTTTGAGTTGTACACAGTTTCATCTTAGAAAATGAGAACAAACAGGAGGGGAACTATAATTTGCTTTAATCACTTCTACGTCCCCGCTAAGACTGCTTGACTAAAAATACACCAGTTTTAAAACTACATCAAAAATAGACATGAGGCAGTTCAATAAAACCTGAGCACTGTTGATGCTGATGTATCGTCGATTGAATAATATATCTTAAGATTTGGTAAATAAAGATTGACTTACCTTATTTTCTTTTGGTCTGGGCTCTACTGTTGTAATGCTGTTCGGCTCTCACGCTCCTCACTGTTTTACTTTGACATTTAGTGTACCGCATGCTTTTATTAATCAAATCCCAACCCTTTTCCCTGTAAGCCTATCAGCAGTGAGGCTCACTAATCCCTGTGGCTCCCACTGATGATGTCATCTTAGCAGTGTAAAGTTTATGGCCGGAGGGGTGGTGGGTTTTTTTTTCAGCAATAAAGTCAGATGAGCAGGCAGTGGTATGACTTAAACTTTTCTAGTGTGGTGGGACGTCATTCCATGGTGTTAGTTGTAATGTTGTTTGACCTTGCATATATACTTCTTTATAACATTAAGAAATTGAGCATGACAGATTATTGGGCTGGTGGGTGCATTTTAAATGACAGTAGTACAGTACTAAGACAAATCAACTAATCCTGTGTGCTGTACTATAATCTATCATCCTTTCCAGATATATTTTTATCACATTTCTCTGATTGTACTGCTGATGTTGGGTTGCAGCTGTAGGATTTTACAAAGCCTGTATGAGTTGGTTCATGCTACTAAAAAAATGTATTTGATTCATTATGGAAAGATAAAGTCTTTCCATAATGAATCAAATAAAAGGCTTCACCTTCAAGTTCTTTTACTACATATAAAAAGTACTAGTATTTCCTTTTTAGTAAGCCTGCACACTGTACATTTGTTTAAAATGAATTCTCTTTATTAGCACACTCTTAGTCAAGGGCAAGGAACATTTTGCTGTCTTTCTTTGTCCATAAAATATTAACGCAACCACAGCCTCCGTTTTAGCACTTAACTTACCTCATTGGATTGTTCTTCTTGAACAAGGCCATACATTTCACTGGCCCTTCGTATTATTTTGAAGATATCCATTTTATCTAGCTGAACAGTCCTGAACTGCTGCAGGAAGCTTGGTGTCCGGAAAACTTTGCTGTGAGATTTTTGACAAGTTCTTGTTGTTGAATTTCTGGTGACAAGACAGAGACATTTCTACCCAGAGACTCAAATGACATCCAGATTTGTTTTGAGTGAGACACTTAAATTTCCCTAGATCTAAGTGAAGTTCTGACCTGGATTTCTTGTGAAGTGTGGACTTGTGGAAAGCAAGTTGAATTAGCTTCTAAATGACTAAACGCTCTTTCAGTTAAAGCTAAACTAAAGTGATGTAGATGTCAAAAATTGTTGAACTTTTCCTGACTGGCTAATACCTGTATGGTATTTTTGATTACTGTAACTTCAACTTAAAAGTAAGAAACAATCTTAAATCCAGCTTCTCCAAAATTCTGCTGTAAAATAACTAATTAAAACTCTAATCTAGTATCTAAATCTAGTATCTAAAACTATATACTTTCCTTTTTCTGCAGTTTAAAACACTGGCTTTAAGTTTAAATTTGAAATTCTTTTCATTACATACACACCTTACTTACATAGAACTTTTTTATTTTATTTAATGTAATAAGTAATTCTGAAGTCTTGAGTTAGTGAATTTAATCTTATTTATTAATTTTTTTTATTTATTCATTCATTCATTTTACAAGATGAAAAAAGTGAAAAAAACAGCATGTGTCAGTTGTTTTTTCAATCGGTAAAATTACGTTGAATTTTTTTCATTAACACTCTTGAAATTCAACTGTACACTACATCCAATACAGCAATATAAACAGAGCCTTGTTTGAACTAAAGAGAATACACAAACAAAGAGACAGACACAAAAATAACAAAAAACTGGTAAAAACCAACATAACTGTCAATTATATGATAACTTCTGCTATGTACATAGAAAATATATTGAGACTTTAATCCTGATTGAATTGGTTGTTATCCGCGCTGAAGGAGCTTTAAGGCGAGAATGTGGTGGTTGTCTCGGTGTCAGTGGCTCCTGAGCTCCTCCTCCTGCCGCAGGTATACCTGAAGAACCTCTCCTGGCTCATGCAGCCCCAGTCCTTTAGCAGCTTCAGGAGGTCATGACGAAACTTCACACCGATGAAGGCGTAGACAAAGGGGTTCAGGCAGCACCTCATGAAGGCCACGCACTGGGTGACGTCACTGGCGTAGAGGAGCCTGTTCTCGTAGTTGCAGTTTTCAGTTCCTCCTTGTGCTGTGAGTATTGTGTTCCAAAACAGGACCAAGTTATAGGGCACCTGGCTTACCAGGAAGACAGTGACCACAGCGAGAATCACCTTGATGGCTTTATTGCGTTCAAAGTTACGAGCCTGGCAAAGGGTCTGCACAATGCCGCTGTAACAGAAGCACATGACCAAGAACGGGAGGGCAAAAGCCAAAACCATCTGGCCCGACTGGATGGGTACACGGAGCAGGTCACCAGTGCTCGAGAAAGTGGTACATGTGTTGTTAACGATAGCGGTGTACTTAATTTCCGGTATGGAGAAGATCAGTGCCAACACCCAGATGACAACCGATGACACCTTGCTGAGAAACATTGCTCGGGAGCGATGGCGGTGAGCGGACACGGCCTTGGCGACGGCGAAGTAGCGGTCAACGCTGATGGAGCAGAGAAGTAACATGCTGCTGTAGAGGCTGACCTTGTAAACAGTGTACATGGCCTTGCACACCCACAGGCCCAGCACCCATTCTGCCATAGAGCTCGCTGCCCAGAAGGGGAGCGACAGAGCAAAGAGCAGATCTGCAAAGGACAGGTTGAGCAGGAACACATCTGTCATGGTCTTGAGACGCTTGAAGTAGAAAAAGGTGAGGATGACCAGTAGGTTTCCTGTCAGGCCCAGAAAGCAGATGAGGGAGAAGAAGGATGGCATGAACCAGAGGCGGAACAGGCGGTTGGAATCTTTCGCACAAACCACAACATAATCGTCGTAATTTATGCTGGGAAGGTCATAGTCTTGGTAGTTTATGGTGGTTGTATTGTTTCCTTGCTGAGACAAGCAGGACTGTAATTAAAAGACAGATTCAGATCATCAAATAAACGCAAGTAAAAACAATGACATGTACATCAGAAAAACTACCTGCTCTTCACTGAACTCTCCCACCCCCAACCCTCACCCCCGACATTTTGTTTTTTGGTATACCTGTAGCATCCACTTCCTTAGAGGAAATTGTACTTGTGAGGGGAAGGTTGTGGTTAGTTCGTTACTTGTTGTTTTCACCTCAAAGTGGATGCAAATTGCTATATACATTTGTCAACATCTTGTTATCTTTCATGTCTACAACTGTCATCAAGAGGTCCTGCATTTGTGTGTGTTTCTTACCTTAACATTCATTAACCATATCAGCACAGCTGGCAGAAGCTTTCGGAGATCTGAAAAACAGATGGAGTGAATTTTCAGAAGATTAACACTGTTACAGTATAATGATAACATCCTTAATAAGTAATTCACTGTGTGATATGATATGTGTAATAGAAGGATCAGTTAAAGGGGGAACTTCGATTAAGGACTACAGTCACAACAGATCACAATAGAAGGGTCCGACTGAGGCAGCAAAAGCCAAAATATCTTAAATTTTATTAGTATGGGTTAAAAAGAAATGCAACCCATAGCATCTTTCTTTAAACCCTACCTGCATGGTAACTGCCTACACCTTTCAAACTCTTTAACTCAAGTTTGTAACCCAGTTTTGCTGTTACTAAGGTGCAGTCTCCACGCCGAAACTGAGAATCTGATGACATTATCAGGGTTATTTTCCCAAAGACCACAAAAGACATTTTACAGGTGTTCTCACAGGCTGAGTAGTACTCCTCACTACTAGTTCATTGACCTGTAAATGGAAAATTGGTGGACTTCCCCTTGTCTTATTTTCTGTTGTAAATGCTGTTCTTACCATTCTTATTTCACAAGTAATGAGCTTCCTGTTAAATCGGTGGTAATGTGAATTCAAATCAGCTCATTGACAAAAAGGATTAGTTTTGCATTTTTGATGAAGCTCACAGTAGTAGTCAATAGTCCCAGTGTTAATGTTAAATTTGATTAAAGTGCACCATTTTACAGGTTTTACACATTTTCTCTAGTTGCAAAAGGGGGCAGACAGAAACCTCTTTTTCAAACTACCTTTGTTAGTTATTGTTTATTGCAGTTATAATATTAGATATTATCGTTTAGTAGTGACAGTGGTTGGCAGATTTCGGCGACATCAAAAATAAGATTGGCTGATATATGACAACACTTCTGACTGATTTACAGATACTTGAAGTGAACCACACCAAATGTGTCTGTGGTGCCACGTTGTGTGCACTTCAATCATTTGGAGCACATTGTTGAACAGGTTAAAAGTAGAAGTAGCTGATTAAAGAGGTTACACATTCTTTTCACTCCCTGGTAGCAAAAATACTTGTCACTGATTATTTTGATACCAGAAGTCTAAACAATTACTTTTTCAGATTTGCACTTTAAATTATTAAGATTAACTTTTAAATTCTTGAGGTTTCCTCTTAAACACAATCATTCCTATGCATTAATTCACAACTACTTATGCAACATTATTTTAAATGTCTTATTGTCTAAATGTGTAGTTAAACTCTGATAAGGTACTCACCGCTGACAGAAGTCATGTTGACTGAGAGTAGTATGCTGTAGGTAAGCCACTCGACACAGATGAGATGAATGTCTGTGTGTGGTGGTGGTTTCCCCTTGTTGAAATGAAAAAAAAAAAAAAACCTGCCGTTTTTTTCCAGCGCTCGAGTGTCATGTGAGAAAACCACACAACTGAAATGAGTACAAAAAATGAACTTTTTTTTACAGATAGTGAATTTTCAATGTATGCTTTATTAAAAATTTGAATTAGATAAGTTCAAACAACAATGATGTCTATCGTTAGGCAATAATATATAACTCTCAGGCAACTTTGACATTAAAATGTTATATGAGACCCCTGGCCACTGTGACTCAAAAGATAAAAATATAACCACTTCCTGTTATACGAGTCCCTTTATTATTAATATGTGTTCTGAGGGGCAACATTACATTTATGCTAAGATAAAAAAAAAAATGTCTGTCATACCAAATGATTGTGGTAGAATCTACTCTTAAAGACATATCATGTTTGCATGGAAGGGACTACCTGAGAGGGAGAGGGGGTTGAGGAAGAAAGTCTTGAATGCAAATGAGATATTTCAGGCTTCCTGTTAGTGAAACTATGATTGTTCAAAGCTACACACGGCAGCCAGTAGATGTTAATTAAGCACTTAATGGTGGACAGTGCTCTGTGTAAGCAATAGTGCCAAGTACTATGGTTAATATGCATTAATCTTTTTTGAAGATTAAAATGTTAATGTTGACAAGACATCTTGCTTTTTAAAGATATCATTTAGTGTGCTTGGCGATATGCAGTTGTATTTCCTTTTTCTGTTCGTGGTTGGTCTTGGACAGTAGATGAGGTCTTGCAAACTTACCCTTTAGCCCACTAGTTCATAGGAGCTGTACAGCTTTCTGCACACCTGTATCTCTGTGGTTGTGGTTTGTAGCTTTCACTTGAGGCAGTGCTAACCACATAGTACAAAACGTGGCAAGCTGCAATGCTGTGGACCTCTTTCACATTCAAACAAAAGCAGTGTAAAATCTGATGATTAAAACGATGTCACGAGAGGTTGCATCTAGAGACAATATCGAGCACAAACCTTTAATCACCTGTCAGGTCTAAGTCCTTCAGGCTTTGATGCTGAATTGTATTTCATGCACAACTGAACATTCAAGAATGCCTGTCTGCACTAAAAAACAGGAAATCAGAATAATTCCCTCTCATCTTACCCACTTCCCTTACCTGTACTGTGCAAAGGACAAATATGCTCTATGCAAGCCCTGTATGCAATGACTGTTTGACACAAAACTCAACAACCTTTATACACTGATAAGATCATTAATGGAGCAAAGTTTAAGTTTTGCATTAATATGTTAAAGTCACCATTATACATTTCAAGTGATGCATATTTGTACCATACATTTTGATTTATATTCATTTATGCTAAAAATGAGATATCTTTTCAGGGTAGAAAAGTTTATTGGTATAAATATGCAAAAGGAAATCATTTTAAGACTGCATGTTTATGACTGTTCTTCAAGCTGTTTCACAACATGTAAATCCATGTCTAAGCAAACCTCGTTACACTGTGTACACAATTACGGTACATTTAAAAGTCGGAAAATTGCAATATTGATCATAACACAAATGTTCTAAGCGTACTGCTTTTGATTTGATTGACAGCAAGCAAACTTGAGAACACTGGTAGTTGAGCTTTGTACAGCATTGATGATCTTATGATATATCTAATGCATGGACTTGGCCAGGCCCAGCACAACCAATGCACAAGTATAATAAAAATGCTTATAATAAATAACAAATGTAACTACTACTAATGACTACAAACTCCTGAGACAATACTGTCACTGTAATACTGATACAGAGAGTAAACAAATATTCTCCTGACAAGGAGATGGTCACCCAGCTCCACTCTTCACAAGTATGCAACTTATTTCAAAACAACTGCAACATGCAAAAATAACAATGAAAGCAACAATGACACTACAATACAAAGGACAACTTTAAATATAACACTGAGCAATGTTTGTTTTATGCGACAGCTTTTTTCATATAGCAAGTCTTAATTTGTGACGATCTGGGAACTGCCAGACATAGTGCTAGAGATATGTATCAATATGTGCTGAAGAGGGCCTGTATGGGGTCTTCGGTGCTTTCACATGGGCTTATGTGGCACTTATTTTCGACAGGACCATTGCTTTGTCGGTTTCAAGTGCTTTACATTTCATTCATTTATTTGTATTCAAGCGCATGTATGGGAGTCGTAGGCTTTCAAACTCAACCTAAATTTCATCGTTGCCTCAAGCTTGTGAAACACTAAGCCCATCTGAACGCTTTGACAAACTGAGATGATACTGTGCAATATATGTTCTCAGAGGATGATATCAGAGCCTAGCAGAAGTAATGACAGCCTTGCAATTCACAGACAGTCAGGTGTTGAACTCAGTTAGCTGCTCTTGCTTTGCTTGGCCCCTCTGAGGGCTCACTAGTTGGGGCATCTTCTGTCTGAGCAGAGGTGGTCTCTGAGCCTGTGTTACTGTCGCTGGTTCCCTCTTCCATTGCTCCCTCTGGGACACTCTCCTTGTCCTCTGACGCCCCCTCCTCACTGCCTAGGTGAGCCTCAGGCTCCTCTGAGGCCTTGGGCTTCCCTAAGTAAAAAAAAAACAAAACAAGACATGATGTTAAAAAAAAAAGTCAGAGGGGGACTTCCAGTTGATAGGTGGATGGAGCAACTCTAATTTTTATCCTGACCAACTCTTGCCTTTTTGCAGTGACCTCAAAAGGCACCAAGTCGAGCAAAAACGAAAATGCCGGCTTGACACTGGAGGCTTTCACCACATTGCTTGAGCAACACTCCGATGCACTAGCAGCCGAGTTCAAAACATAATTTAGCCTGCTTGACTCAAAGTTAGATGAATTGTGGCTCACAGTCAAGGTGTGGCCAACGTGGTCTCTCTGAATGTTATTACGTTTCAATTTAAGTTTGCACTGTGAGCGTCAAAATGTCACAACTAGTCCACCTTTTAGGCTGAAACTATTTAAAAGGCAGGTTAGCCTATGTTCGTTCACTATTTCATATGACTGTCTGAGGTGGAATTTTATTCAGCTTGTAGTAGAGGCCTGGAGTTAGTACTTAGTGTGCACCTTTTGTTGCCTGTAGTCTCATTCTAGAGTTTGTCTAGAGTTTCCATGGTCCTGTTGTAGGGTTAATGTTTAATCCAAAAGGATGTTTGAGAGGTGTTTGATTCTATTACATGCTACTGGAGCTGTAGTTAATTTGGTTTAAAGCAGAAAGAGTTGTCATTGGGCAATGTCTGTTATATTATACATTATATATTACATTGGTAGTATTTGTAAACGTGTATGCCCCTAACTTAGAAATTATAATTTTGCAGAATTTATGGAGAAAGAGAGCCTTTCTTCCCCCCAATACTAATATATCCCCTGAAACTATCCTATGAAGAGCGATCAGATTTGGTCCACCAAATTGGAGAGATTGACAAGCAATATGCTCGAACTCAAGGCCCGAAAAACAAACTCAAAACCAATTTGACCTGCTTACAATAAGCTCGAGTGAACACTCTCTTTTAAAAAAAAAATAGGCCATATTTTACATACTGTATATGGAGACAAATCTAAAAAAAAAGCTTGCTAACCAACTTCGCTCTAACACAAAGCTAAATACTGCTTAGATCTGAATGCCAAATAGCCACATAACTTCAGATCACTGGCAAATTAATAGCCCTTTTTAGATAGAAAAGGCAGCACATTTGCTCCAAGGTAAGGACGGCAATGTGCCGGCCTGTCTTTCTAAAACGGAGGCGTAATATTCCTCCTTTTCCAAAAGCCGCCTCTGAGGTAGGCGTAAACATGTGACGTGACGTGAAGCTCGAAGTTGGGCTGTGAACAATGAAAACGAATTTGACTTAAGTAGAAATAAGTAGTAAGAAATAAGAGCTTTACATTGCACCCCATTGGAGTTTAGAACTGGGTTCTTAGCGGGGGGCTTTTAATTTGAAAGTAGTGTCCATTCTTAGCTTGCTGACACAACAACAAGCTAATACAACCAAACAGCTACAGAGACCGAGGACACGCTAGCATCTCCTGGATCTCAGCGGCTGTCCAGTTGCTCATTTTAATGTCCGCGGATGAAGCGATGGACTGACTGCTATTATCAGCTGTGTCCTGGTTTTAAAACTCCCCGGCTGTGGGTCGCACAACAGTGCAGGTCATTGACACCTCCGCCCATCTCACGCAGGGGCCGGCACTTTGCGTCAAATCGGAGGACCAAAACAGACCCCCAATTTGCCGGCCTCTGTCTAAAACCGCGGACCAAGCCGTCAAAAGGACGGGCAAATTGGCGGCTTGGTGCCCTGTCTAAAAACGGCTACTGAAACATTGAGGGACTTTTATTCCCAGCTTTACACCTCAGAGTCTCAAACCGATTTTAATGCAATTCTTGACTTCTTAAGCAGACTCAATATTTCGAAACTTTCATAAGACTTCAGGAAGAGGTTGGAAGAGTCCATGTCACAGGCAGAAATTGTTGTAGCCATTTCCTCAATGCAGTTAGGCAAATGTCCAGGTCCCAATTGTTTCCTAGCAGAATTTTTGAAGACATTCTCTCCACTTCACTCCCCACAGTTGTGTTCGGTCCTGTCTGAATCCTGCAGACAAGTTTCTCTTCCGCTATCATTTTCCATGGCTCATATTACTTTCATTGCCCAATCCATTGCGCCTTCTATGGGCATATCTTACCCCTAAACATGGATGCTAAGATCTTATCTAAGGTCCTAGCTTGGAGACATGAGAACGTCCTTCCGACATTTATATCCAAAGACCAAAATCAGATACTCACTTCAATTTTTGAACCGAAAATTCCAGGAAGCATGGGCCTTTTTTTAACTATATTCCAGACCCTGTAAATGCTTCATTTTTAAGTACAGCTTACCTACATTACACACTCATCCAGCGCAAGTCCTTGGTCTGGCAGCTAGATATTCATATGTATAGCTAACGTGCAGTGACTGGGTAGGAATTGGTTTATTGTTTGTTTTATATACAGTATATATACAGTACATCCTTTGGTTTGTTTAATGTTGTTTATGTTCATTGACATTCTGTTTTTATGTTGACATTGGTGCCAGCTGCTGTTATTATATTCTCACTCTTCTTTTCAGTGAATGAACAGCACTGCACTTTTGTTATTCCCTGCAAAACCTTGAAAAACAAACAAATAAAAATAACAGTAAGACAGCAGAAGGCACAAATAATGTCCAGTATTGCCCACCTGGTGTGTCAGTGGTGCTGGATTCTGTGTCCTCTCCTTCCTTGTTGATACTTTCACTGAGAGCGTTTTGCTGGGACTTGTTGCCATGTGTTGCACAAATGTGTTTTTCTTCCTCTGCTAAGACACAGGTTGGGGCCTCTCTTGCACCTCGGTCTCCTGCATCCTTCTCTCGTTCTGCCATCCGTTTGCGGGCTGCCTCTTCTGCTGCAGCAATCTCTGCAGAAATCTTCTCCATGTCCACTTCCACTTTCATACAACACAGCTTAGGAGGACAGTCATGGGGGATTTAATGTAGAAAGGTAAAAACAACTGCTGCACTCTAAGCATGCTTTAATCAACATTTTTTACATTTAAGTGCACCGAATGAGCACATATATCTGTTCTTAACTACAATTTAATTAAGTGAATGGATGCTGTAAGAAGCAATGTAAAAGGATGAATTGCGCCATCTGTTGAGCACAGCAGACAGTGCATTCAAATGCACAGTGCTGCATCTCATTTCAGAACGACAGTTATTATGGGGGCTACAAATTGTAAACGATGACAGATATATGATTGCCAGAACATGTGGATGGAGTTAGCAGCAGCTGGTGGCTGTAAGGCAGGCGTAGGCTGGCACATAACCAGAGCTGCGCACGGTACAGCCACACATGCAAAATTAAGCTTGCGTGCGAGTAAGCAATGACCAAACTCCATGTAAAAGATGCCGTACCCTTTTGAGCTCATTTGTGAATGATTCTGTGGCATCGATGAACTTTCTTTTCTTGTCCTGGTGGCGGTCTTCAATCTGAAGCAACTCTGCCTCCAACTTTCTCTGTCACAAAAGACACACAGACACCATTATTAGCACACAAAACACAAAGGTTTCTGCTAAATGCCATCATCATGTGAACATTAGAGGACCAGAACTTAACGTACCTGATGAACCATTAAAGACTGGACTTGGCGTTTCAGGACCTGCATGCGAGCAGTTGTAACAACTGAGCGCACATCTGGGACTACACTCTCACTCAGGATCTCACTGATCAGACGGTGGTTGCGTTGGAAACGAGATGCAGCTGAGTGCTTTATAGAAAACCCATCGTCATAATCTGTAGACATGAAAAACATCTGAGTTGTTAGTATTTTTCTAAGGAAATATATTTTTACACACCTGTCAAAGGGCGAAGAGCAGAGATTTGTCAACAGTCATCAACACCAAGTATGAAAGGCTTCTGCAAACTATGGCACAAATGATACAAAACATATAATACAAATACTGCTGTATCAGGACACTATAAACAAAAGGGGATATTGCTCAATATTTATATACAGAGTTAGAGTTAAATACAGACCATTATGTCAAAATACATCCTTAAGCAAAGCGGAACCGTTATTGTTAGGTGAATTGGACAAGCGGTTAATTACAACCCACTGTATGTGGACAGATGTAGTCTGCAATTTTCATTCGTCAGCAAATGTTGGTCTGAAATGTATACTCCTTTGCCATTTAAATGCTGTGCTTTCATACAATAATCACCTCAAGTTACTTTTTCCACACTAAAGAATTAAGTCCAGATGGATTCAAATACTATCTTTTATATATAACCTTAATACAAGGTAATATATATATATATATATATATATTTCAGCTTTGTTCAGATGTATGTGAAGATAACAGTATTACACGAATCCTCAAGTCACTGAATAGATTTTTTTATTACTATCATACACATGGCACTCTTTTGGCTTTGTTGTGGCTTAACTCAGCTAAACCCTTTGTGTGATGACACAAGAGCTCAAAGTGGATGTCGCCTGAATTTACAAGTGCTGTGCACACATGTGTGCACATTTGAAACTTTCCGGAGAGCAGAAATGAGTCTCATCTGCCATGTCTGCCAGGTGCTCACATAGGTTGTCTGACACCAAACCGGAAACAGTAAGTGAAGGTTATACATTCTGAAGGTAGTGTATGAGAATGAAGCTTCTCTTATGTTCACAAATTCACGATTCTGCAGGATTAATGTAATTGCAGGTTATTTTGAATGACAGAATTTAAGTAAAACAATGGTGCTTCCTGAATTTCTAATATTGCCTTGATTACATTACAAACATAAACTTTCAACAAATATGATTAATTTAAGTTAATTGGGTTATGCTGTTTGTTCTACTACCAAAAATAATCAAAACACAGACTTCTCACAAATGCATTTCAAATCAGAGCATGATAGATCTGTCCTTTGCTTTAGACTTCATGTCTCTAGCAGGGACTTCATCTCTGCGAGCTGCTTTGATACTGTTGAGAATGGGAGAAATGGGGATACGACAGCAGCTTAGAGTCAAACTTCTGACAGACTTTATGTATTACTAAAGCACAATCTCTAAATGTGTAGCCACCAGGAGAGTTAAATCTTATTTAATCATTGACGTACGTGCAGTCTGTTGAGAGTTAAATCTTATTTAATCATTGACGTACGTGCAGTCTGTTGAGAACATAACCCACTGGGATACCAGCTCTGACATTTTTATGGTCTGGGGTGTTTCTAAATAGCAATTGGATTTATCTGTAGTTTTCCTGTACATCATTATCTTCTACTGTAACCCAGCCAGACACCGACAAGCATCATTTCCTTGAGGTGGGTGTAACTCTAACGTCTCCTTCTGGCTTTTGTGTCTAACATGTGTGTGTGTGTGTGTGTGTGTGTGTGTGTGTGTGTCTTTAAAACAACAGAGAAAAGAATGTAAATTTTGCAATTATGTCTAAACCAATGGCAAGAATATCTTCAAAATGTAAACAGTTGTGGAAAACAAAGACACATTTTGTTTCATTTTGCAGCTTCAAGGCAAAAATGGCATTTCAAAGGTAGCATTACCAAAAATGTGGATAGTTGTAGCAGTGTAGGAGGAGGGGAAAAGATAACAGTCTCTGGGTGTGCGGACTGGTAACTCTGTGTGGTCGTGCTACAGTAATTACAGCTCTGTCACAGTGCTCTAAACCTTGGGAGACAAAGCATTTAGCTGAGTGGCCTTACCATCTGGATCCTCTGCTGGCTGAATGCTCATGTAAGGCTCTCCCTTGTCCAGTCTGGACTGCCTCTGGCGGCTCTCCTCTTCCAGAGCTGCCTCGGCCCGGCTTTTTGCATTGACATAGGCCAGGTAGGCTGGCGAATTGTGATAGGCCTTCATGCTCTCATTATATTCAATCTATGGTGGAAAAGATGACAGGAATGACGAGGAAACAGAGAAGGCAAGCAGACACTACATGTGGACCCTTGTTCAATCAACTAGAACAACATAAGGAAAGAAGAGGTTTACTGAGGACTGTTAGGATGGAAAGAAGGATGACTGGAGGGACCCACAACTCTGGGAGACACATCTAAACGTCACCCATCAGAAAAAAACCCATAAACACCCCTTGTAAAACAACCAACCTTCTCTGCTTCGTAGTCATTCAAATAATCCTGTTTCTCCTCATCAGTGAGGTCCCTCCACATGCCACCGATTATCTTCCCAATTTCCCATAGCTTCAGATCAGGATTGGAGGCTTTTACTTGATCCCAAACCTGGTGATGAGAACCAGACATGGGTGTGGGGTTGGGTTGGGTTGGAGGGGCATTAAGTGGTTATCTCTTTGCAGAGAGGTCACAAACCAGAGGAGGCCGTGTGCTTTAAGCTCCATCTCCAAGTTGATAAATCCCACTATGTGGTGTGGACAATCCTAGCTGAGTCTTGACATAATATGGCTTCACACCTAACTCCATAAACAACTAGTAGTGTCTCAAACAAAATGTATGTCTTACTGATTCTGAGCTGATAGAATATCTTTAAAGCAAACATCCCTGTCGTCCAACAGAGCACATGATGATGCAAAAAGTAGCAATTATACACTGTGCACTTACCTTCCGACTATATCTCATATATGGCATCAATGGCTTATCAGGTGGCTTGGGTGGCTTTGGGATATTTATTCCAGAGGAATTCTGGTAAACAAAGAAAAGTCATCTTAAGGCATGGTTGATGTTGAGTGATCAGACAACCATTCAGACACTCTTGCTAAGCTAGGCTAAGAACACTTGTGAAACTATGAGCAGGTGCATAGTTAGCTATGTTAGTGTTAAATTATAATTATAAAAAATGAGACTTGGAATCAAATACAATATGCATCAAAGTAAATTTGTGTCACTGAAATGAAAATAATTTAATTAATGTCAGTTTGAGGCCAAACATAACTCAGGAACCCCACAGAGTACAATGGAATAGCGCTGACTGTGAAAAAAATACAAAAATCTCAGTTAAGCGGAGATTTGCCCATAATGCCATTATCAGAATCAGCCAACCCCAGCTTGCATGCAGTGACTAAATTACTGCTCAGCAGCCAGAGCCATGCTGAGCTGCGAGTTTGTAATACCATGGCAACACTGATGGCATGGGTTACTTAGGCTGTCGGAAATGCAGACTTTGAAAGGCAGGTGGTATTTGAACACACACAGATGGACTTTTGGCCAGTCTGCACTGTGATGGAGGTAGCAGAGGGACTTTGGAATGACACTCATTTCAGAGTCTCAGTCATGGATTAATGTTAGGCTTCTTATACTGACTGTTCTGCAGTATCTGCTATTTGAATGGTGGAAACGCAAAAATGCATCTAATGTCATTTGCTCTAAGCAAAGTTTAACTTGAGAAAATGCAACTGATGCTCGCTAGGCTTATCCAGTGTCTTACTTTGCCAACTTCTGTCTGCCTGACATTTCAGTCACTTAGTGTACTCTGTTAATATTCATACCGTTACCCGACTGTTGCTGCTTTGGCTCCCTCCCAGTCTGTAGTTGTTGTAGGCAAGGTGGCTGTATGGGTTGTACCCCACAAACCCGGCAGTGTTGGGCATTTGCTGATGGAAACAAATGAGACAGAAATACGGATGAGAAATGACACAAAAGAAGAAGGAGGGGGTGCAAATAAATAATAAGCTGGGAAATGCAAAATAAAGAAACTTGCATTCATGCTAGGGCTATAAGAAAATGACCTCTTCGGAAGCAGCGGTGTATAAGCACATCAGTTTGTGTTAATAACGGTTGTGGATTCAACAAAAAGCTGATCTTTTTGAAAAATATAGTCTTGTAAAGAACCTGCAGTACTCAATTTAAGTCTCCAAACAGCAACATGAACTGAACTTTGGGTACCCTGATAACATTTGGTGCAACAGTCATACTTACAGTTGTGGGGGCAGGGGGAGGGGGAGGGGCATAAGATGGTCTCTCTGTTGTGAAACAAAAGGTCTAAATCAAACACCAGCCTTGGTCAAGTGAACTAACAGACAATTTCCAATCCTCTAAGTCATTTAACCATTAAGTTTACCACATGCCAGTCATGTTTTCAACAAATGCTTTCTTTCTACATGAAATAAAACCATCCATAACAAACTAGGCCTATATCAGCGGAGTTCTGTTTAACCATTAACTTTTATGATATTTAAGTGTTATGGTTATATGGAAATGTATCTACATATGCATTTTGATACCATCACATACAAAGGATTTAATACGAGAACTAACGAAAACACTCCCTTCTTACTTGACATCTTTGTAGTGAGGAGTGGGTTATCAGTCTACTCCGGCCATTGGCTCTGCAACAAACACATATAGAGTGGGACAGTGGGAGTCAGTATCGTATGCATGGGAGTAGTTGTGTTGACAGTGTGGTTCATACATCGCACAAAACAAATAGATGACGATGATGAATATCAGACGACAAGGCTGGCTAACGATGGTTTGCATTCGATGTTACCTTAGCTTAAAGTTAGCTAAATGTGAACACGGACCGTTGGATATAACGTACAAGCCATTTCATGTTAGCAACAGAAGTGGCATCAATAACAGCGCTGATCTGCTTCAGGTTGCATTAAAAGCCAAAGTAATGATGATTATTTGTTTATTATGAGTGAAATAGCACTGGTAGTTGGTTTTAGGACGGGCTGGTTTTCACCGTTCATCTGTCCATCTTGTGCTACACCTTTGCGGGATCAAATAAACAGGAAGTAGCGCTAACTTAGCTAGCAAGCTAGCAATAGCATGCTAACGTAGATAGTCATTTTTTGTTTGTTCAAAGCCAGTTTATTCAGTCTAGAGCGGACGTCAGTATGAATGAAGCGTTGGTCAACGTCCATGACTACGGCTACGTGTAATTATACTGTTAGGACAGTAGACATACGATAATAATGCAGTGTGTTTAGCCTGGCTCGTCAGCTTAATTGACGTTAAGGTTAGATGATCTGAATAAGCAGCAGGCTGACGGCTAGCTGGCTGCGTAGCTTAGCTGCCTAAGCTAAATGAAAAGAAAAATGACATCTCTGAGATTAGCATGCAACGTTTAGTCCGACCAACGCATCTAGAGATATACACAATCCTATGGATTCTGATGGTGACAAGCAAGCATGTATGCTGAAGTGCTGGCCAGAAAACTCACCCTAAACCCTTTAGTCCAAACCACAGAATGTACGTTGTGACTTTGTGAGGGAGGGCTAACCACCTAGCTCAGAGAAAGAGTCCCCACAATAAACGAATGAAATGGGGTCCACTCATAAGATTCCTGCAGAATCTTCCAGAATTGCACCCCCACCCTCTTCTCATTACAGCTGTTCCTTGCTTCGATGCTGATGCTCATCGCGCTCAGCTGTCACTGCTGCAGCTCTGATTACCGCAGAAACATCTTAATTCTGAGGAGTAGTCATTCCATACAAAGAAAAGGACATGGTATTAGAACAGCACAGCTAAAAAGGATTACCTTCATGGCTTCATCTTGGAGTTGCAGATGTAATTATAATAAGACTTGTCAGAGACATAATGAAGCTTGTTTGTTTTGAGTTGCATTGAAGCAGTTGACCTACATAACTACCCCGGCTGCAAAAGTCTATTTAAAAAAAAAAAAAAAAGAAGAACTTGTGCCATGCAAGTCCAGTTACTCCACAGTTTACACCTATTCTTGTTTATGACAAGATAATAATCTCAGGCTATATTAATACAAAATAAATGTAAATGATTTATTATGCCACCATAACATAAGTTTCATTATGAACACTTCACAAGCTACTAGCTTATGAGAAAATCAAGGTTGCCCCATTCACTGCTCCTTTGTTTTGAGAACTGAAATACCTTGCATTCTTTTTCACATTGTTCGACAGCCGCCCAGGTCAATAGATGTAATAGTGTGTTCCCCAAAGACAACAGTCCAAATCCTGTAGGATTTAGCCTACATCTCTGTCCATTCAACCTAAGTAGTACTTGTTTTGGATTTGTTAATTGATTGTGTTTATTGTTACCCTGTTACTTTATGTTCACCCTGCACACTTTAGAGCTTATTTGATTTCTGCTTGACCTGCCTCCTGTATAATATGCATACAGACACTGCTGTGATCTCACCTGCAGGTGTGGTGCTTCGTCTTCTTTTCATGCATTAGACAATGGCCAGAAAGCTGGCTGGATGGAATGGGGGTCCACATTCTCCACAAGGCATGGCCAGGACCTTGTTTAGCATTGGACACCTGTGATGGAGTTCAGCAGAAGGTGGGGTGGAGGTCACATGCCAGCTGTAAGCTACTGGGCAGGCTTAACGCAGACACTAACACAGGGCCTCCCAGGCACAGCTGTGGGATTGTGGATGCCCAGAGGCAGAACAGGTCCTGTGACATTTTGAATCAATAAGAGGGAATCCCATAGAGCTGTTCTTGTGATGTAGATTCAGACCCACTTCGTAAGCCTGTAGAGCTCTCCCAAATAGACTCAGGCAGTGGAACTAAGCAGACTTGAAAGTTTACTCTGGTGGTAGACAGTGGAGGTATTTTTAGACACTGCGCTACTCAGATTATTATGACGTATCATTCAAAGGGTATTCCTAGGGCAAATACCATGAGTATTATCATTTACCTTTCTGTCTAACCAGCATTCACAATAGAAACATCTGAACATTTTTTTTAAAGCTTAAATAAATATATGTAACTAACACACCTTGACACCGAATAAGACCTCTCGAGAGATTAAGTTTGCCGACCGCTACCTTGTGTAGTTTTAGCAACCTCAGAAAAGACCGCAAGATAACAATTCATTGCAGTCTATGCCTCCACCAAGAAACCGCCATCAAGAAGGCACTCAAAGCCACAAATAATGCTGCACCAAACCTCAGCAACAGTGCAAATAGGGTCCCAGCACATAGTTCGAGGCATCAAACATCTGCTAGCTTTGCCTGATTTCTATTGAAAAGACAACACAACTCACCACTCTCCTCCAGCAGCTTGCTCGTTGTGAGGAAGCCCTGACAAGTCAATTACCGAGTGCAGTTAGAAATGCTCAATTCCATTCTTTTCCCTGTCAGCTCTCAATAATAACTGTTATAAACTGGTAGGCAAGACACATATGAACTTTGATTGCATTTCCATGGAGTAATAATCATACATTTCAGTGTTACCTCTAGGATTTTTTTCAGCAGCGGGGGCAGGCTCTCCGGGGAGCCGTGGCGGCGTAAACAAATGACACTTGACTGCAGATTTTACTGTTATGCCCAGCATAATCCCCATTTTTATTGAATGGCTGGCATGGAAAATGGCTTTTTAAAGGCTGAATGTAAAAATAAAAAATAATAACAAAAATACAACAATACAATTATTCTATTGTTGTATTTTTGTTATTATTTTTTATTTATTTTTTTTTTCTCCTCTACTCTCATCTCTCTCTCCTGCACCATCACTTTGCTCTCCTGCTCCTTCACTCGGCTCTCCCCCTGCTGTACTCTGCTCTCCTTCACTTTGTTCCACTGCTCCTCCCTGTCTAATGTTACTTGTCTAATACGATTACATAAAACATTAACGTTAGATAATTTACACTCACATCACATCTGATTACAAGTGTGAACACAATTTTTTACCTAACCATCATCATTTGAGTCAGTAAAAGGCTAATGATACCTGACTAGCGTCATCTTCATCAGGTGTCTTTCTCTTCCTTGAGAAATATTTTAACAAGCTCATCTGAAAGTGCAGTCAGCAGTTACATCATGGCGTGTATATATATTCGCTTAATGCTATCAATTAGCTTACTCACGTTAGCGACACTGAGTTGAGTTGGCACCGGGCCCAATTAATTAAGCTACCGATATGTTACGTAACCTTAGCTGGCCATCAATATTTTGCGAATGTCTATTGAACTTATAAAATCTATTCTAAGTTTTCTTAAGCTAATAAGTCTACCTTTTCTCCGGTGAGTCGTTGCCCTATTTTCAAGATGACACTCGTCTGACTCTCCGACCTGGTGCCTGAGTGCTTGACGTGATGTCACTTTCAAGGCCGCCCTCTCGCGAGTAATTAACGTCGATGGCACCAGTAAGTTCTTGGGGGGGGGGGAGAGTCTACTCCAAAGAGATACTGAGCAAGATAGTTATCTAGTTTACCTCAGCACTCGCGACACCCGACCCAGTGCAGGACTCTGCTGTGAAGGTGGAGATATGATGCGGCGGTGGTGTATTGCGACAATTAAAAAGAAAGAAAAAAATAATAAATTTAAAGGAGCGGCAGCTAGGATTTACTAAATGAATGTAGAGGAAACACTGCATTTTCATCCTTGAGCTGCAGAACTCTGCTGCGCTCGGTAATCGACTCGTCAGGGCTTCCCCATAACGAGCGAGCTGCTGGAGGACAGTGGTGAGTTGTGTAGAAATCCAGCAAAGCTAGCAGATGTTTGATGCCTCGAACTATGTACTGGGACCCTATTTGTACTGAAGCTGAGGTTTGGTGCAGTTCTGAGCATTATTTGTGCCTACGAGTGGCTTTTTGATGGCGGTCTCTTGTTGGAGGCATAGAATGCAGTATATTGTTATCATGCAGTCTTTTCTGAGGTTGCTAAAACTACATAAGCTAGCAGTCAGCAAACTTGATCTCTCAAGGGGGGGGGGGGTTTACTGGGTGTCATGGTGTGTTAGACCATGGATTAAACCTTAAAAAGTAGTCCCCCCAGGAATCTGCAGAGAAAAAGTTTAAATTCCGCGGAGGGCAATTTTGATTCTGAGGAGAGCAATTCTTGATTCCGCGGCTTGAAAGTTAAAATTCCACAAACATTAAAAAAACTTTATTAAACTTTTTTAATGTAATAATGAATTAAATATTGTGGAACCTACCATTACTGGCTTTAAAATAATCAACATCAACAAGCTTTTTTATTTGCAAGCTTGGAGTTACTTGCTGGCGGGTGGTTGGGTCGGATAAATCGCTCCATGGCTAAGTGCTTTCATTGAGATCGCTACCTGGTGGTCGCCGGTCGCTAACCGCTCTGTGGTGGCGTTTCCCGCATCCACCGGATGCAATGGGTAGTGTACTTCTACTGTGAGTCTAGAGCCCAGTCTATTTGACAGCGACGTCTAGCGGCCGGGATGAAAACTACATGCAAAATGTGATATTCCGCGGAAGGTCTTTGAATCCGCGGACGGCCGAGAAATCTGCGGTAATTTCCGCTATCGCAGAATCGCAGATGGGGGGACTAAAAAAGTGTGGGCAACCCAATATTATGAAGGGTTAATTGTATTTTTCAGTCACAAATTACTTGTTCATCTTTCTGTACTAATTAATTCTTCATTTATGTGTGCTGTTTTTTATTTTTGTGTCTCTGATATAGGCTGCTGTAAAGGAAAACATCTTCCAACCATTATTAATGTCAACACATTAAACTTCAACAACATCTTTAATACTATCTTTCATACCATAATTGCAATGCGGCAACTCCATGCTACAGCTTCTACTAACTTATTGGCCAACATATATGCTGGCACTAACATATCTGGGATAAAATCATCCAGTGGCACTAATAATATTACATCTGCTGTGAATAATAACAACAACATTGTAGGTAAGTGTTTTAATTAATGTATTACAATGTGTACATTTCATCAGGTAAACATTTACAATGTAAGTGACCATTTAAGTATTGAAACTCTATATTTCAGTTCTTTGATCACTTCAGTGTTTGAATACAACGGCCCTGTTCTGGACAAGATACACAAGAACTAGCTGTTTCCAACCGCCATCCGTTGTATGCATGCAAACATTACTTCATATCTTCTACACATTCATAGATAATATCAAAGGAAAACAGAAACAGTCTATTTTCGAGAAATGCAATTACAGTTCAGTACAGCAAAGTTAGAGATCAAGCAACGTACTGTAGCTTAAATTAACTGTTTATGGAGTAAGAAGGCCTTTTCAAAATCAAAGCCAAAACCTTTTGTCACTTTTCTCAAAGATTGTGATTAGTTATCAGAGAAATGTTATGTTAATTATTAGTTAATGAATGATAAGATAGGATTTTGCTGGATCTGTTTTGCTTGCATGCATTTCACTGAATGAGTATTGACGTCTCCAGATACTTTGCCTGTAGTCTTTGGACATTTTTTAGGATATTTGGTTTTTTTACATTATCAAGCTGTAGCATTCTCCACCCATACTCTGTTCTATCTATCTATCTGTCTGTGTTTTGGTGAACTTCCTTTGGATTGTTTCTTTAGTGACAAGTAAAAGTGGTCATCATGTAGCAGTGCACTGTTTCCAGAAAAGGTTAGCCTATAGATTTACCATTGGCTTCAGTGATTAGATTAAATACCTCACAGTATGTAGTGTTATTAGAACTGGGGACCAAAAGTGTGGAATACTGTCTGATATTGTCTGTGTCAGAATAACATGGCCAACACAGAGACAAGGAAATCAGTTACATTAATATTTTGTTTTAATAGCTCATTGTAATAAACCATGTAAGATGTGAATCTATGGAAAATGTAAGGTAAATCTATCTAGGTATTTTATTCCAATTTTCTAAGTGATTTTTGTAGCTGAATTATAGAAGACAAAGTGCATTTAAAACACACTCTCAAAGTTTTCATGTGTATGAATTGCAGACGGATTGTTTTAATTCTGCAGAATTCCCCCTGAATTACCTTCAGGTTGCACTGAACATAAATCAGACAAGACCCCCCGTCTGATGATAAGGGACTGAATTTGTTAAAAATTATTTGGGGAACGGGCTTGCCCATATCAGCTGTCCCTAGCTTGCTGAGCTGTAGGGTTTTTGGGGGAAGGCAACTATTGTCCACACCCAGTGGTTATGTTGTACTGCTCTGCATGATAAATGAGTGTGAGAAGCTTTAAACTCTATGTATGTATGCATATACTAATGCATTTCTTGAAAAACAGGTTATACCAAATTCAATATGGAAAAATTTGCAAAAAAATGCTTAATACTACTACTAATAATAATAATAATAACAATAATAATAATAATAATGATAATAATAACAATAGTAATGATAGTATTCAGGGAACTTTCTGTGAAGACAGAAATAACCAAAAATCCATTGTCTGACAGGAACTATGAATATCTGTCTAATTAGGATTTTTTTTTCTGTTCAACATTTTTGATATGACTGCACTGTAACATCAATGATTTTTTAAAGTTGGACATTTATGTTGTTCTTTAGAAATTACCTTGCGCTCTCTCTCTGGACCTACTGCACTCTTCTCTAGTGAACCAATAATGACGGACTATCCACACAAGATTAATATTTGCTTGAGTCAGTAATAACCCAAGTTTCCCATGGAACAGATTGAGCAGGCTGTCCATATCTGGTGGCAACAAACACCAGTGTTAGCTTAAACCTGCTACTCTGCACTGAACTCATAATGCACAACAACAGTACAATCAAATTGCTACAAGAATAATCCCAGCCTTGTCTACGGTATCTAAAATATTTGATAAGTAGCTATGTCACTTGCGCTGGTAATATACTCTTTTAATTATTAGTGTGTTGCCCTACAGACAACATTATAACTGAACTCTAGCTTTGTCAGATTACCAGGGAGATTCTGGTTCAACATTATCATTCTGCTATGTTTACTGCTACACCTCCATTCAAAGCTGTTAACTAGGAGTTACTATGCTCCCGGAAACTTAATCTATACAACTTATTACACCCTGCTTTAGTATTTAAAACATATCACGCCTGCTTTTTACAACATGGCTGATTAATCATTCAGCCAGTTTTTCCAATGTGAGATATTACTTTTTATATTTGAACAATAACATTGAACAAAACCACATGGAAAGCCTTTGTCAATAGCTAGTGCAAATGGTCACACATTCAGGTGATCTTCACACTTGCTGATGCTAATTGCTCCACTTCCTGAAAATCCCCGTCTTCTGTTTAAACAATGCCCGAAAAGTGCAGAAGCCATTTTTTTTGTTTTGTGTTTTGGCACATTCAGTATATAGCACCACCAAAGTTCTGCCAAGCAGTCTGTTTGGAGAAAAATCCTCTATGTTGAAGCATATTCATACGAGAGTCACACTGGCGTCTTAGCACCAGCTGCAGAAATAAGATTATCCTATCAGCAGTGTACAGAGTTTCTAGCCCAGTTGATCTGCCAGTCTTTCTGGAACACAATGCTGGAGAGAGCAAAGAGAGGAAGATGCAGAGTTAACCACAGTGTGACGAAGCAAATCTTTTCTGGCCTTTCAGAGATACAGTTATTCAAACTGATCTCGCTTTTCACTTTGGTCTTAATATTGTCAAAAGCCTTGGTTTAGCCACTCAAGGCAGATGATTGATGCATTCCTTTGTTACCTTCAAAATGAAAAAAAAACCTGTGGCTTCTTTTTTCATTTTATCTGGTGTGCTCATTCCATCTTTTATTGCTACTCTTGTATTGTTGCTGAACTAGACTTTGAGATTACAAACACATTTTATGGTTTGTTTGTATCCTACTTACTAGATGGGTGGGTATTTAACAACATATAGAACAGTAGAATAACAGCCACACGTTACAACCAATTACAAACATAGTGTGAAAAATTAGTACACAGTCCTTTAACTGATAATCTTTCTGCATTGTCATGATGCAGTAATTCCAACTAGTGCTGCAGAAAGAAATAAACAGATGCTACAGCTGCTGTTGTATCTCAGGTCTGATTATCTGGTGGGGCAGATGCATTTTCTTACTTTCTTACTCTACTCAAGTTAGACTAGAGAAAACAACACGTTTTGCACTCTTAGAAAGTTCATAACTACAACCAGTCTTAAGTTCACATAGTAAAAACAAAAAACAAGTGCTCAAAAACTCAGACTCTCACACACAGAAACGAAATTGCAAAAGAACTCAATTCAATGGTTTCCTTTTTGTTGCACAAGCTCAAGTACTGTTGGCCTCAGGTGAAGCGAGGCTTTAGAGCAAAGTCCTTTCCTCATGTAGTTCTACTAATAAGCACCAGTAGAGTTCAGCTGGTCCTGCACCTCCACTGCCACACCTCACTCCTCAATCCCTCAGAGTAGCAGTCATTAACTGGTGGCAGTCCAGATCCCCTCGTAGCTCCAGCGGCCCTGGCAGCCTCATGCCGGTTTTCTGATCCACGCACCAGCACTTCCCCCGCTGGCCGTCACGTGCTGGATGACACTGTGGGCATAAAATACTGTAGAATATTCAAGTTGAATATAACAACGTCTTCAACAACTTCTACAGGTACAAATATAAAAGGGGCACTGTGTAGTTTTGGAGAAGAAATTCAAACTCAGAATTTTGATATTTACAATATTAATGTATATTGACCGTTTAAACATGGCGCTCAGCATGGCAGACATGTTTGTGAAGTGCTCCCGACACCAGTTACATTGCACATGCTAACATGCTTGTCATTTATCTATTTTCTTAAGTATATTTTATATTTTTGTGTTTTTATATTTTTGTGTGAAGGGAAACTTGCAAATTAAGAATTTCATTGCCTGGTGCAAACTATGTATATATGACAATAAAACATCTTGAATCTTGAATCTTGAATCTTGAACAAATACAAATTCAGAAATATTCATTTTTTCCAAAACTAAATAAACAAGTTGTTCTCAGCGGGAAAAAAGCTGCCCCACCGGTTGATACTAGAAAGGTGGCAGGGTGTACCAATATAGATAAAATAAAACAATATGAAGTTGCATTATCCTTTAAGGCCATTTTGTTATTATTTAGTTTATTCAGTCATGAATGAACTCAAATGATGATTTTCTTTTAGACATAAAAAAAATCAGGTAATGAAGATATTTCTCTTCTGATTAAGATTTTTCCCCAAAACTACATAGTGCCCCGATAAATATTAATCTATTTCGACTTCACTCAGACCGTCACCACGGTCTTTACCGTGAATGATGCCATCATCTACCTATCCTTGAGACCATGTAACAACAGAGTCTTATGACTGACCTTAGGATGCTTGGCTCGCCATCCGTAAAGCTTCCAGGTGAGCACTTCTAACTCCTCTTTGCTTCACCTGACTCATCTGAGAACGGTAGGTAGTTGTGTTTGTTTTGTTATGGGGGTGCAGGTGCCTTGTGTCCCTGAGGATTGTATGTGGCTTCTTCCCCTTCTATGTTTCTCAGGCGTTTAAATAGCAGAGGGTTAAACTGCTCCTGTTAATCTTGGTTTTTGTTACAGGTAGCCTAATTTGCTGCACCTAGTGCTAAGCAATTTATGTAGCCTGCAGCTTCTGGAAAGTGCTGTTAATCTCATATTGCTTGGTTTAAACAGTTTTTTCCTCAGTATATAAGGGGTAAGACATTGAGAACCCATGTGAGGCAGTGGGTGAGCTACCTATGGAGGAGCACATTCAGGAAGACAGACAGGTAGAGCAGTCTGCCCATACTAGAGCAGTGCAGCCTCCACCCACCAATCTTGGTACTGAGGGCCGCTTTCCCAAAGTTTTCCAAATAAGGCTCCTACCCCAATGGATGGGGTTTGGGCAGGCATCTTTTAGCCCCAGCATTCTGTTCTGTTCTGGTCTCTGTTGCTCCGAAGGTCATGTAACAGCCCTAGTGGGGCACCTCAGTTTAATGGGGGCTGCCGGAGGCTGGCAAAGGTCCAGTATGCCCCTGAAACTGGGATGGGAGATATGCCCCTGGTTAAGTGAGAGATGGCAGCTTTACATCTCTGGGTCCAGAGTAGTTGACAGCCCTCATTCCCAGCTTACAAGGGATATTGGTGCAGCTATGTCATAAGCCATGATGTCACGAAGGCAGATTTGGGCTTGTCAGGAGCCATGGGTGCATGGCAGGCGATAGAGCTCTGGTTTTTCAGCCGCTGGTGCTGGCAGCAGACAGCCATCACACAGTTGGCAGGGATTCCCAGAAACGGCATCCCTCCAAAGGTTGAGGGCTCCTTCCGGTCAACCATGGGCCTTTCCAGTCAGGATGGACCTTCTCTCCCAGTTCGAAGGTCGGTTATGGCATCTCAACCCAGCTGTCCTGCAGCTGTGGGCGTAGCCTCTTTTCTGTCCCTCTCTCAGGGGCTAGATGAGGCTGTCCTAAGGACCATAAGCAATGCCAGGACTCCCCCCACTCATGTTAACCATGGTCAGAAGTGGAGGGTATTCTCATCATCGTGCAGCAATAGGCAGGAAGATCAAGCCACTTGCTCCATCCAACTGGTTCTCTGTTTTCTGTAGTCTCTCTTGGACTTGGGAAGAGCAGCCAGGACAATTAAGGTGTACATGGCCACCATGTCTTTCTTTCACAACACAGTTGGGTGTGTTACAGTGGGGAGACACCCCTTACTGTCCCAGTTTATTAGGAGAGCATATTGCCTGAGACCACACAGAGCGCTCAGTGCTCCGCCATGGGATTTCCTTTGGTGCTTAGATCCCTGACTCCATATGGCCCTATAGAGCAATCTGACCCAAAGTTTCACAAAATAACTTTTCTGTTGGTCATTTCTTCAGCCAAAAGGGTGCATAAGGTACATGCTCTGTCCGTAAGTGAGAGCTGATTGCGATGGTAGGCTGACCAAATCCCTACTTTTTACTTAAGGTGGTAAGCCCTCAGACAGTAAACCAGGTGGTTGAGATCAGTGCATTTCAACCCAGTCCTGATTTCACACAGAGGGACCCTGGCCTGCTGACCCCTGTGTGCTTATATTGCTTAGACTCAGTCTCTGAGGGGCTCACACTCCCAGCTGTTTGTCTGCTTCAGTGGGAAGAAATTGGGGCTCACAGTTTCTTAGTATTTATCCCGCTGGATTGTCAACACTATCTCTGATGCCTATTACAGGCAGAACCTCCTAGTCACAGGTAATCTGGTAGCTCACTCCACCAGGAGTGTAGCCACCTCCTGGGCTGCTTTAAAAGGGGTCCCTTTTTCAGAAATCTTTGCAACAGCCTCATGGAATGCTCCTTGTACCTTTTCCAGTTTTTACTTTCCCCTACACAACTGGGTTCTGCTGTCCTGCTTGCAGCTCCTAGGCGAAGATGGGATGGAGTGGAGTCCTCCTTTTGACATTGATAGTACAAGTTATCTGAGGTAAAGACTGTTGTGACGGTTGGAGTGAGGTTGAAATAGATCGTAAGTTATGACTATAACTGTGGATCTATGAGACCAAAGTGATGGGCGGTGAGCCGAGCCTCCTAATTACTGTGTTGTTATTTGGACTCGAGGAAAGGTAGATGATGGCATTATTCAAGGTAAAGACTGTGGTGACCGCCATTGTTCAGTCTCATAGATCCAGAGTTATAGTCATAACTTAAGTTATATTAAAGGTGCATGTGTAGTTGTAAAGTCAACCCAGGCTGTCACATATCAAGGTTTTACAAGGTATTGAAGCTTGTATGTACATCCAAGGAAAGTACATAATCAGTTTGATTACTGTCAATGTAGCACTGAGCCGAAAAATAGGGGGGGACAATGAAGTATATTGTACTGTATTTAGGGGTGGGTTAAAAAATTGATTCTCATATTAATCGTGGTTCATAGCTCCTAAAGTCAGTCACATGACTCAGTTATTATGTGGTCTCAAGGATACGTAGATGATGGCATCATTCAAGGTAAAGTCTGTTATAACGCTCATCGTTCAGTGTCATAGATCCATTGGTATAGTCATAATTTACATTATATGAAAGGTGCAAGTGTAGTTGAAAAGCTTCAAAAAAAATCTATTATCATATAAATCCCGGTTTATATCTGCCATGACTCTAAATCAATTCACAAATGTCAAAAATAGATTTTCTGAATGTTAATTAATAGTGTGATGTTGACAAAATGAAACTGCGAGGGTAATCACACAATTTACAACTGCAGAGTTTTGTTGAAGTTAATCTTCTTACAAGGAAGGGACTTGATAATTACCTTTGCAAGACCAACATTTAGCAGGCCATGTGTTAATGATGACTGCTTATACCCTCACAAGATGGTATGTTGTTACTTTACATAGCTGAACAGCAGTCAGCAACAACAAACAAGACCAGCTGACAACCGCTAACAAGCCACCAAACACACACCGCAGCATTTAACAGGCTAAACTGGGGAATAATATGACTCTGCTCAGTCTGTTTCACCTCAAAAGCTGTGCTTCTGCTCAGTGTCTTGTAGAGCCTTGCAGAGATGCTGCTTTCACTGCTGGACTTGTAACAATAATAACAGCAAAGCACACCCCCTTATTTTTTTTTCCACATACAAGCATGTATGGATTAAAATAGAAGGATACCGATCATTTATCTCAATTTCTAATTGTGTGTCATATTGTATTTCAGCAGATTCAGGACCCCAATTAATGGTTTAGCACACAGTAAGATGGAGTAAAAGACTGAAAATAGCGCCCCCATTTCTGTTAATTGAATTTCTAATACATTTTGAATTGAGAATCTTTTCTAATCGACAGTCGATTCTGAATCGGTTCAGCAACCGAAAAATCTAATCAAATTGATAATATTTATATATTTATAATATTAGTGTTCAGTGATGTACAGCTTGTAGTGCTGCCCCAAAGAATCAATGAACATAGCGTCATTTAATCCTGAGCACTAGGTAAGAGGTTACAGACTTGTTTGATTGTCTTGAAAGAGTAGATAATGCAGGGCATTATCTACTCTTTCAAGAGATCATGGCACGCAGGGCCACAACTTTCTCAGATGGCTTTTAAAATTGTCAAACGATGCGTCAGTCATGTATGAAGGAAAAGCTAAGAGCTGCAAAATAATGAAGTTTGGTGTAACACAATTTAATCACTAAACCACATTTAATCAAATATTGTCTGCATACCCAAGAATCATTAATAAATGCAAATTACACCCAGCTGATACTTAAAGTTGCATTTACTGTAACAACCTGTGAGAAATATTTAAAGTAATTTGATTATTTAATTCAAAGCCTCAGACATTCCTTCAGTGAAATTACAGTTAAAAAGCCCCCAAGACCAGTTAACGATCTCAGAACAACCCTACCATGAAATGACTCCCAGTTGTCACTCATGACCTGTGCTTTACTTCCCAATAGGTTTTTATCACAGTGCAGTTTTAGTTAAACAGTAAACAGATGCCTGTGAGTCTGCGCAGACAGAGATACTTTAACCATGTTACACAATCGACATAACTCTGTCTCTTGATGACTGGTGCCTTTGCAAAGCGCTTTCCCTTTATCACTGACTCTGTGTCTGCTGCTGTGATTGCATATACAGCTCGAGGCTCTCTTATCTGTGTTTTTATGTCCTGTGAGTTTCTCACTCTTATCTGTAGTTGCCCAAACTTGCAAAGGCAACACAACAAGAAACTGCATCCAACAGCTAATTGCACCCATCACAGCAATAAAGCAATTATTATTGTCCAACAGTTGTGGGGAAACCATTTCATGCATGCATCCTAGGAGTAAATCACTTTTCATATGAGCTTAGCAAAATAAGGTTTTGGTGTACTTGGCATGACAGTCTTCTTGGAGACACATTGTGTTGATCTTGAACTAGTAAGACTAGTGATATTTCATCTGCTGCAGGCATGTTCTGTGTTTTGGCTTACGGATTATGGACATTGCTTATGTGGTTTGAAGTGTAAAGATAGGCATTTTTATTTGTGTTGGCTTAAGACCGACAAGCTTAAGACCCACAGTTTACCCGTACACATGGCCAAATAGTGGTTTGCTCAGTATTTAATAAAGCTCATGAAATCACAGACCTGTTTAGCGTGGAAATCTCCGTTCCTGTCACAGTTGGGTATGGGGATTGTGAAGAGATCATCATGTGTGCGGGTGTTTGATGCCAATCTATCCAACGCTCGCTGTAGCTCAGCACGACATGGAGCCTGTAGGACAAATGGTTTTTGACTTGTTTGTTCACGTTGCATAAGAAAACTGCAGATTAAAACCTAAAAACAACCACCAAGTTAAGATGTCATTTCAGTTTGTTATAACAAGCAATGGAGAGTAAATCTGCAATGTCTTAAAAACTGAGGATAGTAATAAAGTTATTTTAGAAAATAAATAGCAGCCAAGCTGGGAAAACAGGACGTATTTTTCTTGATTGAGGTTTAAGATTATTACTCAAATTAAACTTGACCTGATGAGCACATTTCCTCCGGTGCTCATGGACACTTGTGACAGTTGTCGCACATTAGTATTTTAATCATATTATAGTTTATTGAAATCAAGTGTTCAAATAGTGCTGAGAGTCAGCTGCGATGAGTTCACAAGCCGACTAATGATTGCATTCGCATGCATCCTTGTGACAATTTTTTAATCAACCTGCAAAGCCAATCTAACAGCATGCCCATGAAGACGTTGAAAACAATCCATTGAGAATTACATTGAAAGTCTAACTATCCAAAACACAAGGTAAAACTAACTGGGCTGGTGGTCTTAGTAAATCTATATGTGTGTGTGTTTGTCTGATTGTGTGGGATTCATCTAACATGTCTGTTCTAAATAAATGTACTAAAATATGGTAAAAGCAGCCGGTTACTGATTAATAGGGATGTTATCATCCTGCTCTTGCCCATGTTAAAACAGTAAATTGCATCTTGATGTCAATGTGCACCTGTACTTTATTTCGCAAGACCGCAATTAAGTGTTACGGTCTGTAAATAACTAATTTGTACAATTTATAACCTGACCGTTACACTTGTGGCTTTGGAACTATAAAGCCTTAATGAAAAACACCTGCTTTGGCTGAGGCATGTGTTGCAGATAGATATCCTGTTTTCGGTGCAAATGATAAGATATCCGGATCTCATTTCACTCACCAGCACCGCCTTGGTCTCCTCCCTGGCGGTGTTGCTTCTCTGGTTTGTGGATTTAGGAGGGTGTCGTGCCAGGGTCTTCTGTATGCAGCGCTTGTCCTGTGGACTGCACCTGATATTGCTGTTGTTTGGGTGCTCAGGGACGATCTCATCCTGCCGGTCCATTGCTAAAGGACAGGGAATAGAGCTTTGTTCCTTAAAATCAAGGTGAACAGTGCCCTGTCAAAGGTATTGCATGGAATTTATAACATTTGTTATGTTGCAGAATTGTTACAAAATGACAAATTTATATTACGATTTAATGACATCCATTACTTCAAGGATTTGCTTGGGTGCCAGATACAGAACGGGAGCTGTTCTCCCCATCCTCCTTGACCTTCCACATAACATTCCATCCAGCTGAACGTGGTGAGATGTAGGCTAAAAATGAGGCCAGGTTAACCTCAAGGACAGAGCCATGTTCTCGCTCTGGGGGGTAATCTGTAGCTCAGAGTCTGCCCTGCTACTTTTCAACTACTGCACCACAGCCATGCCATGAGCTCTGAGACTTTTTAAACTGTACCACCCCTGTTCTGCCACCCTCTGAACATTGTGGTCTGTGCCACATTCACCTTTGCATCCCTATAATCCTGCAGTTCTGCGGCCCTGCAGGCAGCCAGCTGCTTCCTCAGGAAATGCCCCCCTCTCTCTTCATTCTCCACCCCTCCACAACAACCCCAGTCTGTGCCAGATGGAGGTTGTTAAAGGGCATTTGCAATGTCACAAGTGGGCACAACTGTGTGTGTGTGTGTGTGTGTGTGCACGCACACGCGTGTGTGTGCCTGCATGTGAGTGTGTGTGCATGCTTTGGCTTGTGTACATGTGTTAGTTCACGGTCGGGGCAAAAGATGGCTAAAATGAGGGATAAAGGTTGCGTGTCTTTGTTTGTGCACATGGGTGTTGACTTTCACCTGTGGCTCGTAAGACTTGGCAGTATTTTTATGCTCTCCGCTTACAAGCCATGGCATTTTACAGATTGGCATCAGAATCAAAGGACTTTAAACTGCGGTTTTACCATTTTCAAGCTGTTCTAGCTCTGATCATTGAACCAGATCTGAGCTCTGGTTAATATCTACGTTCACTAAGCCCAATTAATTGCTGTTGGCAAAAAAGATAATGAAGGTGGGTCAGTAGTAGCCTCTTTAATCTTGTGCAATGTGCAGGCTTTTCTCATGTCTTCAGTGCATGAAGGCGCACACACACACACACACACACACACACACACACACACACACACACACACACAATGTGACCAAGCTGTTCTTTGTACAACTATTGTAGTTCTCAAGCTAGCCATGGCCCTTCTGTATTCAAGATATTGATCCTGGACCTTTTTCTGGTGATGACCTAAATTTTTATTACTGCTCAGCAACAGTTGGAAGGTGACCATGTTCCTTTAAACTTCAGAGACAGTCATCTTGCTTGGCTTGGCTTGTCAGGGGGGGGGAAGTGTCTCTTGGCTGTTTGTATTTTTAGTCATGTTGCTGTTAAGCTCTGCTCATCAGCACTTTTCTTCCACAAGAGCCAACAGCGTTTCAGCGATTTCCTTCGTTCCAAGTTGTTCTTTCTCTTCTTTTGCCAGTTCACACTTTTCCGATTCCACGCTCTTTCATAGGGTGAGCCAAAGTGATTTAGAAGTGGGTCAGGGGTGGCATGTCCTGTTTGCTACCACTGCTGTTTCCATGGAGGAAGTTGCCCCTTCTCTGTGTGGTTTCATTTGATTTGGATCATCAGCTCTTGAATTTTGAAATATAATTGCAGTGCATTATCAGCTCTGAAGCTAATATATTTGAGGGCATTTCCATTTATTGGTGCAGAGCAAAGATAGAGAAAGGGCTTAAGTAAACATATGACCATACTTAGAATCAGGAACAGACATCCTCATTCTGTTTGGTCTTTGGTTACATTATATGTCAAAACTAAGAAATTCACTAAGACATAGACAAAACCCACTGCCTGTCCATTAGTATTCAGGTTAAATCCATCATCATCATATTCATTAAATTGATAGCCTAGTGTATGGGCAATGCAGCTTGTGATTAGCAGGTGGTCACATAGCCACTTAGTTAATTATATAATCACTATGATGCAGCACTGATCATAGAGTGAACACAAAACTCCATTTTGTCAGCACTTTACCAACAAATTCCAAATCTATTACACAACAAACTGCACTGCTTGCTCAATCTAATTCTTAGTTAAATATTTGTTGTCACATATCAGCTGACGACTTGCAAATGTATTCGTCACACTGGCCCCCAGACGTGTGAGCATCATTCATGATGTGATGAGAGATAGCAGTCTGATTGGCAGGCACGCTCCCTCTGATGAATACTTTTTTCTGTTTGGGGAAACATCACTGTCTTCGCAGTTAAATCATTTTATCTACTTCATGACAAGACATGCTATGTCTACTGTTTATATACTTGTATTTTCTTTGCAATCCACAGGACACTGACATAGGGAGCTCAAGGACATTGTTTTCAAATTCTACTGTCTGTGGCTTTAAGGCTGAACTTGTGAACCTCAAAGACAAATATCCGCCTCAAATAAATATTTGTCTATGCTGCGAGAGATTGGCGGTGTACTTTCCTACAGTTTATAAATCCACAAACGTAGGTCTTGGATCGAAAACCTCAACCACATTGTGAGACATTCGTGAAAAATTCTGCACCCCTCTGACTGATATAGGAGCCAATATTAGCTTAAGTAGCTTATATGCATATGTTGCTGCCAATGAGTAACAAGAAATGCAGACATACAGTCATGGTCAACGCTTGTAAAGAACATGTATTTCATGGTAGTTTGCAGTTCCGATGATTTCTGCAGCTCTCATTTTTCTATAATGGAATGAATGAAACACAAGCTACTTTTTTGGTTTGGTTCAATATTTTTTTTTTAATTAATTCTATATATTCTTTGTTTTGTTTGTTTTCATATATGTTTGTTCTACTTTGTTAAGAGTTCTTAGGTATCCTGAAAGGCGCTATATAAATTGAATCTATTATTATTATTATTATTATTATTATTATTATTATTATTATTATTATTATTATTATTATTATTATTATTATTATTATTATTAATGGATTATCATAGGTCTTCTGAAAATATGACCAAATCTGCTGGTTCAAAAATATACATGTATAAAATTATAATATTAAGTGAAATGTCCCTTGACCATTTTCACCTCAATCAGGTGCTTTTGAAAACCATACACAAGCTTCTGGTAGTCCTCTGGCTGAGATTGTTGGCTTCCTGTCACAGACATGGTTCTTCAGCATTGTTCAAAACCTCACAAAGCCTGACTTAGCCATTCCTTTACCACGTTTGATGCGTGTTTGGGATCATCGTCCTGTATGAACATCCAAGACCCAATCTTCTGCTGATGATTTTAGGTTTCCCTGCAGATTTGGAGATAATCCTCCTCCTTCATTATTCCATTTACTTTCTTTAGAGCAGCAGATCCACTGGCAACAAAACAGCCTCACAGCATAATTCTACCAGCACCATGCTAAACAGTAGGTACGATGTTCTTTGGGTTAAAGGCCTCACCTTCCCACCGAGTTTTCCTCAAGGTGTTTTTTCCGTTGTCCGTGTGACCAGCAGAAAACGTCCATCGAGCTTTAAGGGCTGGATCAAGGGCTTCTTGCTTGCACAGCAGCCTCTCAGCTTGTGTTGATGCAAGACGTGCTTTGACTTTGACACCCGTCTTCCAGGCACTGTCTAATTCATTGCAGACTTGCTTTTTGGTGCTTTTTGGTTGACTCTTGACCATCAAGGCCAGTCTTTTCTCAGCAGCAGGTTATAGTTTGTGTTTTCTTCCTGATCGTGGCAGTGACACAGCTGAGCCATGCACTTGAAACGGCTCAAAGTGACTTTACTGATTTATTCAAATTAATAATGCACTCTTTCAGATCAATGCTGAGCTCCTTAAATGTTCCCATTGAAGTGTTTGTGGCTGAGTGTGTTTGTGTATCAAACAAGGCCTATTAAAATGGGCCCATTAATCAGCCATTATCAATCGTAATTACTCAGAAGAGGTTAAGAGGCCACGCTACAAAGCAAATTTGATTCCCACAACTTTCCATAATCGCAAAATGTATTGTTTGAATTGCCTTATGTATATTTTCGACCCTGACAATTTGGTCACATTTTCAGAGGACCAATAATGAATCCATCATTAAACCAAACTTCATGAATGTTTTTTGTGACAAAGTAGTATGTGTTACACTCATTCCATCACAGAAAAATGAAAGTCGTAGAAATCAATTGGACTCAAGACTGCCATGATATTCATGCTCTTTACAAGTGTATGTAAACATTTGACTGCAACTGTTTGTAAGAGCACTGTCAGGTATAACCATAAAATGTCCCACTCATATTTTGCACGTGCATATTTGGCTCACCATTCTTTAAAAGACAGTTGTAAATGAGACTTAAAAAGTGCACCTTGCTGCAGTGATGCAGAAGAGTTCTTCTTGGTGTGCCCATGCTTTGTGACATGAGCGTTGGTTGTGGTTTTAGTTGCAGCTGGTGTAGTTGTAGGTGTACCATGGCACATCTGGCCAGGCAAATTGAAAAATTTTAATCTGAGAGAGCAGTAACATATTGGTGGTTATTACTGTTTAAAGTGTGTTTACAGGTAGTAGTAATTGTAACAGTATGAAGTCTTTTGGGGTTTTGGAGGAAGCTAAGCGTAATCTGATGAATTGGCTCCAGCGATGTCACTCAGTGGCTGAGTTACAATGTGGGTAATGTAGGCTCCACTGATCTAGCATTGCTCTCCAATAACACTGTTGGATTCATGATGGACAGTTTTAAAACAAATTATCAAAATCGATACAGCAGAACCAGAGACATAGCCTTCTTATATCACACATTCATCTTCCTCTTTAAAATCTGGTGCCTTCGTTACACACAATGTGATTTTGTCACTGGAGGCAATTTATCTGATTGCATGCAGCTTCTACTGGAGTCACAAAAGGAAAAATATTTCTTCATATCATATGTTTATGTAAATATATAGCTCAGGTGTGCAAAATATGAAACTACAAAAATAATTGTACAATAATAGGAAACAGAGAAGGAAATACCAACAGTCAAATCAGTGCTGCAGAGGTTTTAAGTGACATGCGTTTAGTTGCAATAGAGAGCTCATTGTGGCAGAATCGACTCCATTACTCTGTCTTTGGCTCAGCCAGAATCATTCCTGTTCTGTCGTCTTATTTATTTATGGTTTCCAAACATAGAGATTAGCCTGATTTTATCTAATCAGACCATAAAAGTGTTTAAAATTGTGAATTTCACGTGATTGTTTATAGTGTTGTGTTTCTTCTTGACTCTTACACTATGATGACAGCAACTAATCTGCTGAAAAATGTATTTAGTTATTTCAAGAGTTGAGTTCTGGCTGCAAACTCAAAAGTCAACTAGGCTTACTACCAAAAAACTGTTCTGTTCAGTCAACACTGGATTCTGCCAGTATCAGACCACTGATTTCCAGGCAGAGCATTTTTGTGAATCAGTTAATCATCAGAGTTGCTGTCTGGTGCAGTTGTAAGGGCACTCTTCAACACTACCAGCATGTCCTGTAAGAAGGCCACTGAAACTCTTTATAGTGTCAGTTGTCTGAGGAAAGATAGAAAGCTGCTCCACCACCCATTCAGCTGATGTCAAAGCAGACGTAGACGTACAACATGTTTGAATCCAAAGAGAGCACAGCAGCAAACTTTTACTGTCTGCGTCGATTAAGTTTTAATGTTTAAGGAACAGAAAATAATTAGGAGCTACAAATCTGAAACTAATGAATGCCTACTTTGAAACCGCATTAATTGATTTTTAATCTGACAGGTATTATGGATAATATTTACGAGAAAATGCCACTAAACCTCCCCACAACAAAACTAGTTCACAAAAACTTAAGCAAACTATAAAATCCCCATCACTCTTAGCAGGTGTCCAGCAGTTTATTCTTTTTCAACAGAGAAAACACAATTTTGCTTACCGAGGCTTGAACTCTCTTATTGTCTCTAATAAGGCAGCTATAGCACACGGAAAAAAATACGAATATTGGATGGAGCCAAAACTTTCCTAGATAGATTATCGTCAGGATAAACATTATTGTTTATCCTGACAGAAAACATCTGGATCAAAATGTTGAACTGCACGATGAAAACATGTTGAGGGAGCTTGAGTGCAGTGTGAGTCGTTTCCCACATTCGCTGCCTCCTCTGAGATTCATATATCATTTTTCACTTCAAAATAAAACACATGTTTGAAAGCAAATTGAATTCCTGTCACTTGTCCAACCATACTAACCGAAGTGAAACGTTCATAGCCGTATTTAACCAGAGTGACAGAACTCCTCAGACTGGACTCCATCCACTGCGTGTTCGGTAGATTTATTTTACTTGCAGATCAGCGAGTCGGTTCTCTCGTAGTGAGCTGGGATAATCTTAGCCATTCATCCCTTTTTGACTTATAGTACTACTACGTGTGATGAATAGATCTATGAATAGAGGGAAACCTGCAGCTACAGTGAATTAGGTCAGACTATTTAGAGCAACATCATTAACTGAATTTTGATTGTTCTTGTTTTAATGTATGTGCAGACGAATCAGGGTCTTGAGTGGAAGTGTAGGAGTGGAAATGAATATTACTGTATTCTACCAGCCAGTGGTGGGGTACCGCCTTTTATCCAAGTGACAAATACGGCAGTTAATCTTAATCAAAAGCATGTATTAACATGATGACCATTGCTCAGATTGCTACAATATTTTATTGCCGAAATAAAAGGTTGACCTCAGGAATTATCATCTTTTGAAGGTTCACCGTCATCCTCAGATTAGGCCTGTTTCATGTTTGTGTATCTCTCAGCTCCAACACCAGGTGGGGGTCCTTGTCCCACGGAGGACAGCAATTAGCTAATCACATTTACCCCTGCATAAGAGCCCCAGCTGTACAAATGTGCCGCACAACCCAAAGAAAGCAAATACACAACCCTAAGAGACATCTGCTCAAAGAGGTTAGGGAAAATCCCAAAATACATCCACAACTTAATCCAGTTCATAACTCCCAAAACGTGCCGAGGAGTCCTCACTCGTTGTGTAGAGGGAAATCTAGGTTAGCATGCTGCTTTCATAAAAAACCTATGTGCGTCACAGTAAATTGGGCATAGTTGGACAGAGTCAAGCCCCACCACCACCTTTATTCGTGCAGCTCCTTCCATGCCTGTAGGTGTAAGACTTTTCATATCTGACATCTCCATCAGTTGGTAAATAATATCCATTTCACTGTCAAGGGGAAGCATTTGAACATGACACCAGGGCAGAACCGGCAGGAATGTAGGAGCAGACGCCAACACATGCATGGTGATTTATTCCAGGTATTGAGATAGTAAGGGGTTTCCAAGAATGGGATATTAAAATGCAGCAAAGCTGTCTTAGACCTTGACATAAGATGCAGGATAGTGCTTGTTGTTGCTATGGAAATGTGGTCCAATAGCCTTAAGGCTGATAGATTTTTGAGAGAAATACACTGTTTTGAAGCAAAGAAAATGGACTCATAACATTTCTTTCTTCACTGGTAGTTAGCAGCTAGCCTTTAAATAAAGTGTCAATCATTAGGCAGTGACCCAAGTATCATCTTCATTTATCTAGATGCTGTCTAGTTCTGCCTCTATCCCACAGTCCTTTTCATTATGAATTCTTTTGGTTTTTAAAAACCCTCTTCTATTTATATCTAGCATGTTCACTGTTGCTAGGAGTGGGGCAGTGTCAGACATGTATTCAGGAGATGCACCCCCTTCTTTAATAATGCATAAGTACGGTGAATGTGCCACAAAGGAAATCTCCTGCTTGTGACTGGAGTTGCTCTTCGCCTCCTCCCCTGTGCCTTTCTGATTGTTTCTGTGCTGCCTTGGTTTACACTGAACATTCTTATACAGCACATCTGAGCTGCTGCCCAGAAGAATTGATTTACAGTGAGATTTATTGGGCAGAGCTTCCCCGCTTTGTTATGACAGGCTTCGGGGGTGAGAAGGAGTGCGGAGGCAAACAGAACTCAGCACTCAGATTACAGAACACCAAAAACAAAACTTTCCAAAATGTTCCATTAACTGACGCCCCACCCTGGAGAAAGGACCCGAGACTCCCCCCCCAGTGCGCTATAACCCAGTTCAGGGCCAGCTGATCGCACAACGCAGCATCAAAGAGCCTGAATAATGTTTCAGAGGGAGCAGCCGGGCTGAGCCGAGGCAGCCCTCCGTTTTTATCATGCTCTAAACAGCTTGCCTCTTCTTTCTGATTCCATTTAGTCATGCTATGTGCCGGCCTAACCTATGCTGGCCCTGCGCAGAGAGCAGAAGGCTCTCATTTCAGCTCTGGCAGCAAGAGTGCCGATGAGCTCATCCTCATGGAGGAGCTGGACGCGGTGGGCGATGCGCTCAAAGGCTTGTTAGGGGTGGGGGGGGGGGGGGGGGGGGGGCGTTGGTGCACCCAGGGCCAGGGGAAACAGATGCTGCAATGAAGATGAGCATCCTGGGAGTTGTATATCTGGTTCAAATCTTTGGTGTTCTGGCGCAAGCAGATAGCCTACTGTCATTACCAGTAACTGTCTGGGAGCCTGGGCTTAGTGGAAGCAATGGCGGGCCAGTTATTTGATAATCTGGAACAAATGGAAGAACCACCTCGTCTGTGACACATTCTAACAATTGTCTCATACAGCATAATGGAAATCAACACCCCTCCCTTTGAGGAGAGCAGAGGAAGACAAACAGTGGAGAGCGGTTTCCTCAGTAGAAAGACCGTTAGCGGTAAAGCAGTGAACTGGAACTGGATATGCAGATAAGACGTCCAGTATTAGACATCCCACTGTGTGAAAGTGGAAACAGACTTTCGTCTTTGCGAGAGGAATGCAACAACAAAGAGGAGAATAAGAAGTCAGCCAAGAGGAGAGCGATAGAGACATTGACAGCAGAAGAAGAGTTAGACATCTGCAGCAGCAGGAGGAGGAATGGGGGCATCCATGAAAGAGCACCAAGTGAATTACTGATTGCAGAGAGCTCTAATAGCCCCAGACTGGCCACACTCCATTACAGTCATTTCATACAGCAGCTTTTATTACCTCCTCCCATTACAAACACACACACACACACACACACACACACACACACACATTCCCAGGAAAGACACAGTGCATATCAGTGCCTGCACTACACGACAACCTGCAGGATCACAGCTTAACATTGTCATGATAAGGTAATTGCACACCCAAGGGTTGCTGGGAAAGTGAATTTTCAGTGTCACCGTCCACATGAATCAAACGCCTGATTCCTTCGATAAAACAGGTATCCATCCTGCGCGCCACGCAGCCATACATAGGGCAGCACATACAGCACAGGCTCCTCGCACACACTCACATGCACACACGCCCACCGCAGCTATCACCACAACGCTCTCCTCTCTGAAGCCCGCTCTGCGTCTTACAGCAGGGCCCCTTTCACAGCGAGCGGCCGCAAGACAGCAGAGGGACTGTGTGCGATCTCCCATCAGGCCATGCGTGAGGAGCTGGTGTGTGTGCACGCTCTGGTTCGGGGCTTAGCCGAGATTAGGGTAAACAAGCAGCACATTGTCACACATCCCCCCCAACTCTGACCCTGCCCGGCTCAGGTAAGGCCCAGAGAGCGGAGACAGAAAATATTTTGGTGTGCTCAGCCGTGGGTCCACCAAGCGAGAGATACGCAGCGACGCCAAAGCCAGGTTTGTAGAGACCCAGTCCCAGCTGTGGCAGTTGTTATGTGTGAGAGCATCCTGACATCAACATTTGCAGAGCTCTCAGATGTGGTGTAAATGTGTTAGTGCTGTGAGCTTTGTTGTAACGGACAGTGACTTAAAGGAAGAAGATGTGCCCAGTGTAAAGAAGTGTATTCATCATCAGTTCACACACAGAGTCTGAGCACTTGCTCTCACCTGAGTTCTCCTCCACCTCTCTCTCATCGGTGCACACCCCCTGGCCGTGCATCAGTGAGTGCAGCGGTCTCTCCACGCCACGCGGCGGGAAGCAGCGGAGGCCCGTGCCACATCGGGGCGAGTAGACGCCGCAGTGAGCCCCTTTAGGCAGGGCACAGGTAGGGCAGCAACCGCAGCCGGGCTCCCGCACCGTCTCCTCGCAGCCTTCCGGCAGACGGCAGCTTGCCAGCCTCTCCTCGGTGCACACAGGACAGCGGATAGCTTGGTCTGACATGCACAGCGCCACCAGCGACAGGGCGCCGAACACCCAAAAGCCCCAGCAGGACGGAGCTTGTGCCACGCCGCCTCCACGCACCATGGCAGCCCGGCACCTGCACAGAATCCTTTGCCTTGTGTATGGTCCCCCTTTGCTTCCCCTCTCCTCTCTGAGTGTTGTGCAGCTTTTGGTCACTTTCTACTTGAACAGCAGATTTTGGACTAACAATGCAGGTTTCAGAGGAAAGCTTTGTCCAGGATGGTCTTTGATATTTTCAGCTGGTTAGTGTTTCAATTGCAGGGACACAATGCCTCTGCTGTATTGCCTCTCCGTTCCTCTGATTCAGTTTCACAGCGCCGAAATTCGAGCCTGCCTGTGATCTGCTCAGCTGGCGCATGTAGTGGTGATAAGAACTAGTTTTTGTTACGGTGAAATGAACAGTTGCAGGAAGGATATCCACCACCGTGTTCAGGTGAGCCTCGCTCTCTTCAAGTTTGAATCCAGAGGATCTAACCCTCTAATGAAGCACCCAAAAAAAATCTGGTCTACAAGTGTCCAAATGCAAAGCAGGTCATCAAAAGGCAGTGTTGTAAGTAACAGCTGCAGTTTCCTCCTCTTGCTGGTGTTCAGTGCAAAGGACTCACTCCTGAGAAAGGCTCAACATGAGTGGCTCTCCTTGGACTTTATACTGGTCCATGGACACGCCTCTTTCCACAGTGAGAGAGGAGCTGAAAGGCACAGCAGAGAAAAGCCAGGCTAAAGCGCTCTACTTCTCTCCCTCTGTCTCTCACTACAGCTCTCTCTTACTCTGACACACAAGCTTATATACACTCTCCCTCTTCTAGTCTTCTCTCAATCCTGAGTGCATGGAGAGAAAAAGCAGCTGAATCTCGCTCGCGCTTGCTCACACGCAAAATGCACGTTTCCCTCCCCACCGCCCTTTTTTATCAATCATTTCAGTCAAACGTGTCCGACTTATTTAATGTGACACGGATTGATTTGAACTGATGAAACATTGGGGTCCATGAAAAAAAGAAAAGACAAAAACAGAATGACAGAGAACACATCAGTGCTGTTCCACTTTAATCAACCCCAAATGCCCAGCACACACACTCAGGTTTGTGCCTCCGGGGTCGAAAACATTGTTCAAACAACAAACAGCCTCGTGCGCGCGCCTTCCACAGGGTCTCGGTGTGTGTGTGTGTGTGTTTGCATTCGTGTGTGCCCAGTGGTCAGTCTAGTCCATGCTATGGCCGCCCCCTCCCCACCCTCATTATGTCTGCCTCTTTCTCAGTTTTTCTCTGTTGCTATTAACTGGAGTGGGCAGCTATAAAAGACAAATGGATAGTCTAAACCCCCCCCCCCCCCCCCTCCTCAGTGCTGCCCTGCCCCCACCAGTCCTAAACAAGCCTCCCACCAGTGGGATTGCAGGATAAGTTTTAACAACGCTGCAAGCTAGGGTAGTTTATTATATGTGTGTGTTTCTGATCATGACAGAGTCTTTAAATCAGCGTGGTACTTTGTTCTCGTTTTCCCGTGTGTGCAGATATGCCCTACACCCAGTCTTAAAGGTTTTAAATCATGGCTTTTATTGGTCGACGTCTCTCTTTTTTTTCTCCCCTGTGTTCCTTTGCCTCCATTTTGCCATGGAAACCCAGCATGTATTGTAATGCCTTTGTGAGTGCGCTTTCTTTCAGCTTTTTTTTTTTTCTTCCAGCTGGTAGCTGGTTGCCATAGGCGGGCCAGTGGCAGCAGGCAAGCCTTACAAGGTCGTGCACCACTCAGGTGCTACAGTGTGTGTTGTTAGTTACACAACACCCAGATACTTCATCCGTCCAATCTTGATATGTGAGCAGTCATTTTCACGAGGTATCAGTGGCCTTGTTGTGGTGAAGCCACTGTCTGCACTGCAAGCGTTCGGACATTTGAAAGAAAAACTACATCTGGTCAGTTTCAAGTAAATAGCTTTAATGAGATGACTGACTGTAATAACAATGTAGTAGAGCAGTCGGTGAGCCGCTCACTGGTCCCGCAGCTCACGAGAGGGCAGGCAGATTCATTATGTGTCATTTATGAGGTGTTTGACTGTGTGAGTGTTTTTCTTGGAGTTGGGGGGGGGGGGCAGATGGTCACGCAGTTGCTCGGCTCGCAGTGATTGGTAACGCTGTTTTATAGGTGTTTGTCAAAGAGTTGCATGCAAGTGTGTGGGTTTGTGGTTTTAAATATTTCGCCAACAAACAGAACGACTTGAGATGCGTATAAGTGTCATATGATATTTTTAATTATTTTGACATGAGGTTTTTGGCCTGTTTTCGATCGAAGCCGCAATATAGCCAAGTGCAATATCCTCAAAAGCTGCATTTAATTTTGTGAAGGTAGAATGTGCAACTAAACAGCATTATGATGAAGTCCTGTAGGGCTACAACCGTGTCCCAGCCTACAAATCTTGTTCTCCAGATGTGGGAAAACTTGTTTGTATGGTACAGACCAGCTCAAATGTCATATCATCCAGATTTTGAATAGTTTTTTTCAATTGTGATGCTGAACAACAGCAGTGTGTGGATCTTCTTTTTTTCACGACTGAAAAATGAGAATTACGGTGCAAAAATCATTACCACTAATCCTGAATCATATCGCATTGGGAATATCTTGTCAAAACAGCCGTGCAGCTGTGCAGACCCACCAGAGATATGTCAGGAAATGACTGGAGGGACAGATTGGGAATGACATGCAACGAAAGTCCCCGGCAAGAAATGAACTTTCGGTAACCCCCAGGGTACCAGGGCGCCTAATCCCCTGATATTAAACAGCGAGAATAGCTGTAGTGTGTGTTTTACCGTTTACAGGCAGTATTTTGTAGTGAGTTCTGAGTTGATGTAGTTGTTACCTTTTAAAATGAATGTCTGAAGTTTAAAAATGCTGGTGTAGCGGTAGTAAAAGCATTTGTGTTAAGTCACATCACCGGCAAATGTTCTCGTCCAAAGCAGCTTACAATAGGTACATTCAAACTCAACAGTAACAAGAGCTAGGTATCATTGAACACTGGTTGTGCAATCCACCCAAATAAATAACTTACTGTGTTCAGAGGGCTACAGTACAAGTCTAGTTGTTTTTTTTGTGTTTTGTTCAGTTATTAATTGGAGAAAGAATTGTTGGGCTGGAAGGTAGCTTTCTATTGTAGCCACAAGATGGAGTAATAGCCCCTTAAATGGAAATCAGGAACCATGTGGAGGCTTGAAGTGGTGTCAAACCCCTGATCAGTTCTTTGTTTCACTCTTGATCATACTGTGTTACAGACTCTTCACTTTAAGGTGTAGTAAATGAATGGTTCTACTATAGTCATGAAAACGCTAAAGAGCAATCCGACACATTGGTGCTGCTGCTGTGCTGTGCTGGGCTGTGCGAGCACGCTTTGGTCTTTGTTGCTCCACCTTCAAAATAAGTTCCTGTTCCTTTAAGGGAGCTCTCCAAAAAATTCACCGTAGTGACGTTGCGTATATTCCATATTCAGAGAAAGTGTGGAATCTCCCACTCTCCTCCGGGTGCTGAGCAAGAAGCAGGTAAGAGCATTTCATCATTGCTCAAACTTCTGGTTGTCTTCTCACAAAAAAAATAAAACCCAGTAAGTACCCTGGAATTAATTGTAACGTGTAGACATGCGCTACTCAATATCATTTTGATCGTGTGAGAAAGTTTGTTGTCGCCGTGTTCTCCACACCGAATGTGATGTGAGAGGAGTTACATCCAAATGGTTAAAAAGCATGTCTAAGTAACTGTTCAGTTTAGACTTTTGTTATCATTCTCTTTCCAATATACAATTTAAGATTGAGATTTTTTTTTTTGTTTTTTTATTAGTTCAGTGAAAACAGATCCAAGTTATCAAAAGCAGCTTTAAAAAAGTGCACGACTGGATATTTTATCTCCTAATTCGTTTTCAAACTGTGGAAACAAGTGTTGGAGTCTCTCTGGCTGTTGGCGTGGAAAGCGCTTTTACACTCGCTCCTATGTACAGACCCAGCAGGAAGTGCATGTGCAGTGAACATCATCTCTTTCTCATAAGGCTAAATGTAGTGACAGGGTCGAGCAACCAACCGTGGGCTTTTACCCCCACTTTTTTTCATAAACTTCTTTTTAGCTGTCCGACCAACAGGAACCAGCGATGATTCTATTTCTTCACATGCTTTGTAGAAATAGTAAAGGAGGCTTTTAATAGTGTCAAGAACTTTGAGAAAGTTGAATTGGTGTCAATGTCTAAAACAACATGTCACATCATGAATGTATACAGCAATGTCTATGGTTAAAAAAGGTTTGCCTCTGTTATTGTACCTAGTTGTTAAAGCTCCTTGAGAAGGAATCTGGTTTGACCTGGTTAGACTGTTCTGATTCCAAAACGTCCCTCATTAACCAAATACTGTGATTCCTCTCCACAGAAAATATTTATCCACCATGAGCACAGACAAACAACCTGAATTCACCACCCCAGAGGGAGACGGGATGGGTGAGTATCCGATCCCTTGTGTTCAATGATCGGGCTGCGCACATTTCTCCACAGCTGCCACCACCCCTGCCTCCCGCACATGACTATAGAGTATTGAAAGCTGAAGGTGTGTTCGTGGAGAGGTTTGTTCAAGCGGCAGCTGTCAGCAGACTTGTCCACGTCCCTGCAGCAGCAAGACGAAGAAATATTCACGCAGGGATTTTAAGAGGACAAAAGAGATTGCGTTCCGAAAGAGACCTCCTACTTTACTGTTTTTGAAGCTCTCTGCACGAAACGAAAAGTAACACAAAGTTTTTACACATGCACAAACGTGTCGCTTTTTTCAGAAGTTTGCAGTGATGTTGCAGATGTGAAGCCACAGGAGGAGGAAGAAGAGAGGGAGGACAATTCATTCAGTGAGAATGGAATGCAGTGTGCTGAAGGTGCGACAGACCCACGCACGCACATACACTCGCCATACATTGACACCTTTCCGTTACGCGTCGCATTTTAGCCATCGAGCTGGTGAGGCAATTCTTGAAAACTGGCCCGCTTGTTACTGAGGAAGGTTCAGGTGTGTTTTTATATATAAAAGTGCCTTTGTTGTGTCTCTGTCGCCGGTGTTCATCATGATGTGTCCGTCGGTCCAAAGAAATTAGCATATAATACTCAATAGTGTTAGAGCAACATGAATACCAGATAACCCCAGTCTATTGTTGTTCCTCACTGGAACTGCAACAGTTCCTTAATTGCTCTTCAGTGTCATGTATTGTATAGTAAAATGTGCATCGTAAGTATATAATCCTATGATATTAGCACTGCCAGAAACGTGCACATTTTTAAACTGTGACCACCTCGTTTCAAACATCATATTTAAGGTGTGGAAATGTTGTCACCGAGCCTTGTGCCCTTCGTCTCTCATTCGTCATGAAAAAAAAAAAAAAAAAAAGGAACACAGTGTTACAGAGAGCTCTCCTATTTATTTCTTATTGCCACCCATCTGGCCCGCTGGGTGCACTTCCTAAAGCCCTGCTTCGCGTCTGATGCATAGCCTGCGGTTCACTGCTCTGAGGCCCTGGACTCTATATCGGGCCTCTCAGAGCTCTGTGTGTGCAAAGTTTCCATAGCACCTCTAAGCGCTTTCCACAATACAAGACGCTGCTCTTCAGCTCATCATCAGTCACCACCAGACCACAGTGTGGTTTCTGGATGGAGCTCAGGGGGTAGGTTGACACTAAGCAAATGGCTAGGTGAGAGGTCCTGCACACCAGGGCTTGGGACTCTGCGTCAACAGATTGTGCTGAGAAACTGACATACATTTGATCCTGTACAACGTGGAAGTTTGTCCTGCAGTAAGTAAGGACCTGTGGAAAACGTTCAAGAGAAACAAAACTGGAGAAACTTGCATATTGTAGAAGTAAAACCAGAACGAGTGCTCTGCTGGCTGATCGACAAAAATCGGGAGGACCTCTGCTGCAGATTAACGTTGGATTTCCGACACAAGTAGTAAAAAAATCAATCTGAAAGCTCTTTTCAAAAGCAGATGAGGAATTGGTTTTGTCTGCGTGAGGCGCGTGCTGCGTCTCTGTCCTGCCCTGGTTCTAGTTTCTGTGTATTCAGAGGAAATGCCTTCTCCTTATCTCTAACACACATCTCCTGAATCTCTTTGTGACACTATAGATTGGCCCAAATTAAGCCACCCACACTTTGGAGATGTGCTTGTGCTAATACCGAACTATAGCCAAAAATACAAATGTAGAAGTGAAGTGGTGAGTGTGTTTCACATTTTGGTTGGAGTGGAGTCTCGTCAAGCTCATTTAGCACCTTATTTGGAAGTGAGAACCAACGTCGACTGTACTGTACATCATTCCATCTGTCTTGTCTTGCAAAACAGTACTATTTATCGCTCGTTTCTGTCACCTCGCGTGTGTTTGTATTAAATGTCACGCCAAATTGCATCCCTGTTGCTTCCTTCTTTCTTAGGTGCGATTAAGACAGAGGCAGAGGAGATGGAAGACAACGGACAGTTCCCCAAGGCTGAAAAGGAAGGAGAGATTGTGCCTAAAGAGGAGGCAGAGGCCAGTGAGGACGGGATGGAGGAAGCCTTCGATGACCAGAGAACAGAGGAGGACGATGATGAGGAGAGGGACGGGGAGGGGGATGAAGAGGAAGATTCCCTGAACGAGCCGCAGGACCTGTCAGTGGTGGACTACACGCGTTACGACAGCGCGGCCCTGCCAGACGCCCACGCAGGGGCGGTCGCCTGTGCAGAAGGGACTTATGTGTCTGGAGCCTTGGCGCCCCGCATCCAGGCATCAGGCAAGCTCAATTGTGACATTTGTGGCCTGTCCTGCGTCAGCATCAACGTACTGCTGGTGCACAAGCGCAGCCACACGGGTAAGCACAGGAACACAACCCAAACACCTGACCTCAAACACAACAGTTGCGCAATCATCCCTCTGTTGATAGCACGGGGAGATAGTGCCTTGCATTGACTAGGTCGATCGAGTAACTATGATTACATGCACACTCGTCTGCATCATACATGACGCACGTGTCCTAACCAGTGCGACAGCAACAGCAAGAGGTTGTGAAATGTCCTCTATTGTTGGTTAAATATAAAGCTCACGCAATAAGTCTGTGATTTGATGGCAGTGACAGATAGATATATGCATCATAGTGCATCTACAGACTTCACTTTGCCCTGAATCATGCAATTCCTGTAATGACACACTCATGTTTGTGGTCATAAAAGTCATGATATATTCAAGTAAAGTTCTGAGAGCAGAGTGACTGTATGGAAAATAGTGTTTGTCTCATTCACAAGAGGCGCACATTTACACTTATTGTCTTTCCACACGTAGTAATGCGTTGTCGTTGGCCGCCTTTGGACATGCCATATATTAATATTGATATATTTTTTTACAAAACCTATTAAAGAATTAAGGTGTGGAGTTCTGTATTTAAATGTATTGAGGGACCATTAGACATATGACGATCTGAGAGCTCTCTGTCTCTCTCACTCCGTCCATCACCCCTCAGTGTGCCTAAGAAAGCACAGTTTAAGAAACAAAGATATGTCTATTATAACTGTGATGTACTAACTTTGTAATATTATTGCACTGTAGACTTATTTTAAAGGCTCCTCTGGGGCAGTCATGTTGAAGTCAAACTGAAGATGATGAGTAGTTGAAATAGTAGAATAATGCCACCCTCAGATGGAACTCTAGACTAGACTGCACTGTTAACGTGGGAAGTCAAGTGTACAGTATGTAGCAGTCGGCAGTTGTGGGGTTTGAGTCGTGAGAAAATTGCTCCTTGCTCTTCTGATAATCAGAGTGGATGTTACCTTGTTCCCTTTTCAAAGATGGTGAATGATTCTGTGTTTTCTGCAATTCACTGTGATACTAGGCGCAAGTTGACAGTTTGCAACTTGAGTACATTGTAAAGAAACAGGTCATTTATTATAACATCAACATCAGAGTTATCACAAAACTCCCTCTGAAGAAAGCGTTACTGCTGAACATATCGATGTGTTGTCGAGCAGTAATCTACAGTCAGACGAGCCGACCCAACACAGCACGTAACAATGACAATCCAACTTGTATGTGGAGCCAAAGATGCTGTGCGATCAATAAGTTAACAACACGAATGTCACGTTAAAATGTGAACAGCGCAGGATTGTTTTTTTTCACAATGTGTTTTTTCCTCCCTCAGGTGAGAGGCCATTCCACTGCACTCAGTGTGGGGCCTCCTTCACCCAGAAGGGAAACCTGCTTCGCCACATCAAACTTCATTCCGGGGAGAAGCCTTTCAAATGTCCCATGTGCAGCTACGCCTGCCGACGACGTGACGCCTTGAGCGGGCACCTGCGCACCCATTCTGGTACCAGCCAGCCACACACTCACATGCGAAGCTGATACTGTATGCACCTGTGTACAGTATCATGCTGGTTGGTTTCTCACTCCTTCATGTTGGTTTCTCACTCCTTTTAAATCTGAACACATGCTGAGCCTGCATGGCTCTTACAGTAACACCCCGCCATGCACCCTCACACGGTTACACAATTTCGCATATGACATCTTACTCACTTACTCCTGGAAACGTACTCACTCACTTTCAGTTCACGTGTTTCACCTGCAGACACGCTGCACGGCCGCTAATATGCACATCATCAGTTTTGTTTGAAACCACTTAAGGAAATCATCTTCGTCGTGCCATTTAGATGTTGTTGATGTTTCAAGTTTTGGTGATTAACTGAAACTCCTGCTCACAGTAGAGAAGCCCTTCAAGTGCAACCACTGCAGTCGCAGTTACAAGCAGCGCAGCTCCCTTGAAGAACACAGAGAGAGGTGCCATGTGTACATTCAGAGCAAAGGTCCCGCCGAGAGAGGTGAGCAGACGGCGCACACTCAGACTCATCTCAGTGCAACTTTCTGACACCCGCTTCATAAACAACGTCTATAGAGCTCTCAGGACACGCTCCACACAAGCACATAAAACTGTTAATGCAGTCACACAACCACACGGGCAACATAAACACACTTGTACATATGCAGCAGGTGCACGATTCAAGCTGTTATTTATAGCTGATCCTGTTTTTATAGCCTCATTAAACGAATAGGCGTATGGCTGTTAGCCCATCATTACAGTGAAATAGGTTATAGCTGCTGCGGTGTGGAGGCTCAGCAATATGAAGACCGCTGCTCATGTCAGTAGCGGCGAAGGGGAAGCCAAAATATGTAGGGCAAACACACCGACGTACACCCTTTATGTGTATAACCTCCCCCAAAAAAAAACGCCTTTCCATACTGACAGGACAGTTGCACGGTTGCATCACACAGACAATGCTCTGCATCTGTGGTCACCAAATGTCGTAAGTTTATGCCTGATAGTGCCGTAGTGGTGAGGAAGTACATCCTCATCGTGTGGTCTCCGCTCCTGCACTGGTGAATTAAAAAAAAACACCAGGAAGTGAGGTCTGATCTCAAATTAATATCTCGTTCCTCCCAGTTTGACTCGAGCAGCTGATGTGTTTTGCAAGATTTTTTTTTTTACCTCATTTTATAACCTCAAAAGCTTTGTGGTGGACAGCTGCAGTTCAGCGCATCCCCTGTACTCACGACACTGACAGAGAAGAGGTCTTCGTTTCTGTGCTGCACTTACTCTCTCACTCTGTCGCTGTCACGCAGAGGACGGTCAGACACCCAGGACTCAGATGGGCACTGAGCGTGCTCTACTGCTCGACCGGCTCGCCAGCAACGTAGCCAAGCGGAAGAGCTCGATGCCACAGAAGTTCACTGGTAAGAACAGCCGAACTCACAACAGAGAAATGTAGAGGCTTAGTGGAGGTGCTGATTTTAAAGCAGCTACTGCACTACTACGTATTTGAAGACAATGTTTTGATTATCTGTATTTATTTTAGTTGGATTGATATGTTTGTCCACTCCCTTGCTACTTGATATTTTTATGTCTTAATGGCCACCCGTTTGCTGAATTGTGCAGCTGTAATATGCCGCTACCTTTTCTGAAATGTTTACTTAATATGTGCTATTTGCTGTCCGTTTATGCTCTACCACACAGAATTCATGTTTTGTAGATTATTTCAAGTTGTCTGTCTAAGCTACCTGTTTGCCTGTCTGTTTGTCTCTGCTGGCCTCCATCTTGTGCCAAACAGGAATTGAGGGCAGAGCCTCATACCTGCATTCACCGGAGAGCGGTCTCCAATGTCCTAAATTCTCAGCGAGAATAATGTCATAGGTGGGTATTGGTAACCCTGCATGGTTAAATAAATGGAGACGTGTGAGAAAGAGAAACGTGCACTTGAAACCTCTGAGCTGGTTACTTCATTTTTTTTTTTTTTTCATTCGTCTGAGTGACGACTGATCAAAAGATAACGGTTTCGGTAAATGGTTGTCTCTATGGGCGTACGCATAGAGCAATTTTCAATAGCTGGCTCTCACCTTTCTGGTTAAGCCTGACTAACACTGGGTTGTAGTTTCGCAATCAAGCCTCAAACTGCTCGCAAAACGAGAATGTATTGGCAGAAAAAAAACTCCTACATCTCTATCAAGTTGACAAATGAAGTGAGATCTTTCAATATGACAACCACAGGGGGAAAGAGAAGTAATGTCTGCGACCGCAGAGAGAGAGAGCAGGCGGGAGGCGAGAAACGTGAGCAGGTGCCTCTCTGTCTATAGTTCTGTGGTGCAGCTGCATAGAGGCCTTCTTCGGAGTCGTCTGCTTCCTCTCAGCCCTGTGCTCTCTCAGGACTCTCTGATACTTTAAAGCTCCTTTTGTCCTGTCAACCTGTAATGTTCAAGTTCGCTGTGCTGCTTTTCTTTTGCCTCGCCTGAGGGCTGCGCATTTTTATCATTGCTTCTACTCAACACCAAAGTGATCTCTATTAGATCTTTTCCCATCTGTGAGCAATAAATGCTTTAATTGCTGCTTGCCGCCTGTGGTACTTCTCGTTCCATGCTGTTGGATGCAGTGTGTGAGGTCTTTCGGCAGAGTCTTGAGTGCTCTTTCTTCTCATGTTGCTGGTCTAGGCGACAACGGTGTCTGCCTGGACCTGAGCTTTAACAGGGAGCTGGTCCAGCGGACTGACATCAAGGACCCTCCGCCAGGCTCCCCAGGGCCCGACGCCCACCATCAACCTGTTCTCACAGGGCCGGACAGCGATCCAGCTCCCTCCCACAGGCCCTACCCCATCCCGTTAGGCCGCAATGACATCAGCCCCATGGGCCTCACCAACGGCCACAAGATGGGCATGCCGCTCCTGGGACTCCCTCACGTCACCCAGCCCCCCCTCGGCATGGACTCGTTCCACGCTGAAGGTTCTCAGATGTCTCAGCCCGTCATGTACAGCTTGGGGCACCTGCTGGGAGGGCTGAACCACCAGAACGGCATTCCCCACCCACACAACCAGCCCATCCCCTTATCCCCGCTGGAGGCTTTACGGGTGGTGCGAGCCGATGGGGAGGCCGGAGCGTTGCCTGGGGCGGTGTACCCCTGCGGCCACTGTAGGGTGATCTTCCTGGACTACGTCATGTTCACCATCCACATGGGCTGCCACGGCTTCCGTGACCCACTCGAGTGCAACATGTGTGGCCACCGCAGTCGGGACCGTTACGAGTTCTCTTCCCACATAGCCCGTGGCGAGCACCGCCTAGAACTGAAGTAGCTGTCATTCATGTACATGTTCATGCTTACACACACACACACACACACACACACACACACACACTTATACAAACACACACATGCTCAGACAGATAACACTGTATGAGCACATACAAAGATTTACTCATATAAGTAGCTGGTAGTATCAGAAATGACAGCACGAAGTAGCAGCTCTCTCTCTCTCTCTCTCTCTCTCTCTCTCTCTCTCTCTCTCTCTCTCTCTCTCTCTCTCTCTCTCTCTCTCTCTCTCTCTCTCTCTCTCTCTCTGTGTGTGTGTGTTTTGTGTTTTTTTGTGTGTGTGTGTGTTCTTGTGTCTTTTGTGGGTGTGTAAGAGAAAGAGATTGAGACGTTACAGGAGTGTGACGAGTGTCAGAGTGTTCTTACTCATACTGTACTCATCTGAAAAGATGGCCTGTAAAGTGTTTATGAGGGACTAATTCAGTAACATTTGCTCTTAGTGATCCCTGCTGTAGCCACTGTTTGTACAGTTTATTAACCATATGCCAAATTTCAGTTCAAATGGCTGCAAAAAGTAGCAAAAGTGCATGTTCCTGTGGTGTATCTGCTCCTGTTTCCCTGGGATCTGTATAAAGGTGTAATAAATAAAAGAACATTTCTTTTGTCCTTCATCACACAACAGACCTGCACTGTCGAGAGAATTTCAGCTTCTCTAAAGAACACTTGCCAATTCAAGACGACAGAAGAAAAAAAAATCCTATTATCTAGAAGGTCACATGTCTCCTTTTAGGCTGTGGTTTCACTGCTTCAAAGGACATGACTTCGCTCTGCACCATGTGTTGTTTCTCACTCCTGAATACTATACTCATCTACCACACAAGTAAGAGAGGGCTTACAGTTTTGCAGAGACGCTGATGTTACACAGAATATAAAGTACTGTGAATGTATATCTAAACGTATATCTAAGTAGAACAGATGTAACGGAGTTGTAGGTGAAAGACAAGTTAGGTCTAAATTAGATGTAAGATGTTGTTGAACAAACAAGTTTTTCCTTTCTCCTCAGTACCTCTGCAGTATCTTAAAGTTTGTATAGTCTGAAAATGATCAAATGAGGGTAAAATGTCCAGTGACACCTGTCTTTGGTTTAGGGATTGTCTCCAAATTCCATCACTGTTTTTTCCCCCGGATGCTGAGGAAATGACTGTCAGTGGATCACGAGTCTATTCTCAGCAGCGTCCATCTGCTGGAGGAAGTGTGATACTGCACGAAGGAGAATCAGTTCTGATGAGTTCCTTACACAGTGTTGCTCCAGATCTTTGAGTCCCAAAGTGGTTTGTGGGACCCACTGGGGGTCCTTAAAAATGCTGCAGAACTAAACCAAAACTGAATGAAGGAAAGTCGTGAACATTTCTTTTACGGCTCACAGAGAAAATGGGCAAAAAATGATCTTAATCTGTAGTTTCATTCTTCCCACTTACTTTCACCTCACCCACAGAGAGGATGGTAATAAATTATGTCTGCCAGTAAAACACTGCATATGGGAATTTATCAAGGTAAGAGTAAATCTAGGTAAAAATTGGGGGTTGGTGGGATTTTTTTAGGGACCTCAGCTGGGGGCTAAATCTGTTTCCTCTGAGCGTATCAGGGAAATTTTGGTGAACCCGCAAAATGAGTTCTTCACTCGTCAGCGTGGATGCACCTCGCCCACATGTCAGCGCAGTGACTTGGTCACGCTTTGCTGCCTTGAGACCAGAACAGGGTGTTAGCTGCTTCCAGCTGCCACCATGCTATCTCTCTTCTCCATCAGTGCCAGTTCCCCTTTCTCTCTTTGGGTTTGAAGAGAAGTGACACTTGTGAAGCAAACTGTCATCGCAGCTTCACGTCCATACGTCGGATTAAACAGCCCAGTCATCCATTTCAAAAGTACAGAGAGGCTGCTTCTCTTTTTTCCAGTTATGCGAGATTAACTTCAGGGTATTTGTCTTCCGAATAGAGTGAGAGCGTGTGTTTGTTTGCAGAAGTTTAAGGCCAAAGTTGAGTCAGGGTTTTTCGTGGTAATGTAGGAGGATACACATATGTTTAAGGAAACAGAGAATATTCTCTGACGCATCACTTCTGAACATAAAAGAAGCATGGTGGGAAACAGAGATGGGACTACTTCCAGAGAGAGCCATGCTTCTGCCCTAAGTGTGTGTGTGTGTGTGTGTGTGTGTGTGTGTGTGTGTGTGTGTGTGTGTGTGTGTGTGTGTATCTGAAGTCCCATTTCCACCATAAAACCAGCCAGCCAGACAGAGTTTACTCAGCCAGTAGAGACAGGAGTCATAAAGCGACAGTGACGCAAGTCCAGTCAAAATGAGAGGCTTCTGGTGACATCTGCTGACTGAATTATAGGAGTCAAAATGACAAAAATCTAAATAAGATCCATGCTGATGCATTTTAACTGGAACAACAACACACTGCGCACCGACCCTGAGAGCAGCCGAGGAATTCTAGTAAGGTTTGAGTCATGAAAGATCATTATAGGTCAGCAGGAATTTGAATTCCACATCTGTTTGTTTTTTTTTTTTTCAAATTTGGGCTGCAGTTAGAGGGTTTACAAATACAGAAGGAATACAGAAAAACTAATGGGAGACAACTGCTCGTAATGTCATTTGGAACCCACACCGACACTGAATAAATCAGAATCAAGTTAAATGAAATGACGTGTGATATAACACAGGTGTAACATTCACACTTGGGTGCCTTTCTTTCTTTCTTTCTTTCTTTTTAATTCGAGGTCAGGACATTGGATGGTGAAATAGCTTGTAATTATTGCTCGATTATTCCGTGCACGTCCTGAAGATGGCGCTGTTGACGCGAACTTGACAGAGAAGCAGCAGCAGCCAGCGGTTTTGACTGATGGATCCACATGTTTTACTGATCTAATATGTAAAACTGTTGAACGGATGAGCGGCCCCCGGGTACAAACACGTTCACACTGGTGCCAATTTAAATTCTCGCGTCGGGGTCTAAAAATCGCGCGCCGAGGAGGCTGGTCCGCGAGAAACGCAACATTAACTTGCTACCTTTGCTGTGACTTTTATTCCGACCCAGAGGAGCAGGTCTGAGCATGCGCACTGCATCGGTTCTAAGGGGACGGGGAGGACATCACGGAAAAAACGTAGCAGCAGCACCACAAACCCCACGCCGAGATTTCGCCTCTCTGCTGCGCTAAAACTGCGCGACGAAAGCGAACCACGACTATGCCCGGCGCGGCGTTAAAGTGCGGGACGAGCACTTGACAGGCCTGGGCGAGGTCTGAGCGTTTGCCGGGAGGGGAAATACATTTCTTCATATGGGAGCATGCGGGAAATGGTTGGAGGTTGCTGCGTGTGTTCAGACGAGCGAGGCTGGGCTGAGAATCCGCTGGTGTACTGTGATGGACACGGCTGCAGCGTCGCCGTTCACCAAGGTAACATTAGCCGCTGTTAGCGCGTCATTACCGGGCAGCTGTGGCGGCTGACCCGGCGGCTGGAGGCAGCCAGAGGTGCTGGTTGGTCGCTAGGTTTCTGGGTAGGTCCGTCGCTTGTCTACGTGCGTGTTTGTGTGTGTGTTGGTGTGTGTGGGAGGGGTAGGTAGGCGTGCTGTTTGTTGTTTCCTCTCAGCACACATGATTACACACACAGGGCCAAGCGGTGACACCAAGCCTAGATGGCGCCTTGATGGCACTTCAGGTCCGAGCGTTGAGTGTGTAAGTGTGCGCGCGGCTGTCTGGCCCGGTCGGATCCTCAATGTAAGAGGCGTGTTTTTGCGACAAAACAGCCCCGGCGAGGCCCGCCGGTTTGGACACTGTTACCCAGAGTCCACTCGCTTTGTTGCTTTAGCGAGACCTGCAGGGGACAGCGGTCCACTCTCAGATCGTATTTCTGAGCAGAATCAGCCCTGTGACTGATTAGTGGACCGACTGTGGGAGGTGGGTCCAGATTTTTTATGTGTGTCAGAGTTACCCTGTTCTCATCAGCTGGTTGGTGTTTTTGGAGTAGAGATGATTTAGTCTGTTGAAGTCAGCGAAAGTGTTATTAAATGTAATAAAGGAGTAGTAGCTCAGTGCTGGCACAACAGCTCGAGCAGACAGCTGTCCTTCAGTGGGGCATTTTAAAGTTCCAAGTGGACCAAAAATGTGTTTTTGAGGTATTACTGTCAAGACAGCACAACATAACATTATGTGTAAAATACATCAGTGTAAAACAAAATTAAAGGTTCAGGGTGAAACAAGAATTCTCAAGTATACGTTCACGTCGTAGTCGTGAATTTGCTGGACATTTGCTATCGAGCACTGTTAACCTGTTGTTGTGTGCGTCCCAGCATGCTACGGGATTGTTCAGGTGCCCACCGGCCCGTGGTTCTGTCGGAAGTGTGAGTCACAGGAGAGGGCGGCGCGCGTGGTGAGTATGACACCATACACATCCATCCATTGCTGCTTTGCACGACGCAGCGAACGTCCAGTTGTCTGAGCTCTGCACTCTCCTGTCCCACCTCCAGAGGTGTGAGCTGTGTCCCCACAAAGATGGTGCTCTCAAGAGGACGGACAGTGGAGGTAAATCTCCTCCTCCCGTGTCCATCTCGCTCTCCTGCTGTTTTACCCTAAGAAGCCGCAGATTCCCACTGTATTCACAGGGATCTCAACCATGCCATTAATCCACTGACAATCTGTCCAATCAGGCTGGGCCCACGTTGTGTGCGCACTCTATATCCCCGAGGTACAGTTCGCCAACGTCCTCACCATGGAGCCCATCATCCTGCAGTATGTCCCGCATGAGAGATACATCAAGGTACTGTCACACACACACACACACACACACATACTGCTGAGTGGATAAAAGCTGTGACACATTATGAAGCGAACAGTTGTTGCAGGGCATCATCAGAGTGTGGTGCTCTGTCTCCAACCTTAAATTAAGTTAACACAATATAGCTTATTTTCGTTATTTCTGTACAACCAGACAACATTGAATGCGCTGATCTGGCAATGCATTTATTTCTCGTGGGGTGGTGAAATATTTTTTATTAGACATGATAAGGCCAGGTATCAAATATCTATATAAAGATATTTATTTCATTTATGTTTAATCACGTTCTTGCACAATCGTGCGTGTTTAGACAACTTAGAGATCTTATGAAATAAGATATTTTGCTTATTTTCTCAAGTGTATCAAGAGGTAGGGTAGGAGGTGTTGTTTTGCCAGGTGTGACTGGGGTCATGTGGGTGAGGAATGGGGGAGTGGAGATTAGGCTATCTGTACAGCAGTTATGCATGAAAGTTAATGAGAGACAATACAGGTTCCACATTATCCCCAGTGCCAAACTGAAGCAGTTGTTGATTGATCAATGGGGGTTTAAATGACGGAGCAGTCAGTTATTTTTTATTTTTATACATTTTCTCACCTATTTCTCACCTTTGTCTCTCTAAATCGCGTCAACCACAAGAGGTACTTGAGCATACACTTATAAATGAGTCCAAAAAATGTAGGCTGATGGGTCCAGTAAGTACGCAAGATGAACTGCAGACAAATAAACACACACACACACACACACACACACACAAGGTTTTCCCTACTCAACACCCAAGCCATTTTGGGCACCTCCTAACTGTGAAATCAATCAGTTTATGTTTTTTCCATATTTTATTTGCATATAGTAATGGTCTAAAATTATGTACACATCTTTTTTTTTTTTAATAAAGAAAATAAAAGGAATCCCACCAAACCCGTCGCCAAATTACTGCACCAAAGTCTTCCACAAACCTAGGGAAGCCACTGACACACACTCGAACACCAAAGGTGTATCTGATATCGCCGTAGTGGCGTTCCTAGAGCATCATAGTTAACACACTTCCCTCATTTCAACTTACTTCATGGAAACGGTAAGAAAATGTAATATCGAGCAAGTCCGTGAGGTTTGAGAGCATGACGTATGTAAGGTTTCTCTTAGGAGACCGGGGATCAAATCCTGCTTCAACCATAATATTAAACTGTTCGCCTACTATTTTGACCTCAGGTACACTTACTGTTTTCAGTGTCTGCAGTTTTCTGTTGCTGTTTGGTCAGGTTTAGGCATCAAAAATACTTGGTTATGTTTAGGAAAGTGTAGTTTGGGTTAAAATGGACCATTTCACAACATTTAACATTTGCAACATTTGAAAGGATAACTTCCCCCATGTGCGTATCTTTCCAGTCTTTTTCCCCAGAGTCTCTAAGCTATGACGTTACAAAACATTTGATTGGTCAGTTTCAACGATGCTCCTGGACCGACATTAATGATGATTCTTCAGGTACAACACCAACAAGGACACATCAGATCCAGCCACTGCCAAAACACCTGATTCCCCACAGGCTTTCCTCCCGGGCTTGCAGAGATAATAAACCTTTGTAGATGTAAATTATCGAAGTTTTCAGAGCAGTGACCCTTTTTTTTCAGCAGCATCAACAGTCCCACAGAGAGGAATACATTATGAAAGATAAAGACAGAAAATACAAAGAAACAAAGCATGACGCACGTTGCCTTTAAGACATGTGGGAAACGACACAACTCTCTTCTCTCCCATAACGGGAAAAAAATTTTTGCTCCACAGCACCATCACACTCTCCACCTACGCGTACAGTACGGTACAAACCCAGAAGTGAGTGTGGCAAGGTCCCACCCGCTCTCTGGAGGTTGATGAAAGTCATTCTGGGAACTGTGGGAGATTTCCAGCAGAGCAGAAATTAATGAGGCAGGTTGAAGGAACAACAAAGAAGTACATTTGCCGCAGTTCGTCGCAACTTAAATAACACACTGATCAGCACCGAAGCGATTAGTTTTAAGTCAGTTAAAAGGATTTGCTGCAGTTCCTGGTTTGTATGTGGGATAACTGATGGTTTCTCGAGATAAAAACCGCTAATTGATTAATGAAATAAATAGATAGGATATAGAAAATAATCATCGGTTAGGTATGACAAAGCCAAAGCTTCAAGTCTGTGCTTCCTGTAATCTCCATGTGTTATAAATGAACCCTATGTTTTTATAAGAAACAGTTTCTTGTTGCACACTGGCGGATGAAACACGACGTTAAGAGGACCTCACACAGATTCTTAACATGCAGAGAGAGACCACGTATTGGAAACAGACTGAACGTGTCCCTCATCGTCTACAGACGCTTAGACATTCTGCAGTGCGTCTGAAATATTCTGCTGATGTCTTTTTTTTCACTTTGTAAAGGAAGCTGTTTGCACCACAGACTAGTTTCAGGCTGTTATAGAGTTATCACACATCAGCTGTCTTGTAACTGTATCTATTTGTACCATTTTTCCCTTTGATAGTTGTCAGAGTGTGTCTAGCAGAAGCACTGAGCATGCACCAGAGCGGGCCTTTTAAAGCAATGCACATCACACAGAAATCAATATTTGACGCGTGGACTCATTAGACTGAGCAGCCGGCCGCCGACGTGCAGTGTGTTCGTAATGTGTGTGTGTGTGCGTGCATGCGAGTGCCTGCTTATAAACGTACACATGTTAGTGTTTGAGTGCCTGGTTTCATATTACTGTGTCAGCTACAGTAAATTGCATGCAGCTTTCCCCCCGTCAGAGCCATTCATCCAGATTTTTGCTGCCCACATTCCTAGACAGCGTTACAATGGACAGTGAAAACTTGAGAAGCCACTCTTCCTCTTACACGCTTCGGTGTAGTTATGTCTCTGGCCTTTCATTTCGTAGCCGACATCCTCTGAGGAGAACAGAGAGCTGAGTAGGATGTAGGGAGTAGAGGAAGACAGAAGGAAGGGGAGAGAAAAGGCCAAAGAGAGAGGGCTGAAGCGAAAAAGGTAAAGAGCCCGCTGTTCTTTTGTCCCGCACCTGTTGCTAGGCCTCTTCTGCCCCCAGCTGAGGAAAGCTGAGGAAAAAGTACAAAAGCTCTGTGTGTGTGTGTGTGTGTGTTGTGTGTGTGTGTGTGTGTGTGTGTGTGTGCGCGTGTGTGCGTGCGCGCGTGTTGGGCAGCCTGTGAGTGCTTGTATGCATTTTGTGGAAACGTGCTCATTTAGATGTCAGTGACGACTGATGCCGCTTCACACAGGATGCGAGAATTCTAGCTGCTAAAATCGTCATCGTTATTTCCAAAACCTCGGCTGCTCATGAAAAAATTGTTTTGTAGCGCTTCATGATAATTCGACACCTAATCTATACAAAATAACAGGTGGCTGTGAATGTAGGGCACAAAGAGGGGAAGTAAATGCTTGTTGCATGAAGATACAAGAAACGCTAAAGTTAAACCTGTCTTTTGAAATGCACATCTGGCCACAAGCTCCTCAATGTCAGCTTTTTTTTTTTTTTTTTTTTTCACAACTGTGACATCTGGTCAACATGTTGATGGAGGTTCTCAGTCATCCAGGTCATGGTAATTCTAAGTGCTGCGTTGAGGCAAGTTGAAGTGTTTCAGTTTCTGGAAGACGTCTCACCTCTCATCAAGAGGCTGCTTCACTTCTAATTAACTGGAGGGGAGTCGCAGGCTTTTAAACTCTGCGTAGGAGTGTCCTTACAGAGTATTCAAGGACACACGTGAGCTCTGAGTTTCAGAGTTGTTAGGGCCACTTGATGATTGTTGACTTAACCCGCCTTCATGTGGGTTGCTAGGGCTAGGTGAGCCCAGGTGTTGAATGGTTGTTAAACTGTCTAGACAGGCCCTCTGACAACGACTCTGAAACTCAGAGCCCACCACGTGTCCTTAACGACTCTTGTGAGGACACTCCCGCACAGGGTTTAAAAGCCTGCACCTCCCCTCTAAATAGTTAGAACCGAAGAAGCCTCTTGGATGAGAGGTGAAACGTCTTCCGGAAACACGTCCAGTCGCCTACGAGACAGAACTTCAAATCTGGTCAACAGTTGTGCTGTAAAAAGCAGCGAGCGTGCAGCAAACTGTGTTCGGTTTGAAAGCCCCATCTGTTGTCTCGAGAAGCAAAACGTCCACATCTTTTGTAGTATGGCTGCGGCTGGCCTCAATTTACACTGCAATAACTTTGGTTCACTTAAATGGCCAAATAACAAGAATGTATCAGCGTGTCCTGCTGACAGATGAAACAAGCACAGCTTTTCTCATGAATACGAACATTTTGAAACAGCAAACAGCTGTAGATTAACAAACAGCTTGGTTAGTCGACAGGATAACCTAGCCTGTGTTAATAAGAATTATAGATATAATGGTAATGACTGACTCTGTTTCTGTGTCTCTTTATCTCCTTGTTCACTCCGTCTTTGCCGCTTCACCAGACGTGTTATATCTGTGAGGACCATGGCAGGGAGAGCAAGGCCGCCTGTGGAGCCTGCATGACCTGCAACAGACAGGGCTGCAGGCAAGCCTTCCATGTCACCTGGTAAGCGTTAAAGTGTGTGTGTGTTTATAAATGTGTATTTGTGGTTACATGGAAGCGTCAGTGTGATGGTCGGCAACATCAGTTACGACTTTGAAATGAAAGTTGCCGCAACAGAGATGTCGAAAAATGCATTTCATACTAAAAAGGCACACAAATACACAACACAGCGCCTGAACCAGGACATGACATTTGTGTAGAACAACAGTCATGAAGTGATTTGACTTTAGATGCAAATAACAGTCTACAGTTGGCCTCAAAATGCTTTCATTCCTTGGCTTTGGGCCTTAATTCTGAGTAAGCTGTGACTGATTCCTGTGACAATGCAGGAGGTGAAGACTTCCAAGTCAAGTCTGGAAGATTGTGTGGCACTGATTATTGTGTGCTGTGATCTGACATTTGAGCTGTTCTGTCATGATCAATTACACCAGCTCTCAGGTGACTCCGGCCACGTCCATGTTGTTGTGAGAGTCTGTGTGTGTGCGTGTGCGTGTGTGTGTGTGTGTGTGTGTGTGTGTGTGTGTGTGTGTGTGCACGCTCTCCTGTTTCCCGTCCTGTCTGACCTCCTGACACCCTGTGTACAGTGCTCAGATGGCAGGTCTGCTGTGTGAGGAGGAAGGCCCAGAAGCTGACAACGTTAAATATTGCGGCTACTGCAAACATCACTACAACAAAATGGTGAGATGGACAGCAGTCTAACCGACATTTCTTGCAAAAAAACGCAAAAATATTGTCTTAAAGAAAACATGATGAAAATGGCAGCTGCTACAAACATCAGAGATAAATCTCTTTGTCTTAAATTCTTCCTTAATTGCACTGTGAAGTGTTAACACTGCTCATTAAACGTTGCTACTTAACTTAAAGCCCCTGTACGGAGTTTTTAACTGGATATAGAAAAGTCTCTGGTTTCTGCTGATGTGTCTCTGTTACCTACAACAGCAAATGAGCCCATCAGCGTGAAGATACGCTTTTTCTAAGTAGTCTAATTCTATACCTCTGAAAGGCATTGGTCGGGTCGGACCACTTACGAAACGATTTACGGCAGTCAGACCGGAACTGACGACATTCAGGATACGGCATAGCTGTTTTGTTGCTACGCTAGCCAGTGCTAACCGAGCTAAAACTTTTGTCATGGCTGATAATGAGACAAAGAAAAGAAAAAGAATTCGAACCGAAGACCAACGAAAGGCCGAGAGGGAATCTGATCGAGCTAGGGCTAAAACACGGATAAACATAGGCGATTCCTTCCAGAGATGGAGAGAGTTGCGGGGCTTGAAGGGAGGGTCGGATCCAGAATTTGCCCGATTCCTCCTAGACAGGTTTGTAAATTTTATTTTATTTATGAAATGTAATGCGGGACGTAGTTTACAGCAATACATGAATTCATGTTGTTACAACAAAGCTGGCTAACGTTACCACTAGATTAGCTCTAGTTACTACACTCGTGAAAACGACAACAAACTTCTTAGATCACGCATCCATTTCAGCTGTGTGTATCAGCCCAGCCGACCTGCAACGATGCATCGCTAATATCCTCTGTCATTATAAACGATTCAGTTTCTTACTTAGAACAAAACATCCATCACAATCACTGTGACTTTGCTGTAACGCTAGCTCTGTAGCACCGTGGGTAATATTTATAGCTGGGAAATTGCAGTGCAACAGCAGCATTACTTTGTTTCACCGGCGGCATATTACATTAAGTAGAAATACAAATAGACACAGTACCTCGTCCATATGCACGCTGCAGATAGCTGCTAAAAAAAAAAAAAGTTTTCAAAGCAAGTCCCGTCGTCTTTCCGACGTTTCCAAAACAAATCTACACGCGCCGGCCAGACAAACGTCTTCACGACAGTGGGCGCTAGAGCTCATGGGAAATGCAGTCTTCATTCCGGCAAAACACTACCGCTTTCGTCCAGCGGGGCCGCCAAAATCAACACTAAATGAAAAGTCTGTACAGGGGCTTTAACTATTGTTGTTTTTGGTTGTTATTTTGACTTTAAACAGCCCGTATGGCTGCATAGATTTCATCCATAATTGCTGTTGTTTCTGGCTCTGGTGCAGAAAGGATGACAGCTCAGATCTTTACGTCACCTTAGAAGCTCTGATTAGCTCAGCTGACAGGTGGGGAAACTATAGTCAGTGAACACCAGACCTGTTTAAAACACTCTAGGAAGAGATTCAGAAGCTTCTTTTATGCATTATCTGAAGAAGAAAAAAAAGTTCAGCAGCTTCTCAGGTTTTATGTGGTCTCGAGACGATACTCACTTTCTCCTTTGGTGTTTACAGCAGAAGAAGTTACGCTCCAGTGAAAATACAAGTAGCTCCTTCAGCCATTCCAGGGGGCGCTCCAGCTCTCCATCACAGGACAAACACCACCACCACAGACAGAGGAAGGTATGGCTGATGTGTAAAACTTTTAACTGCTTGTAAAGTGTTTAGTACCAAAGGTTTGGCAGTGGCTGGTCACATTTCTAGCCTTGTTTGCCAGTGACGAGAACTGAAAACCAGTTCAAATGAAGAACCGCTTCCAAATTGTCCGATTCATCAGAATTGTCCGATTCATCAGAATCGTATGCCTCTGATCTTATCGATTCTTTCATCAGTGCTTACATGTTCCTCTGACAGTTGGGAATTGCAAAACAATGACTCTGAATGTATGTGTCCACGCTGCTGGAACAAAGAGTTATGGTGTGGAGGAAGAATTGGTCCAAAGCATGGCTTCATTTCACAAAGAATGACGTAAACAGTCAACTATTTGTAATGTCTGTAAAATGCATTTCATCTGTTTTATTATGACAGACTGTTGCTACAGCTAGCTCTCAGGTCATAGACTGAGACTCGCCCATCAGTGTGTTGAGGATCAAAAATGGTTAAAGGAGAAAAAGTTGTGTTGATGCTGAAAACCCCTGTAGGCCTACTTTTTTCAAACAGAAATTGATAAAGAATCAGGAGGGAATTGATAAAGAATTGTACCGATAAGCAGAATGGAATTGTCTCACAGTCTGAGGAAAGAAGCTGCTCCATAGTCTGGTCGTACAGCAGCAGATACTCAGACAGAAACTCACACTGTATCTCTCTTGATGGCAGCAGGGTGAGCAGACTGTCCGGGGGATGGGTGTTGTCTTTTAGTGTCCTTTGGGCTCTGTGCAGACATTTAATTTCTCTGATATCAGACACTAATGATGTTCTGACGGTGGCTTTAATCACCTGCTGAGGAGCCTGTCCTGGGCCAGTTTGTGATGTTTTCAGTCGGGGTGCTTTCTATTGCTTCTCTTTGAAAGTCGACAAGAACTTGGCACAGGATTTTAGCCCTCTCATCACTCCTTCAGACATACAGTCATTTCTGTGCTTTTCTGACCAGGGTGGTGATGTGCCATGACCATGATAGGTCCTCTGTGATGTTGATTCCCACGAACCTAAAACTGTTCACCTGCTCCACCTCAGCTCCACCGATGTAGACAGGGGTGTGTGTCTTTGGCTCCTTTTTTTTTCTTAAATAAACAAGCCGATGATACTCCACAATAGAGTTAGCTTGGTGTGTGTGGGCATGGCTGTACAGCCTGAACAAGAGGAGGCCAGCCCTAGTAATTGTCTGTTAATGTGCGTGCCTGGATGTTTGTTTTTGTCTGTGCGTGAGACGATAGTGTATGCCAGTTAGTACCTGGTTTGACTCTAACCTGAGCCTGAGCCCTGTGTTTTTCATTACATTCAGAGTCATAAAGACAAGAGTCGGCAGAAAGAGCGCCACAAGAAGTCCTCGGACGGTCTGGGCTCTTCGGTGACGAGCAGCAGCATAGAAAAGGTATGAATACCAACCCACGGAATGACTGGTGAGGGGCTGCGGACCCTGTCAGGAAACGTTCTGCCATGGCAGACTTCATTTCACATAAAGTTAAGAGCTGTCATAAACTCATCTTGCCCTGTGTGTTTTGGCCCAGATATCCTCCGCTCACCACAGCAACAAGGACAGTGAGGGTAAGCCCAAGAAGCTGAGCTCACACAGTCATGGTCACCGCAGTAAGAAGACAGGAAGTACTGGCAAGAGCTGTTCCTCCTCCTCCTGCTCCTCCAGTCCATACACAGGTAAGTACCACAGGAAGGCAGACTGAAATGTTGCGAATGTGACATCTATATTATCGACTCGACAGTCAGATTTTGACCACAACCTTGTGTTTCTCTCGGAGAAGGCTCCCTGTCTTCTGCTCAGGATTTTCATCAGTTCTCATCATCCTCCCGCCTGGAGCGCGATCATGACCGAGCTGGCGACGACCACAGTGGCGAGGAGCGTAAGGAGCGTCACAGGAGGCCAGCGGTCCAGCAGGACGAGGATGAAGAGGATGATGAAAAGGAGGAGGACAAAGAGGAGGAGGAGGAAGAGGAGGAGGAGGACAGTAAATACCACAAGCCACCAGCTTTGACTCCAGCTGATGGCCCACTGGCGGGGTCACAGGGTCAAGACAGGTCGGAGGGCAACTCCAGCCCTTTCGAGAACAAAGTCACTATTTCTACCTTTGGGTCCATCATGCGCATCACCTCCTCGTCAGGGCTGGGCAGCAGCAGCAAGATCCGGAAGATCTCCTCCTCGGGGGACTACAAACCCTCCAAGTCCCTCTGTAAACCGTCTCAACTGAGCACGCCGCCTATCCTAGAGGAGGCAGACCTGGAGGACAAGGCCACGGCTCCACCGCTGCCCAGAGAGCGGCGGCACCGCGGCAGCAAGAAGAGCAGCCATGGTCCAGGGCGTCCGAGGGGGAGCAAGAACCGAGAGCGGAGAGAAGAGGAGCATCAGCACCACCATCACCACGCAGCACCTCCTCCTCCTCCTCCTCCTCCTCCTCCTCCAGCGTTAACCTCCTCACTCTACCCGAACCCGTCCTCCATCCCCCACCCCGCCTTCTCCTCCACGCTTCCGCCCACAACCATCTCTTCCTCTTCTTTCTCCTCCTCCTCTGCTGGCAGTTTTTCCACAAGCCGTGGCAACTCACTGCTCGGCTCCGGTGAGTCTATGTCAGTGGGTGTGAGTGTGGTAGCCCTCGAGCTTCCTGTGTGTGAGAGCAGGCGTGTGTTAAAAGAAATGAAAACGACGCCACTATCACTATCTGTTTGCACTTTGGTGTGTTCATTTGCAAGTCAACTCTAAAGTGTTGAAATGTTTCCATTGCACATGTGCCCTGTCAGCAGCACAGCAGCAGCTTATCTGTATATCAGGACCTGTCGGTGTAGTAGAACAAGCCTCTGGAAGTCAGAGCCACGCAGGACAAATAAAGATCCTGTTACAGGGCACTGGTTATCATACACATGGTTCTGAAATTGAGAATATTTTGTAAATCTGTCTCACAGTATTTATTCAATCTGTACGAGGCACAGATATTGTCCTAGATAGTGGTTTTTGTGTGCGCTGCACATGTTGCAGAGTGGTAGATTTTCTGCCCTACTTACAGATTTACTCTCCAGGGCACAACACACTTGTGCAGGCGTGTTGTTTTCTTTCGGGGTCTTACAACTCCTTAAACAAAACAAAAAAAGTCTCTTTTTGAAATATTTTTTTTACTAATTGTAACTTTCTGATCTTGTAGGTATCTACTCCAGTCTCAAGGACCCTCTCACACTGGGTGGGGGCATCTGCAGCACCCCTCTCTCGCTGGGCGGAGGGGTGTGTAGCACCTCCTTGTCCCTGGGAGGGGGTATGTGTAGCACCCCTCTCTCCTCAGGACTCCTTCAATCCCACGTCTCCTCACTCTCACTTCCATCAGTCAACGCGGTTTCAAACACACAGGTAGAGAGAAGCGTTCAGGCTGTTTAAAGCAGATAGCATGAAGGCTTTCAGGGGGAAGTACTCCCCCTGTGTCTGGGTTCTACTTTTTGTAGTTGCGAAGCATTTTGTGAATTTGTTTAAAAGGCGCAAATGTTCAGGGTAAAAAACAGACCAAAAAAAACAGAGTACAAAACAGCGTGGTTATAGAGGAAAAAAGATTGTTGTTAAAGCGAAACTCTCGCCAAAAAGCAACTGAGGCTTTATTTGGGATTGAATATGAGTCAAACCTTCGTGTGAAAGCATAATTACGACAAAGGAGGCACTTTTAAGATTTACCGTAGTTTCGGTTTTGGGCACCTTAATTTTGAACGGGAGAGCTAGGGGCACGACAGGCTAGCATCAAAATCGCTATTTTTAGAACACTAAGAAGGCTCGACACAACATGAAACTCATGAACACGAGCATTGAGAACATTGTTTGTGTACACAGACAATGCCAGACAAAAAGTGTCGATGCCGGAGTGCGACCTGACAGGCAGGAGAGTAATGGTGAACCGCTCCTCAAGCGTGCCTGTCAGATCGCACTCAGGGATCGACACTTTTTGTCTGGCATGACGGCGACGCGCAGGAGCCCAGCAGCTAACGTGAGTAGTTCAAAGACCTTCTTTTTCATAAACTCTGTGTACACAAACAATGTTCTCAGTGCTCGTGTTCATGTGTAGAGACCCTGGTGATGCTACGAGCAAAGTTTCATGTTGTGTCGAGCCTTCTTAGTGTTCTAAAAATAGCGATTTTGCTAGCGTAATTATGCTTTCACACGAAGGTTTGACTCATATACAATCCCAAATAAAGCCTCGGTTGCTTTTTGGCGAGAGTTTCGCTTTAACAAGTTATTCAACAGAAAATGAATCTGAGAGATAAATAAGTCACCTTTTTGACTGATTATCTGTTGGTTTTGGACTGTAGTTAAATCAAGGAATATGAAGAGGTGTTTTTGGGCTGTAGGAAAATATGACGGACATGTCTCACAATTCACAATTTTCATAATTTTTTCATAATGGATACTTTTTTGCTGCTTCTCTCTGTTTTATAACTGAAGACTGGATGTTATTTTTGTCTGCATCACCACGGTCAACATGTATTACTACTTCCTCATATTTTATAGATGACATTTATAGATTAACATTTTTAAAAAGGTTTTTAACTGGATTATTTTTTTAACCAGCATTGTTTGTAGATGGTCCAGATGATTTCTTTGTGAGCCAGATGTTGATGTCCACTGTCTCGTAGGTCCATCCAGGTTCCAGCACCTCCTATAGTCTGACCTCTACTCAGCCTTTCGCCAGCTGTCTCTCCACCGCCCCCACACTGCCACCACTATTGAGCCAGGCCCAGACCTCACTGCCAGGTGAGAGGAAGACAGCATTCACAGGTCATTATGATTGTTTGCAATGATACAAAAAAAAATGGCGCTAGTTTCACAAGTATAAACATAGCAAGAAACTAGTCTTCAGTTTCTTACAATCCGACAGACATTAAAGTCATTCATATTGTGCCGCCTTCACATTGGAAAGTTAACGTCTCTCTTTTCCCATTCTCAGAGTCCGACCTCGATGACTGTCGCTTCCCATGTCAGGGGAACTCGCCAAGAGAGAGTCTTTCTTCACAGTACGTCTGAATGAATCTTTTTTGGTGGCTTTGATGGGAAGTGTTGGGACACAATATGTGATTTATGCTGTGAAAATGAGGGAACAAGTAGTAAAACACAGTTTTACTGATGAAATATCTACTCATCTTTCACCCATCAAATGAAACATCATTTGGATACATGTTCCCACTACCACTACCACTGCTGCTGTAGTCAGATCAATTTATATTTCTGTGAGCAGCAACAGGAAACATCTACCAAAGTGACTGCATGGATTATAAAAAGAAATACCAACCACAGCCACAGGGTCTTGTTGGTAGTTTCCCCGCTCGGCCGCAGCAGTGACTTCTTTCTGACTCGTCGATGTTTTTCTCCTCCCCCTCACCCAGGTCTCCTATGAGCTGTCTCCCTCTTCTGTTCGACCAGAGAGATGGGCTGGGTGCAGGAGTCAGATCCCGTCCTGAGAATGTCCCTCCAGCCAGCTCGCATATTGAGCTCCTGTTGGAGAAACACGGCAATGGAGAGATGGGAGTCAACAGTGAGTGAGGCTTGAAAAACAGTGTTTTTTACTTGAAAACAACGGATACTTTCACTTTTCATTGGAATTTAAAAAGCCTTTAAATGAAACAGAAGGAGAAGGAGAAATCCCTCTTTGGTTGATTTGCTCTCAATTAGTGGTCATATTAAGGCTGCAACCTTAGAAGAGGACTCATAAATATCTTCATTTAAGAGCTAACAAGCAACAACTTGTTTGGAACCACCGCAATGCAAAGTAAAAATAGAATTTGTGAGCTGCTCAAATTAGATTATGTGTCCCTTAGACAGCAACCTGGTACTATTTCGAGATGATGACTGTACCTGTGGAAGCTGTTCTGGAGAGAAAATAGTACAGCGAGAACATGCTGCTGAGGTGTTCAGAGCAGCTGTAGGAGCTTTGTTTCTCACATTCCTTCTCTAGGTTTCATTTCTGCTGGGCTCACTCCTGAACCTGACTGCTTACTGGCATTGACTCTGACTCTTCTTCTTCTTCTTCTCTGGGGACATCATCAGCTAACACTTGCTTTCTAGTCTATTCATTGCTCCCTTTTCTTTCTCCACACTGCGCTGTCACAATTCCATTTTCAATTTTTCTCATTCTGTTTTCTCACTCTCTCACTATTTCTACCATTGTCTACTTTTTACCATTGCTACATAACACAAAATCAGAAATGGGCCCTCCTTTCTTCCCCACCATAATATCACTCAACTGAGTGTGCTTTTATGCAACATAGCCTCCAATTCTTTGTAAAAGGAAAGGCCCTGCAGTCTCTTATCTTAAATATGTTTATCTGTGCCCCAGGGAGAGCTTCACTTATGAGTGTTAACTGCTGCTCCAATCTGCAGAAAATGGAAGAGAAGAGTGTGTTTATTATCTGTGTCCGTGATGCCGGGCACACTGCACAGACAGCTCCCCAGAAAATCAATTAGAGAGCATTTACAGGATGCTTGAATTCCTATCTCAGACCTGACACTGCTTTTTCCACAGGAAGCAGTAGTTCATGATAGCACATCATTCAGAGACTGAAGTTCTGAAGAAACTTTTATTGTCTTGTTTTGTCTTTAAATGTGTTTAATGTGAAATCCCAAAGATAAATTAGGCGAAAGTTATAATGATGTAGGATTTTCTCCACAAGTATTGATGAGGTCCAGTAACAATATGTAACGATGGTATCCTGGTGAATATGTCCACCTTTAAAGCCCTTAAAGGCTCCAGATGTTGTCCACTGTATATATCTTTTTTTATTTTTCAAGTATTTTTTGACGTTTATATGGTTTTATTGATAGTACAGCTCAAGAGATGATAGGAAACATGTGGGAGAGAGGGGGAGTATCATGCAGCAAAGGACCCCAGGCTGGGACTTGAACCCGGGGCCGCCGCTGTACATGGGACGCCCGCACTGTATATATTTTGACAGATATTTTCTTGATTAGACCCTAAACCAGGATAGTACTGTGTGGCCTTGATTGATTGACATCATTGAGCCTGTAATGGTGGGACAATTTAGGATTATTCTGCATAATAGATACTCATTAGTATTTTCCAGTGTAGCTCAGCACAACATCCATACAAGCAAGAGCCAAATCAGTCTTCATTGAATTGTCAAGGAGCTCAGTGCAAACTCCAATGTGCTAATACCAACCTGTGCTCTGTTTGAATTGATTGACACATCTCACTTTGTGATGTAATGAAAATAACTTCTCACTTTGCTAAATCCTCATATGCTAATATAAACACGGTTAATTATAATTGTTATAACTAACAAGTGTGGGGTTTGTTCATCTCTGGTGTCATTTTAATTAATGAGGACACTGACCTCCTGGAAAAGGCCATGTATTTAGGGGCTTCTTTATGTTTCATGTGCCGCTGTGGCTACATAAATGTTCAAGTCATCCAAAACATAATACATTTCAAGTGACATGAGTGGCATGTAGACCTGCCACCAAGTAATTGATTAATTAGTTGATGAAAAGAAAGTTAGCTGCCAACCGCTTTGATAGCTGATTACCTGTTTTCATTTACTGCCACATTTACTAGTTCTAGCTTCTTAATATGAATAAAGGAGCAACTTTAAGAGTTCATGCTCTGTGAAACTGTAATGAGCATTTTTTTTTTTTTTGTAGTTTTACTAAAGGACTTAATGATTAATTGTGATCAGCAGATTAAAAAAAATATATCTTTGGTAGCAGCCCTAGCAGCAATTCAAGTATAAAACCTAGATAGAACCAAGATAAAACTATCCTGCTCTGTCCTGGCTGCAGCCATCTATCCATCCGTGAAAGCATAAAATTATTAGCATAGCCCCCCCACACTGTTTCATTTAGCTTATAGGGGCCCCCACTACCTTCCAATGCTCTTCATAGTCCAGCTCATTTGTACACTGGCACAGTTAAATAATGGAAATGAAATGGAAATAATTTTGCTTTGACAGCATATATCTCCTCCCTGCCTCCTCTAGTTGTGGAGATGCTACAGTCGCTCCACTCCCTGCAGCAGGAGAACCAGCGCCTCCAGGACCAGATCCTCAGCCTGACGGCCAAGAAGGAGCGGCTGCAGCTGCTCAACACGGAGCTGGCCGTGCCTTTCCCTCCACACTTTCTTTCTGCCCAGGGTTCCATGCACACCTCTGCCCAGATCAGCTTCCTGTCATCCACCCAAGGTCAGAATCATCATCTCCACCCGCCTTCAAAACAAAACCTTGGGACACAGTTTTAATATGGTGTCATGTAGTACGCTCCCTGTCTACTACTCATCTGCATCACTCGACCTTCCCCTCTCCCCTCACAAACAGTCCACCTGCATGTATCAGTTTTTAAACATCAGTTCATTACTGTCAGGTTAGAGGTGATTCCACAGATACAGTACTAAAATAGATGGCTTCTCATCTCTCAACTGTATTGTCAGTTACATCTTTCCACTGACAGAATCACTCACTTTTTTATCAGAGTGGTTGTTACCGCTTGTTCTGTCTCCACCTCTCTTCCTGTTTTGTTAAATAAAGCAGCGTCTGTCAATGTCATGCATCAGTGCAGCACATTTCCAATGAATTCATGTCTGGCAACACAAAGTGATACATTTTGTACAGTGCAGCATAGAGGCTGCAGGTGTTGTTAGCAATGGCCACAAACACAGCAATCACGCAGAGGACGTAACGATTTATTGATGTGAAAATCCTACATGCAGGTGGTTTTTTTAAAGTTAGTAATAAAAACTAGAGTGGTTAGTGTAAACCTCTGATCTGGTAGTTTTCACCTTGTGTTTGTGCCTCTTGTCTTTAGACCCCTTGAGCACCAATAAGAGTCCCCTGTCCAAAAGCTGCTTCCTGAATGACACCTCCTTTGTTACCTCATCTGAGGTGAGAAACTATAGACCTTTCTTACCTTAAACACACCGAACAAAACCTTTGTCACGATGTGTCAGCGAGTACATTTCTGCCTTTTATACCTCGGTGTAACATGAATCTGTGGGTTTAAACATCAGTACAGTGATGATGATGATGATGATGATGATAAGTGATCCTGTCTGCTACCATCACAAATCAATAGCTAAACGGTTCTTTCACATCTTTGTTCCAGGAGCTCCACTCTGGTAGTCCGTCCCGCAGTAGCTCCTCCCTCTCCTTCCAGAGCACTCCTCCTCCTCAGCAGAGTCCCGCCTCCTTCAGTCAGCCCATGCTGAATGGCCTAAGTCGGGGCTTGAGCGATGGTTTGGGGACCATCAGTCAGGCCGGCAGCTCCTCACTGCCTGTGGTGGGAGGGCTCATGGCGTCCCTCGCAGGAAGTCCTCAGCTGAATATGAACGGTGTACTGGGCGGTCTGAATGGAGTGATCCAGTCTCCTGTGCAGAACGCCCCTCAGCCCACACTTCCCGCTCTGCGCCCCCAGCCTCCACCTCTCAACCCCCAGGCACTAGCACAGGGCTTCCAGCATCCCAAGAGTGTCAGCCCGTACGTACCCGGTCTGTCTGTAAATCAGCTGGAGAAGAAATCTATGTTAAGACAAACAGTTGTTTTGTTTAAAGGCAAATGACATCATGTCAGGCAACTAAAGCAGGGCCAAGTCTCTGATGGCTGTGTGTTTGTGGGTTGTCTGGTGTGTTAATGTGTCTGCATGTTGTTTCTTGTATTTCAGGTCTTCTCTCCTGTCCGAGCAGCAGAAGCAGCTTCTTCTCGAGCAGCAGCAGCAACAGCAGCAGCTCCAGCAGTTCCTAACGTCACAGAACTTCACTCCTGTAATGACACTTCTTCACACCTATAACTTCCCTTTTTCCTTTGAGAGAGAGCAAAAACCACTCTATCTTTCTTTTTATCTTCATGTTTATATCTTGTGGCTGTATTTCATGCTAATACTATTCGGGTTGAGAAGACGCACACTTGTCCGTCGGGCAAGAAATGTAAACATCCATCGAAATGATTTAATTCAACTCATTTCGGCGGGGGGGGGGGGGGATTGATGGATGGGAGTTCAGGAGCTGAACAGCCTTGGGAACAAAAGTTGCTCTCCTCCTCTGTGTCCTGCATCCTGGGCAGCAGAGCCGGCGTCCCGAGGGGAGCCACTCAAACACTGGGAACAGAGCGTGGGAGGGTTCCTGATGGATCCTGCACACTGTCCTCAGTGTTAGAGCAGACTTTGACTGTGCTCTGCAGGCGTGTTCTGTTCTTTATGGAGTGTAACCAGCAGGTGATAGAGAAAGTGATGAGACTCTCTATGAAGGAGCGATAAAATGTCTGAAGAATGTTCTTATTGACCCCAAAAGTGTTGAGCTTCTTCAGGAGATCCTGCCGCTGCCGGCATCTTCTGAGGATCTCCTCAGCGTTGGAGGCAAATTTAAACGTACTGTCAAAATTGTGCCCAGGTATTGATGGCCGCTGCAAAAGGTCACCACCATCTTTTTGGTCTTCTCCGTGTTGAACTCTATGGCCGAATTACCACGCCACTCCACAAACTCATGCAGCACTGAGCTGTGGTGATATGAGGGGCCTGAGAGCAGGGACAGGAGAACTGTGTCATCTGCATACTTTACCAGATGACAGTTTGGATGGGTAGCCCTGCAGTCATCAGTGTAAAGGATGAAGAGCAGAGGTGAGAGGTCGCAGCCCTGAGGGGAGCCTGTAGAGGTGACCAACAGATCATAGAGGGTGCTGGTCAATAACACCTTCTCCGATGTCTCGGTCAGGAAGTCTGTAATCCACAGGATCAGCAGGTGGTCCAGGTAGGAGCAGGTGGAGAGTTTCTCTGCTAGGATGTGTGGCTGTAGAGGGTTGAATGCAGAGGAGAAGTCTGCAAACAGGCTGGCTGTGGTGTTGGGCTGTTCCAGGCGATGGTGTACCGTGTCCATGATGAGTGTTTTGGCATTATCAGCCTCACTGCCTGCGGGGTACGTGAGCTGGAGAGGGTCCATCAGTGGGTCAGGTACCGTGATGATGTGTTTCTTTATGACCCTCTCCATAGCCTTCATTACAAGTCATTTTAGAAAGCAGCTTCTTTCATTTTTCTACAGTACATTTGTTGTTACATTTGTGAAAGTTGTGTCATATGACTAGTACTGATACCAGTTTTATTTTCATTTTTTGTAAATGGGGCACAGTCTATCAACTGAGCTACAGAAGCGCCCCATGACAACAGTTTTAATGAGCACTTATAATCTCTTAACTTAAAGACCAAAAGATCTTTTTCTCAGTCTTGTAGTTTGGCAAGTCAAACAGGTTTTTCTTTATAGACCTTAATCACATGACACTTTCAGAAGTCTTTACAGGCACGCAGTGACAGTTTAGGTTTACACCCTAATAAAATCTTCTAGGTAGGTAGAATTATTTTGAAACATTTTGTCAAATACACTTTTTAGAAGTAAACTGGAGCACTGTGGTCAATGTGAAGTTGCTAGGCAACCAACGGAGGCTTCAGTAAGTTACTGTGCCCCGCCAAAAACTAGTCCCTGATCCTCAGCATGGAGTTAATAAATACAATATCAAGTGTTAATAAGGGAGCTCCAGATGTGCTGGTGTACATAAAGCAGTATATTTACCAAACTGTCAAACAATTGCTTCAAATTATGTAGACTATACAGCTTCATTAAATTAAAATAACTAGAAACAAGAGTCGTTTGTCTGATACTTAAGTAGAGACTTGCCTTATTTTGGTTCGCTTCAAGATACTCTTTGTCCTGAGTAGTAGACAGCAGCTAATGGTGTGGCACTTAGAATAACAAGTGTAATGGTGAAATAACAATACGTAAGATACATAAGATATGAAATATTGTTGATTAATAGCAATGACAATTGCTTTAAGGATGAATGTGGTGATAACAGTTTATAGTAGCGTGTGATTAACTAGCTGTTGAGGTTTTGAGGTAGCTGTTGAGTGTGTGACTCTCTCTCAACAACAGAAACCAGCCACCATGACGGGTCTAATTTGACTTGCAAACTGGTACTAGTCTGGTGGATACTGGAATCAACCACACACTGTGGACATCTCATCCAATCTACAGCTAGTATCTGTCCTTTGTTATTGTGGGGTTAGGGTTTATGTGTAATTGTGTTATGGCTAATTGAAAATACCTGTAAACCTGAGTTGAAACAGCTGAGATGGATACAACATTGTTAACCTAAGAAATGTTTGACTTGTCCAGCTGTTGTCAGAGCAGCAGAAGCTTTGGACCAGTTATAGATGGACTGAAACTAACATGTCAAGGAAACATGTCCAGGAGAAAGGCTGCCTTTTACTGATTAAGACGATTTTCAATTTAACCTCCAATTTTGAAAGCACTCGAATGTCTTGTATGCATGTAACATTTGCAAGAATAGGAACTTATGACATGTGACTACTGAACTCAGAGCTGAGTCTCCCAAATGTCTGAGCTGAAGACCACAGGTGTCCTCAACATCCTATAAACTCATTGTCTTCTCCCCTGGCTCAACCAGGAGCAGCAAGCGGTGGTGTGCCAGATGCTGCAGCAGCAGAGACAGAGGGAGCTGCAGCGCCTCACGCTGACGGGAGCACTCACGTCCACCCCGAACTCACCAATGATAGCCCAGTCACCCAACCTGCTGTCCTCAGCCACAGCCTCACCCCTGCAGGGCGGCCAGGGCAGCAACCTCTTTGGCCTGCAGGACAGTGCACTTCACAAGCCCGGGGTGAGCAACACTGCTAGATTTCGCACTCGGATTGTATATGTTTTCAGTTTAAGACCTGTAAGAAACATTGTGCAATTTGCTTTGCTTTCAGGCTACAGGAGAAAAGGGTGGAGACAAGAATGGGTGATGATTCCACAGGGAGCAGCTCAATTGAAGATGTCGGGCATCGTCAACAAACATGACTTTTGAACGTCTTTCCTCCTCTGTCATGTTTATCTTACACCCTCTTTTATGAATGTATAACAGGATGGACTTAAACGTCAAGGTGAAGTTTTTCGTGTTTTGGAATTCTTTATATCAGAGGTTCTTCTCATAGGTTTTTGTGTAGGCAGCTTTCAGAGAGCATGAATACAATGGTCTCTTCTTAAATTGCACTAATTTGTTAGCTAGACCAATGAGGCTGCTTCTGAAGGCAGAGTTCCTGCTCAGCCCCGCAGGTGCTGTGCAGGCTTCTGGGTTGAAGTGTGTACTCAAGGTCAGACTGTGTTGTCTCTGACTTCTCAAGCACTGACCGTTCATGATCTCCCTCCATGGCTTATTTTCAATCAGTCAGAGAGAATCGCAGGCTTCTGCCACTTCTAGCAACCTCAACTGTCTTCCTTGATATTTTGTCTTCCCTTTGTGTTCACCCCTACCCAAATTTCATCCAGATCTTCTATATGTTGCATTTTCTCACATGCACTTATTATGTAAAGGATAAGTATACTGTCATTCTCGATGTGTGGTTAGTGGCATTTCAACACGAAGCTAGTTATTACCTCAGATCTTTGTGCCGCTTATTTTCCATTGTTGAAATTTTGTGCTGACTCATTACCGCATAAGCCTTCACTGGATATAAATGCCCACCAAAAACCTTGGTTCCAAATCAAAGGTATTAACTTATGTAGATGTAAAAATGGCACCGAACCCACCCATGTTCAAAATGGCGCCATCATCCACTAGAGACTGGCATCAATGTCAACATTGAGCAACAGAATTTATTAAAAACCACCATGAGAGTTTCTAAATACTTTTATATCCTTCCAGTTGCTATCGAGATTAAGCAGATGAAACCAAACATTTGGAAATTGTAAGTAAGAAATTCATTGTTTTTCCTAAACAAGTGAGCACTTTGCATGTTAGTAGCTAACAGAGCAAATTAGCCATCAACATAGTACCTTATAAAGGATGCTTGGTACTTACTAGGCCACTAGGGACTGAAATCTTATTGATTCATGTGAATATTTTGCACTCCTCCTCCTCCTTAAGTGTCATTTTTTGTGTTTCATATATAGATATTCTTTTCATGTTCACCAACTAGTTGTTCTTTTAGCAATACTGGATAGATAATGCCTTAATGATGTTAGATTAACAGAGGAAACCATGAGCCCAAAGGCTCCCTCTCTTCTCGTCTTTCTTTGATAGTGTTTTTTATCCGGGGTACATGGAGGGTTACATTAGTAAAGAGAAAGCACTCTTCCTAAACCCATTTATACTTTTGATAGCAGACTGATGATTTCAAAAGATGAAATGTGTGAATAACCGTATAGTGGTAACTGAAGTGTCAAATCCTTTTCTATTGTAATTTTTGTGTTCAGATGCAATGTTCTTTAGTTGTTGATGCTTCAGAGAACTGAGAAACAAGGACTTGTTGAGAATCTTACAGTGAAGCCTGCACAGTGGTGTCATAGGAGACGGCTGGGGACGGCCATGTTGTAAACTATTATTAAAGTGCTGTCACGGCAGTGTATGATACATAGCGTAGCTGTTATCAGCTGGGCGGACCGTGAATTGCCAATGTTGTTAGTGATTGCAGGCCTGAACCCAGACTTGAGCTAACGTAGAGACGATGATAAGCTTCTCTTTCCTTCCACTCCACTTTATCAAACAATGTACCTGTTGGGCTCAGTTTTGGTTCTCAGAACAATGGCCACTTCTGAAAAAGTGAATATTTTATCATGTTTTCTCCTGTGTTCTTTAACAATATTGTCATAGGCCTTTTAAAATATTTTCTCACTTGTGTTTGCAATCTTGAACATGATCTCCCTTACATGTGATATCTCGAGTGCTAGGTCATTTTGTTAGCAGCTAATGTAGATGTCAGAAAGGAACTTCAAGCAGCTCACTAATCGGTGAAACAATACTGTAGCAATGACAGAAGGAGAATGTTGATTATGTTGATAAAGACATGAGCCAACGCGTTGACATGACTCCAAGTGGGAGTTCTGCAATTTACCAAGTATGTCTTTATTATGTGAGTCCAAACACAACCACGTCCAAGAGATTGACTGACGAGTGCGAAGGATTTTTGAAGCGGTTTCTTTCTCATGTTGCACTGGGGCGCTTTGGGCCCAATTGTAAATCGTTTTTTAGTACCTTTTTCAATTTTGTTGGAAGACAAGTTGTATACTTTAATATGTTTGTGTAAAAACACATTCATTCTTTTAAGCTTTGAAGTTTGGGTAACCAAGATAATCCATGTTCTTAATGTCGTACTGTGTATCTTTTATGTGTTACAACATTTAAGCACCTGGCTCTGAATGAGGTTTGATGGAACGCGAGTTACCTATTGGGATATGAATTGCATGAAATGCAGTGAGGTCTTTCAAATGTATTGCTAAATACCAAGTAATAACTATGCATCATTTTAAATGCATTGTTCCCTGAAAAAAAAGAAATTAAATTAAATGAGCACTGAATTTTAAAAAGGACAAGCATGTTGTCATTGTACAGTGTATTTGTTTGAGAGAATTGATCAAGACAAATTTGACAATATTCAGATTAAAAGCCCTGTAAAGTATTTTGATATTTTTGTGTGTAAAATTAAAAGGATGGATTAAGACAACTTTTTTGTCAATAAATGTATTTTACTGAGTTGTTACATTTTCTTTTGAGTGTTCAATCACTTATCTGGTCCAATGAGAGGAAAGTGGGAATGAATAACTTTTCATAGACAAGTGACTGACATACAGCAACTAGCTTTGTCTGGGCCTGGTTTCAGCTAAATTCAAATATATTTAACTTAACAACATTTGCGGTGAATATTATTTTCTTTGTCTTTTCTTTTTTGCTATCAAGAAAATATATTTATTAAAATCTCAATTTCTGGTGACATGTGTCCAAGTAAAATTTTAATCCATGTACCCACATATCCAAATCATGTCCCCATTTTAGTGTTACATTATTATTCCTATGTTTATTAAACTTTATTAAGACTTTATCCTAGTATTTTACAGTTTTGTACTACATCACAATGAGTCAAGAATACTGAGATCCTTTTCACACCAGCCACAGCTGGTGTAAAGAGGCTTGAAACAGGACTGAGGATATATACATATTTTTTCAGGTAACACCTTGTATCAGGGCAGCCATTTTAAAAGGTATGTGTTTGTTAGCGCCATTAAAGCAAAACTCTCGCCAAAATGCAACCTAGGCTTTTTTTGTGTAAGTACCTGAGTGAAACCTTCGCTTAAAAGCCTTATTTCGACGAAAGAGGCACTTTTTAGATTTACCGTAGTTTTGTTTTCGGGCAAGCTCATTTTCAATGGAGTGCTGGGGCACTCTTACGCTAGCATCAAAATAGCTATTTTTAAAACACTAAGAAGGCTCGACACAACATGAAACTTCGCTCGTAGTATCACCAGGGTCTCTACACATGAACACGAGCATTGAGAACATTGTGTACACAGAGTTTGCTAAAAAGAACGTTTTGGGACAACTCACGTTAGATGTTTCCTTTGCTCGCTGCCGTCCTGGCAGCCCAGAAGTTTCGATCTCCGTATGTGACGAAACATGGAGGACAGTTAAGGTGGAACGCTCCTAAAGCTTAGTTCCATAATATTATGCACGGATAATTTGTTTTGTCATTAGCGAAAAACAATATTGACGTTGAAGTTGAAAAAAGGAGCCTCATATAAGAAACAATACTAAAATAAAAAGCCAGAAAAGTCACGTTAGATATCACATGGATAGTAGCCAGAAGACAGTAGCGGTCCACCTTAATTGTCCTCAAAGTTACGTCGATCAATACTTCTCGGCTGCCATGACGACTGGGAGCTGAACAAGTTACTGCTAAGGTGAGTTGTTCGAAAAACTTTTTTTTCTCCTTTTTTTTGGGCGAGAGTTTTGCTTTAATAAAAAGGACAACTTTTGAGTTGCGAGGTCTTAAAGAGTCCCCTTAGCTGGTGTTCACCCTCTTTTCAAGATTTATTTAATTGTCATGATGCAAAACAAGAATGTATAGGCCTTTCTGTTATAATTCAGTAAGCTACATACACACAATGTGGAAGTTCAGGAGTCTCAGTCTGAGGAAAGAAGCTACTCTGTAGACTGGTGGTACAACAGTGGATACTTATGCATCTCTTGGCAGGTGGCATTTCAAAATAGATAAATAAGTTATTAATCACAATTTATAAACTCTTACAAAAGGTTGCCTCCTCAGATGGTTCTCTGTAAATGGTCTTTCATTTCTACAGTCTAGGATTTGTCACAATCAAACATTCACACAAACATTCATACACAGTTCACACACTGATGGCAGAGTCTGTCACATCATGGAAGGTGCCAGCCTGCTCATCAGGAGCCATTTGGGCTTCAGTATCTTACTCAAGGATACTTCGACATGCAGCCAGGGATTAGAACCAGCGACACTCCCATTACTGGACGAAGTTTGACACAGTGAATTAAGCCTTTAAATGTACATACAGAAGTGAGAGAGTGAGTCACTCCCCAGCGTACATTGAGGTCTGAAGAGGAAGAGGAGGAGCGGTGTGCACAATTACGAAGGAGTGGCGTCAGTGCGCGAGCTGTTTACAGTCATAAACCAATCACCTGTCTGCCACACAGAGGCCATGTTGTAACTTCACCCGAACGCCGTCCAAGTTTCCTCAGCCAGCCCTGCGGCGACCAGGAGCAGGGATTCCCTCCCGAGTGTACATGCGGCAATTTGTTACGACTTCGTGCGCCTCAACTCGACAAAATGAACGCGAGCCTTTTCCTGGTCGCGGTGCGGAGAGGATGTATGCAGACCTTCAGGCGACCTCAGCTAGTCCCGCCTGCTGCCTCTTCGATGGTGAGCCCGCTAAAACTATTGTTCTGTCATTATTGCCTCTAGTTGACTTTCCTGTGATATTCAATGTTAGAGGAGTGTTTCAGAGGGCTGAGTCATGAAGCCGACAGTTCACCTGTATTCTTTCTTGTCTGTGTAAACACAGAACCGAACACACCCTCCTCCACTCACCTTTGCCACTGATGTTCTCTCTGTGTCTTAAAAGCCTTTAGAGGACAACTGCAAGGCCTGGTCCTTTCATTTTAGGTTATCAGTGATCTGCACATTCATAAGAACATGGTCCGCTGGTGTCATAGATGACATGTGTATCTATTAATTATTTTGTGTTACTGAATCAGTTAACTTCAATGTTTACTTTTCAGGCTACAGTCCATGAACTGTGTATTCTCATACATAAAAAACATCACGGTATGTCATGTCTTCTAATGTCACCTGGTGCTCTGTTTCACATGGTTCATTTCGTCTGCAGGTCCAGTGCTGCCTGCAGTCCACCCGGCCTGTCGCTGCGGCACGGCTGCCCTACAGAGTCAAGGTGTCTGCTGGGAAACGCTACGCCTGGTGTGCCTGTGGACACAGCAAGAAACAGGTGAGTATGTGCAGTGTGTTGGAGATCAGCCTTCAGAGGCACCTGGGCTGAAAAGCAGGATGTCACAGCTCATTTAGTGTTGTCTGTGTTCAGTTTACATTCCCACCAGCTGGAAAACTGCCTTCTGAGAGGCAATGAGATCAGTGTTTATGCAGTCCAACCCAGTCCAAGTAATGCATTTGTTCTTGTCAACTTTGAACAACAAGGAACTTGTATTCTGTTCTGTTGATTCTGGTGAAATGAATTTAATATCAAAATATTCATCTCAAGTAGGACGTTTCTGATATTCCTTTTCTCATTGATATCTTTCATACTTTCCGCAATATTCAGTGATATCCCATTGAAAAATAAATGTTCAAAAATCCCACATTATCACACTTTTTTTAAAGCATTTTTTCAAATCTTAACAACTCATTTACGTTTCCGGATAGATACTCTTTCAAATTTTAAAATGCTCCACAATTTATCTTCATTCAAGGTGTGTTTCCTCATTCTAATCCCATTAAAGCTTTTCAAGATATTCAACTTACCTTGAAGCTTAGTCTTAGCTTTGTTATAATGGAAGTCAATTAGAAATCACCTCAATCCCTACTAATTTTCAAACTTTTCCCAGTCCTTAATATATTCCCATAGAAACTCAATCTAAACTTTGAAATGTTTGCAGAGATTGGGTCTTCCTCATATCAATTCAACCTTTTCATATTATTCATGTTTTTAGCCCAGTGACAGTTCAATTATTTATCATTTTTTTGCCATTTTCAAGTTCTTTATTGGTGTGTATGGGACAGAATGTTGACAGCCAGCACGGAGGACTCGAGTGGATAGGAGCTCTAAAAGAAAGTCTAAAACCTTGTTTTTTTAACTCACTCCTGTTCCCACAATGTTAACTTCTCCTAACGATCATGGTTTAGGTGATAGCAGTTACTGTCTTTCAGGGAGAAGCATGATAATGTAAGTTCAGCCTCTGATAAAATCTCAATAAAATCAATTTTCTCAGTCAAAGTTACCATTACCAACTTGGTTACCATCACCATGGCAACCTTTGATTCCATCTGGGGAGCTGAGAGAGATTTATCAGAGAGTGCACTTTAACACACACACACACACACACAAACACACACATTCACTCACAAGTGTGTATCCACAAGACCACACATACACATGGTATGTTTTATCTCTTTACCAGTTTTCCAACCTTTGTTACTAAATGTTGCCATTCTCTGCTCATTCATTCTTAAAGACATACAATTATTTTCAATTCAGTTTGGTGTTAACTGAAAAACATTCCAAATTTCTCCATGTATTCTCGCCATTATTCAAAGATTTTACAGCCAGGATGCGCATTTGGCATCAACTTTTCAACAGCAAGCAGTCACAACCGAATGTTTTTCACTTGCCTTCTCTGATTTGCTTATATAGGTCATACAGAGGCATCAGTATTAAAGCAAAACTCTCACCAAAATGCAACCTAGGCTTTTTTTGTGAATGTATTAGAGTCAATCCTTCGTGTAAAAGCATAATTACGACGAAAGAGTTTCGTTTTTGGGCAAGCTCATTTTCAATGGATTGCTGGGCACTCTTACGCTAGCATCAAAATGGGATGTGATATGATTTGCATGAAATGCAGTGAGGTCTTTCAAATGTATTGCTAAATACCAAGTAATAACTATGCATCATTTTAAAGCATTGTTCCCTGAAAAAAAAGAAATTAAATTAAATGAGCACTGAATTTTAAAAAGGACAAGCATGTTGTCGTTGTACAGTGTATTTGTTTGAGAGAATTGATCAAGACAAATTTGACAATATTCAGATTAAAAGCCCTGTAAAGTATTTTGATATTTTTGTGTGTAAAATTAAAAGGATGGATTAAGACAACTTTTTTGTCAATAAATGTATTTTACTGAGTTGTTACATTTTCTTTTGAGTGTTCAATCACTTATCTGGTCCAATGAGAGGAAAGTGGGAATGAATAACTTTTCATAGACAAGTGACTGACATACATCAACTAGCTTTGTCTGGGCCTGGTTTCAGCTAAATTCAAATATATTTATCTTAACTTTACAAAAACTAATAGGAGCTAAATTTGTCTTTTCTTTTTTGCTATCAAGAAAATATATTTATTAAAATAGTTGTAAGAAAAACTTTCTTTTTGGTAAACCCTGTGTACGCAAACAATGTTCTCAAAGCTCGTGTTCATGTGTAGAGACCCTGGTGATACTACGAGCACAGTTTCATGTTGTGTTGAGCCTTCTTAGTGTTTTAAAAATAGCGATTTAGATGCTATTTTAAGAGTGCCCCAGCACTCCATTGAAAATGAGCTTGCTCGAAAACGAAACTATGGTAAATCTTAAAAGGGCCTCTTTCATCGTAATTATGCTTTTACACGAAGGTTTGACTCATATACATTCACAGAAAAAGCCTAGGTTGCATTTTGGCGAGAGTTTTGCTTTAAATTGAGACTGTTTCATAACCAGTTAAAAGTTCTGTGTAGTGCCATAAAATACTGAATACCAATCTGGCATCAGGTTTAAGATAATAAAGTGTATGTGAAGTGAAGATGATTTTACGCTCTGTGTCTTCACACTTTTTTCTCTCTCTCCCTCTCTCAGCCTTTCTGTGACGGAGCTCACAAGGCAAAAGCGCCAAGTATCCCTCCTCTACGCTTCACCCCTGAGAAAGACACGACGGTCATGCTGTGTGCCTGTAAGGCAACCAAAAACGCACCGTACTGTGATGGCACACACTTTCAAGTCATCTTCCAGGATATAGTGAAGTCGGTGAAAGGCGTCTTTAAATGAACAGCATTCGAGATGTCTGCACTGGGAGGCCAAGGAGCAATAACTGTAATCTAAACAAATGTAATGTCATGGTGTATCTGGGTAAGCATAAAGCCTTACACACCCTCCTTCATTCACCTTTGGTACTGCTGCTTTTGCTGATAAGACTGTAGGTGCAACTGTAAGACCTGGTCATTTAGGGTTATCAGTGATCTGCAAATTCACGAAACTTACATTTGGACATCAACACACATTACAGTAACTGCTTTTCCTTTGATAAAATCATTTCGCTATTTTTGTTTGTTTTTTAAGTATATGATTTTGTAACTTTTGTAATTATGTTCGTATACAAATGCATAATCCATTAAAACATGGTTTAATGTGTCACGATTTTGTACACTGCATCTTAAAAATATTGGTATCCCCTCTTTAATATGCAACACATCATTTTATTTATTTTTTTAGAAGTATACTGCTCAACAGGTCCCCAACTTCCAGGGGAAAATATCAGGGACTTGATTTCTTTGTCCTCAGTAGCAGCTACAGCCAGGGGTCCGTTGCACAAAACTAGGATAAGGGATTAAGCCGGGATATCTTGGTTATCCTGGCTCAAGTTATCTGTGATCCAGTTGCACAAAAGTGGGATAGGGGGCTGTAGGATATGTTATGGTATAAGTTACCATGGAGATTTATTCTGTGGAGCTCACCTGCTCCAGACCAGGCTAAGTTCCAGGATCTATTTAATCTCATCCTTTATCTCAGTCAGCAGTCACCACAAACGGAAACCAATAGTTATTCCACTGCCCACTACACATTGTTATCACATAACTAGACCCACTGTCATTATTTAAATGTTTGTGATCATTAATTTCAATCATTTTGGATAAATTATGATTTTAGATGATGTTGCTATCATTAGATCATTTACAGTTTCCCATAGACTATAGGGCTATATATAAAATGACGGAATATTAGGGCCACAGAGAAAGAATACACAAAATCACAGACTTCGAGAATAAAGTCATAAATTTACGAGAATAAAGTCATAATATTGTAACCCGTTGTTTTAGAGGAGGAGAGTTGTTAAAATGAGGGCTGTGGAGCATTTCGTGGAATTGTACTTCAGTATAGGTTTCACAAACAAGGAGATACTTAATCTTTTGGCATATCAGCATCACATTGTCATAAGTATCAGAATATGCAAAGAAATGCATCTTTTCCGCAGAAAGAACCAGTCTCATAAATGTATGACTTTTTCTTTCTTCCTCAGTGTGGCCCGAATACTCTGTCGTATAAAATACACATCCCATATAAATATAAATACACAAAGTGTAACATTATCTTCCTTTATTGAATAAGGACAAAGCAAAACAGGTAAACCATCAGCTCCTTTCAAAACTGAAGTCACACAGTGACTGTACAAGATGGAAAGCACAGAATCAAAGCATATTATACAACACAAGGATAAATACACATTCAAAGGTCTGTATATAATGCACTCTACATGTCTGCATACTGAAATAAATGCAGGACAAATCCATACACATCAAATGAACAGACAAATAAATGGATGCAGCAGCCTCCCTGCAAGCTTCAGTATACAGCACAAACATCATAAAAGGCCAAATCAATTTAAATTAAATTAATACAAAAAACACAAACAAAAAACACACAAATTCCTCTGCCACTGCAGGACATATTTAACTGAAATTTAAAGCATGCATATTAACTAAAATCATTTAACACATATTGGTCCCTCACTCGCCATTGTCAGAGCAGAAAGGAACCCAACATTTTGGGCCTTCATATAGGCTATTGGCTCATTTGACTTTACGAGGATTGACCTTTTATTTTTTTTATTTAAGATGTGTCATCTTCTTGGAGCTGGGGGAGGAAAGGAGAATAATGATTAATACATTTGTGTTACAGTCAGCATACAGTGTGCATTGAAGGCATAACTCACCTCCCGCTCAAGTTTTTTTATTTTAAGGTCCAATTTTCTAATTGTCCTCTTTTATTATTATTTCGGACTCCAGTGCAAGGTTTTCCATCTTTTTCTTCTTATACTGCATATCTATGTCTGCCAGTTGTATTTGGCGCCGGAGGTGGTTATTATTATTATTATTATTATTATTGTTATTATTGTTATTATTGTTATTATTATTATTATTATTATTATCTCATCTATTTATCAAAGAGTTATACATTCTGATGGAGTTACATTTACACAGTTGCACTCATATCTGCAGTCCATTTCAATTAAAAATTCAACTGATTCATAATCAGAGTACAACTGCGTTTTGTAATTGTGATGCAATACTTTGCCACGCTTTTTCTCTTTGCTTTATCACTGTGGCGGTGTTGCCTTTCTTTTTAATTATGTCTTTTACCTCCTCGTATGCCTCCATGAGGATTTCTGCCTCCGGCGGGGAAAAGAAAGCCGCTCTACTTGCCATGGTGAATCAGTGAATCTGTGATCGGTGGCGGGGTCTATGTGAGGGAGCCGTGAGCGCGCACTTATCCAGGATTGGTTTCACCTGGCTTGATGAATCCGTGTCTGCTCATCCTGGCTTGGTCTTTGTGCAACCAATTAAGCCTGGACGCTCTTGTTTTGGATTCATTGAGCTCAGCTCAGTCACTTATCCTGGATGTCTTAATCCTACTTTTGTGCAACGGGCACCAGGTCCCCAATGTCCGTACTGAATTTTCCACCAAATATTTATTTATCGTTACCAAATCACTTCAGTTCAGTCAACGCCTGGCCGATATCAGCTTACTGATTGGTTCAGCCTCTAACACATGACCCAGGAAGTGATTTCCCTGGTCAACTGCTGGGTCGTGACATATTGCACCATCTGTCAGAGTAGCATTTCTCTCTCCGTATTTGACTTACCTGTCTGTTTTCTGGAGCTTTGACGTCACTGGACCGTCAGTCGCTCAGCCTCGTTCCCGTCTTGTTCACCTGCACGCGACGTAGGCAGCAGCTAGCTTGGTTGCACTGAGATTGAGCTTCACTGGAAACATGAACATGTTAGTGAACACTTTAGACCACAGGTGGATCAGTTTAACCTTGAGACAAGCTTGGATAACAGCCATGGCAGCTCCCAAGGTAAATGAAGTCATTATATTAGCCCCTGCTACTTGTTTTTTTTTTTTAAATACTCAGTGTCAATAGATCGGAAATAAGCTGCGTCATATCTCGTTGTATTGACTTCTTAACTATTTCTGTAACCTTCAACATACGTATGAAGATGTTAACTGGTATTTTAACCTACCAAACTTAACGTCAGTTTCTACCACAGTCTGACAGAACCTCGGCACTTTACCTTTGCGTTTTTCTTTTCTGACGAGGTTTCCTCTCATTTTTTGCACCTTGAGAAACAAACTCATAACAGCGACCTTACACTGGCTTGCAGCATGTGATGGGATTAAAAATGTTTGTCCTAACTTTTATAACATGAGAGCTCCTGCACAGACACAGCTGTTTTTAATCATAGCGTGATTACCCTCTCCAGCGCTGTCTGGGCTTGACTTCTATCATTTATGTTAGTTTTGATAAACCTGAGGACAGTAAATCTACAGCTTTGACTGTTGAGCCTGATGAGTTTCACATATCCATCAGTGCTCAAACCCTCTTCACTGTAAAGACGTTTTCACTTCTACTCAATTCTATTTTTGTTCAGGGTTGACTGTCACCAAGCTTTATAAACCGCTGAGAATCACAAAAGTTAGTTTTCCCACTGACAGCAAAGTCAAATGAAGCACACTCCCACACAGCTTTGAGAAGAGGTTCACTCAGGCCTACACCTGTGAAGGTAGACCATGGGTATGTAAGAGCTTGAAACACTAATATCAATTATTACGCTGACTGTTTCTCATAACGGGTTAACTTGTTTTACTTAAGCCAACTTTTACCATGCAGAACTTGTAGCTACATAGTAGAGCTGCAATCATTGATTATTTTTTAATGATCAGTTAATCTGTTGATTATTCTCCTGATTAATCAACAAGTTGTGTGTAAACAATCAGAAAGTGGTGAAAACGTGGATCATTGTTTCCCAAAGCCCAGAGACTGCCACAAACAGGGTGTGTGTGATTTTAAACATAGAAAGGACTCTATTTCTTAAGGAAACTTGAGGAGGAATTTCTGTGCCAAGTTCTCGTGAGACTTTACAGAGAAGCAATAGACAGCATCCTGACTGGAAACATCACAACCTGCCATGGTTTGTGTACATTCCAGGACAGGAAGACTGTACAGCAGGTGATTAAAACAGCCCAGAGCATCATTGGTACCCATTAGGGGTGTGCCAAAATATCGATACTACGATATATCGCGATATTTCGTCTTGAGGTACGTTATCGATACACTGGTGCCAAATATCGATATTTAAAAATGTCATTTTTTAAATTTATTTATTTATTTATTTGTTTATTGGCCCACCACCACCACCCCTCTTCAGAGGACAGCTTTATCTTTATTCTAACATAAAAATTTAAATTAAAAAATTAAAAAAATGGTTTAAGTAGCTCTGAAACCCACACATATAGATATTTAATGATAGTTGTAGTCAGTGCGCGTGTTAAGAAGAGACACTGTGCAATATACTCTTTGTTTACTTGGCTGTCATTCATGTGAAATAGATTGACAATGTTTTGTAATTCCTGTGAAATGGATTCAGTGCAGTCAATAAATTCTGAATTTCTTCAGTGACACGGATATCGTGATGTATCGTGGATGAAATTTCTTGCAATATGTTGATTATCACTGTATCGTGATATTGTCGTTATCGAGGGCAAAATATTGTGATGGTATTGTATCGCGAGGTACCTGGTGATACCCAGCCCTACAATTAATTCAATGGTTGTATTGTCGTATTCACTCACAAGATGTCACCAAAATCACACTGTCCCTTTTAAAATCTTTCAGAAAATGATGTAAGTGTATCGAATCGTATCGTTGGCTGAATATCGTGATATATATCATATCGTGAGCTGAATATCGTGTATCGTATCGTGAGATTAGTGTATCGCTACAGCCCTAGTACCCATGAATATCAGTTATATCCTTAAAGTGAGATATCTGCACAGAGCCAAAAGGATTACTAAAAGATGACACCCAACCAGCCACAGTGTTCACCCATAGAGAAGTATCTGCTGCCATACCACCAGACTACAGAGCAGCTTCACTCCTCAGGCTGAGACCCCTCATCGTCACCACTCTACAATAGAAGGAAAAACTTAAAACAACATAAAGGGACTACAACTTAGATTTTGTTGTTTTAGTCCCAGTGTTGTAGAATGACAAATTAACCTTGCCATGCGTCCTAAAATGACATGATTCACCAACAAACTTTCAGTCTACTCTAATAGAGGAGTGAAGAAACCAGAAAATATTCACATTTTAGAAGCTGGAATCAGACTTTTTACTTTTTTTCTCTTTAAATAACCTAAAATCTATCAATCGACTATCAAAATAGTTGATGATTAATTTAATAGGTGGTACCTTACAGTGTTGCTATAAATATATATATTGAATACTCTTTTGTACCTCTGTCCACAGGTCCATCTCTCCACACATCCTCCAGAGCCTGTCATCCCCTCTAAAAAGCCTTTTAAAGTGGAACTGGTAGGTGGTAAGCGTTACTCTTGGTGCGCCTGTGGACACAGCAAGAAACAGGTAAAGCCACATTTGATTTCATCTTGTATCACCCATGTCTTTTGTACACTTTCTGCATATTCCCTCATCCAATCTTCATCTTTCAGCCTTTCTGTGATGGAGCCCACAAAACCAAAGCCCAAGGTCTGATGCCACTACGCTTCATCCCAGAGAAAGACTGCACCGTTTGGTTGTGTGGTTGCAAGTACACAAACAACCCACCATACTGCGATGGCACGCACAAGCAGGACTTCATTGTATCTGCCCCACTACATGAGCAGACCGACTCTTAAAAAGGAAGGTGGAGAGGTCTTTGATCTGAACATTAATATTGCTCTTGCATCCACATTCTGTTACTGGATGATTTTGCCCTTAATGAAGGCAGCACATGAGAACTGATCGACCATGACAAGGGTTTGACTGTTGTGTCATGTCAGTATTTCTCAGTGCTTGACAGAAAAGAGAGTGGCCATGAAAAGTTGTGGCTTTCTGTCTCTTTATCTGGGTGAGACAGTGTTGCATTAGTAGATTTTCCAGTTTGTACTGAAGAAGTCAAAATATCTCTAGCTTTGTACGGTCTTTGTTGACAGTTTCACAGATAAATCAACAGTTCCTGAAATCTATAAAATGATGTTGAATATCGGATGCTACAGTAATATGACAACGTTTTGAAGCTCCAGAGAATGGCTGTACAGGAGAAAACTGCTTAAAACATTTACACTGTGAAGTCTATTCATGTATAAATCCATCACATAGAGTAAGGAGAAGGTGTGCTTATGCTTAGTGTGTATGCATGTATGTATGTATGTATGTATGTGTGTGTGTGTGTTGCTGGTAAATTTAGATAATAAAATCATTATTTTTTATCTATGTCAGTTTTTTTTTTTTTTTTTTAAACAATATGTTTATTGACATTTTACTCAAAACATGTGTACAGTGTACAATTACAGACACCCAGAAGTGTAAATCAACTGTTCAGACTACACTGATACACTAGTAGTACACACAAAACATGTATTAACATTTTTTAAAACCTATTTAAAAGGTCAAATTAAATAATTAATAACTACAAGACACTAAATAAATAAAATGTAAGAATAAAATAAAATAAAATAAAATAAACCTCTCAGATAGTCCCACTCATATATTCAAAGGAAAAAGGGGAAACAAATACAATAAATTGTTGTCAATCTTATCTTAAGATAACTTCACAATCTATACTCTCATCTGCCTCATTGAGAGGTTTACATTAACCAGAACTTAAACTTCCTCTTCGTCCGTTAGCTCCACACCTTTTACAAATCGATCAAATGGTCCCCACACCTTCTCAAAAAGTTCTTGCTTCCCTTTTTGTATATATGTTATTTTTTCCAAGGGGAAAGTTATTAACATTAGTTTGACCCAATATGTAATACTTGGTCTACTGGACTTCTTCCAGAACAATGCAATTGAATTTTTTGCATGCAAAAGACATGTGTCTATCATTACTTGTTCACCCTTAGTGTATTTATGATTTTTGGGATAAAGTCCTAAAATGAAGAAAACTGGGTTTATTACAAGGTCTTTTGAGATAATCTTTCCTATTGCTTTTTGAATTTCTTCCCAAAAGGCTTTGACCTTACTGCACTGCCACAAGCAGTGAAATAGTGTCCCCTTTTCCTTCATACATTTTATACATGGATCAGGAATATTGCTATTATATTTATTTAATTTAGCTGGTGTGATATACGTTCTCATTGTCCATTTATACTGTAATAGTCTCAATCTAGTGTTGATTGATTGGGAGTGAGCCTTTGTGCATATTGATCCCCAGTCCTCTGGGAAGATCTCTTTTCCCAGGTCTTTACTCCACAAGTTTCTTTTACAATCTGAATTTTCTAATGAGTTAGACATTAATACATCATACAGTTCTGAAATAGCACCTTTGCTTGAACTGTCCTTAGACATCAATTTTTCTAAACTGGTTGTTAAAGGTTTAGTTATAAGACCATTTTGACTTGTCCTAATGAAAGCCCTGAGTTGGAGAAATTAAAAAAAATATTTTTTATCTATGTCATACTTATGTTTAATTTCTTCAAATGACATCATATTATCTGAACTGGGCATAATTTTGGGGTATTTTTCAATCACATTGGTGAGCCAGGTGCAGTAAGTTTGTTCTGCTGTGCACACTTGTGTCTTTTTGTCTTTGAGTCTCCTTGAGTAGGCCTCTTCTCTGTATATAAAATGCCACAATGTCTTACCTCTTCACTTTTTGAAGATGTATTTATATGCTTTTGCCCATTAAATTAAGAACTTAACAGCATATACACTGAGCTGCCTCTTAGGTTAACATTATTGTTGACAATAATGCCATTCAATTATCAAATAAAAACAAACTCATAAAAAAAAGAGTCTGGCCTTTGAATGTTTATAGGCCACACAATTTTCATATTTTCCATATCTCTACCAGCATAGAAGAAGAGAGGCAGGCTGTATGTCTCACCAAAATAGTTAAACTTATTACTGATCGCATGATATCAGTGGTTCCCAACCTGAGAGTCAGGCCACATTATAAATAACAAGAAAGGAAAAAATCATTTAGAGGATAGGTTCACCCTAAAATTTAAATTCAGGATGTACTCACCCTCGTGCCAATGCAATATTTCCTAGTCCACAAAACATTTCTGGGGCTGCAAAGCAAAACTTTCACAGCATTCTCCTAAACAACTGAACCAACCAAAACTTCTTCATACTGCTCCTTCAGTGTAATCCAACTCTCTGGAAGGCCGAGATCCCGCATTAATTCATAAGGATGTTATTTACAGCCTTGACACGTGGTTGAGCTTGTGTATCCACTTCAACCTGGGTCCTCGCCAACACTTTTAGCTTAGCAGTAAACACATTGTCTTTGAAAAAGGGTGTAAACAATATCTTTTCAAATTAATTTGGGCATCCAGAGACCTGGATTACACCGTACGAGCCGTCTTGTCACTCTTCAAAAAAGTCCCCATCTACTTGAGATGTTTAGGAAAATGCTGCCATGCCGTTTTTGTTGTGAAGCCCCAGAAAGGTTTTGTGGACTTTGAAACCTCCCCCAACTTTGCATTGGCTCGAGGGTGATTGGGTACTGAGTGACTTTCCATTCTGAGGTGAACTTATCGTTCAAGCAACATAAAATTGGGTTTCAGAATTTCAAATTTTCTCAGAACTTTTTGCTTGTCAAATACCAGAACCAGAACACCATCTATGATCGGTGATGTTCTCTCTGCGTAGAAATTACTCGGTCATAAAGCGTCACAGGCCAAAGATTTCGGAAAACAGTGCTACAAATCATGGCAATGAGCGTATCACGGCTCTTTGCTCCAAAAACTTGTGTTCAGTTTCAGTTAGTGGTTTAATAATGTATAAATCTAAATACAACATTTGAAAGAAAATATACGTGATGCCAAGATGATAGAGTGAACACTGTAAGGTCACTCCATAGCTCCCTGCAAGAAGTTGCACAGAAAAAAGAGCTGGCAACATAGTAATCACATAATTAATGTACCCTTACTCATCTGTAACGGAACGGTCTGGTTCATGTCTTCTAAATGCAATTTATCATGCAAAGCACAAGTGATTTAAATGTTTTTAAATCAGCTTTTTCTTTTTTTTACCTTCCATTTTTGCCACGTACACAACAGTGAGCTTAACAACGTGCTCAGGGAATCATAAACAGGACACTCAGCTCAGAAAACCTAGTAAGTAAACATTTTATTGACCTAAAACATGCACATATGGCTGATAAAAAAAAAAGTATCATTGTTTGTTGAAAAGAAACAAAAGGAATGTTGAAACTTATGGAACTACAACATACATGGCCCAATATTCGAATCCCTTTTGAGTTCTTCGACTGCCATGACAGAGAGAACATGGTCTGCTGACAAACGTCTGCTTGTGAGCATGGTAGTGCTTGGACTTGTGTAAATAGAAACGCTTTTCCTGTTGGAAAATACTTGGTTGGTTGGTATGTGTTGTGTGATTTGACCTTAACAAAGTGCATCAACAGTTAAATGTCATGTACCTGTGTTACCTGATGAATGGTTGCTTATACTGGACACTTATACAGCAGTTAATAACATGGCTGTTCAAAAGGCAAGGATTAGCTCTTTTTTTTTTTTTTCTTTACATCCAACTGAGGCAGTGATGCACACTGTAATGCCTTTCAGCATTTTGTCTCAAGTTTTATGGAGTCAAATGATGCTGATGGAACCATGAAATGAAACAGACCCACTGCATATACAATACAAAACGATTACAATATCTTGTATAAAAGATAAGTTTATACATATGTATGCACACATGCTCACATTTGATACATACTGTACAGTTTGTATGTGTGCACTGCTCTAGTCTAACACACATAAACACACACACACACACACACGCACATACATACAAGTGTCTATTTGGCTGCACTTTTCAGTCTTTCCTTCTCAAAGACGAGAACAGTAATCAACCTCCCGTTTGTCCAGAAGGATGAAGGCCTTGGGCTTGTCTTTTTGCTCTGTAGAAAGAAACAAGGGAGCAATTCAAACACTGTCCTCCCTGCCGCCCCGTGTACGCGTTAGGTTGTCGGAGGCAAACCGCTTTTGTCAGCTCCCCTCGCCTCCTCCTTGCTGGCCCCAGAGCTTGTGCCGTTGACAGTCACCTTCCGAGCGCTGGTGCCCTGTTTGGAGGCGAGAGTGTGTCGCTGAGTGTTGTTGGGCACAGTTGTACCGTTGGAGCTTTGGATAGAGGGAAGGAGGTCGTGGGAGGCGGGGCTGGACTGTGAGGAGGCTCTGGGCGGCTGGGCTGCAGCGGGACTGTGGACCTTGTCGCTTTGGGAGTCGCTCTCTGATGTCGGGCTCGTGTTGACACCGTCGGAGTGGCCCTGGGTGGCTGACTGGGACGGCCTTCTGCGCTTCCGGGTGGGTTTGACCAGATACTGAAGGGGGATGGGTCCAGTCTGCATAGAAGTACACACATCATTAGTACTGTGGGTAGGAGCTCGAGTTTTATAATTCATCAATAAGTGGACAGATAGGTCTTTCTAAATCCAATCTAAATAAATGATAAGACAAATGCCATGAAAACACCAGAATCGTCACTGAACAGATCCTATTAACATGTGCATGTCTGCGTACCAAAACAGTGCCATACAGCTCCACTGTTGTCCAAGAATGATTAAAATAGCATCCATGAGCCTCACGGCTGCACCTTCATTGCCATGAACAAACACACTGTAGCTTATTTTGATTAACAAACACACCATCATGCTGCTGTAAATATTCACCGGTGCACCAAATGTGCATTAATCCACCGCAGAAAACAGTCCCCAACAAATGCGCCTTTTACTACAGTTTTGAATAATGTCTGCTTAAATCTACAGCTATTCTTGCTAATAACTGAGATTATTTTTTTTTTATTAAACTATATCTATATTTGCAACAGGTTTTAAAGAACCACGTCTTCACTAAGAATGAATGGACCTCGGTAGAGTGCCACAGAGACGGTAGGATGGAGAGTAGTTTGATTTTGGTTGTTTTATGGGCTGTTTTGACAATATGGAACAGAAACCTAGCATATCTGCAGGCTCATGCACAACCCAGTCAAAACGCTAGATCTGTTTCTGTTGCCAAGAGGTCATTGACAGAGAGCGAGTTTGATACTTGCATGAACGTCCCATTTCATAACATCAATCTCAGTTAAATGTTAGCTACTCACTCTGTCCACTGGAACTAGGCTATGAGTGTGTCCACATAAAAAGGGCGTTTATGTGACTACTGATGACTTTATCATCATCATCATCATCATCATTATTATTGTCATCATCATTTGTTGAAGGTTGCACCACTGCAGCAACAACATTAACTAGAAACATACAACTAAAACGAACAACAGCAACAAGATTAAAATGTAGGTGGCTTCATGTAAATGTGTATTTTCAGTGTCAGCATGATGCAGAACACCACTGCTTAACAGTCAAAGCTGTGTTATTGCCGTGTTGTTCCACAGATAAAGAAGGTACTGCTTTTAAATCCAGCCAAACATTGAAAACCATTCACAAACCACATTTTGAGAAAATCAATCTCACAAGGTAAACTACAATCGAACACTGACAAAACTCCTGAGAATGGGTTTTTACTTGCACTTTTGAAAAGAAAGTTGCTCTTGGCTGCCGACTCCTGACCCACAGTTTCCAACAAAATGTGTTTTGGTCCAAACATCTGAGTTGTTTTGCTAACAACCTTAACATGAAGCATCCATCTGGTTCTTATTGGCTGCCTGATACGTGATCAGTCTACAAACATACAGCAGCAGTGATGCCAGGTGATTTGTGATAAGACAAAGTCCTGGAAACACTGCAAGTGTTTCTGCTTGTCCTACTGATACTCTGCAAACACTGGGGCGCTTCTTCTGTTTATCTTTTTTTTTTAATCAGTACATATCGGCTATCATCTGATGACAATCTTGGCTCTGAGGGCCATGCGTGTCTGGGCCAAGACCTCCTTCTCCACGTGCCAGTCATTGTTGACAGTTCAATTAGCTACTTCAGAGGCGAGAATGGTGTTGGGCTTGAGAGACAACTCTCAATTAATCTGCAAAAATTTAAATTCAAAAAAGCAAATAAAAAGCTAAATCGTTGTCAGATAACAGCCGATGGGTCGCTCCCCACGCAGACTGTTTTTGTGTATGCCTACTCAAACATGATTGGTCAATACTAGTCGGACTAGAAACAGGCTACAAACAAAAACAGAATGCTTCAAATACCAAAAAGATTCTGCATTCGTATGCAGATATCCGTTTATAGATGTTGAGAGACTCCGGGAGGATCCGATAACCTGACTGTAACTGTACGGATTGGACTTCCTCCATGACATCACAAACAATTAAGCCTCAAAAGTTTTATAGTCATGTTAGTCCATTACTTCTCTCCCTCTGGTTTCAAGTCTCTAACAGACATATGTGATTTAGATCGTCGTTACTTTTCGCATTCTGAGCCAACCCGAAGACTGATTACTCCTCCCATTAAAATGTTGCAACGATAACTGAAATCACTTACTACAAGAAACACAAGGAGTATAAATCACAACTCGGGTTTGGCAAGTGTTCAGCAGGAAAAAGCGTGAAAGCGGTCACTCACTCTTCTCCATTCATAAAAGTAGGCGATATCCATTAGTGTGTAGTAGTCCTTCAAGGGCTCATCTCCGTACAACACCTCCACCTGTAACACAGTTAGAAGTTAGTCAACACAGTGTGACCAGAAGAAAAGGCCATTATCCCAGCTTTATTGGGATACTGACCCGCTGCTGGCAGACCTACTGCCGAAGTCCCATCCTTCTTCTAGACAAGCTTTTATTCCACTGGCCTCAGTTAGTTTTAGATTAAAGTTGAAAGTCCAGAATATGACAGCAGGTTTTGTGTTTTTATCTCATGGTTACTGGCAGTCATGTAGTGCAACTACGTCAACGTTTGAATAGAGGCGGAGCTTATTTTGTCCACATTCAATAACATCAGTTCCTGACAGATTTTATATCAAAGGAGCATTATAAACAACAGCAGCTGTAGAGCCAGGTGGAATGATTTCTACTGCTGCCATGTTCCCCTCGTACCTCATGTGCCGTTCTCGTCATGGGTTAATTACCGTAATAACCAGTTTCCCACAGGCAAGTACTGTTCACGTCATACACTGTCCTGAGTCATACACATGCACATTTTCCCGTTGCCAACTTCCATCCCCCTGGAAGTGAATGAAGTATTACTGTTTACCTATTCAAAGTTTCAAGTTGTGTACAGTTTATAATAAGTCACATGTTGAATCGACGACAGGGTTACATGACAGTTATACCGTTTCTGTAATGTTGGTAGGTGCTAAGCCGAGCTACAGCTACAATATGGCGGCCGCTTGCTGGACCTGTCATGTAGCGGCAACAACATATTCTACCTTTTCACGGGATAGGGTTTCAACGGAGCATCTGTGTCTAATGCCACACTCGGACCATACTGCTGCTAAAAAAAAAATCACTGGTTCACCTGTTAACGAGCCACTAGCGAGCCGAGGTGTTACAGAATACAGAATAATGTGTGAACGCTCCAGAGTCACAGCAGACATTTTGACTCGTCGGGGCAGGACAAGCACAGGTGTGACTGATGATTTTAACGATGGCTCCGTCCTATTAAGCGTCCTACTGAGTCCTGTCAGTGGGTGAGCTTGCACAATACCAGAGCTCTGGAACTAGCCTATCTAAATGGAATGCAGCCGTCATTAATGTTATAAATCCCACCCGCGCCTTTACATCTTCAACACGTCTGCTGTGACAAGGGTCTACAACAGGCGATGTAGCTGAATGTTAGCAAAACAACTGCTGACGCTAACAAGCCAAGCTAGCATCCATGGATCTACTACTGTCATAGCATGTAACATGTAAGCTCCTCAGCAGTTTAACTTTGGTAAAACAGCCATTATTTAGTTAGCACTCAACAACAACAACATCGGAAAGACTGACATGAGCAGCAGTTGTTAAAAGCAAATGGTCATATTGGTATTTTTCATAGTAGATATTTTGACTAGCGACAGCATGAAAAACACAGGTGGTCATACTAAAATAATTATAAATACTATTTCATTTAGTCAGGGCTCTACTGGCTCGCTGGAGCAGAGCCGTTTTTAATGGGATTAGTAACACCTGTTCTTTTCCTGCTATGACCCATCAAACCTCTACAGTAAAAAGGCTTGAAATGGTTCCCTTTGACATATGTAAAGCAGTAACATTGGATTTTTTGGGGGCGGTTTATGGTTAGCGGAACAATCACAAAACAGCACTAACATATTATCACTTTAGAAAGTTGTTATGAAGAACATATTAGTTAGCAGTTGGCTTTTTACACACCCAACATATATGCAGCAACATTAGCATTCATTTGTATTTGCATTTGTTTCCACCTGATGAAACAACAGAAGTACCATATGCACTCTCTTTTAACTCCGCTTTACATATCTCGAGCGCATGACTAGATTATCTGGGTGCTCCACTTTGTTCACAAGCTTGATGCCAACTTTGTCTTCCGTTACTTACAGGAGGTTTCATCAGAGCTTTTTCATGACAAAGAGCGGCATGCTACAGCTGAACACAGGGTGACAGCAGCAGAGAGAACCAACACCGTCAAGTTGCAGGCTGGAAATGCAAATCAAAGCACTGAAAGATGCTAAAATGCTTAGTCAGAGTTTGATGATCTTTTTCTGCGGGGTTCTCACTATTATACACAGTCATCTGATCCAATGTTGATATAAAAAAAAAAAATTAAGTGTCGCTTTAATGATTTCACTGTTTGGGAACACGCTCTCCGGAGCCCTGTTAGTTTTCATGTTGTGCTAACATCTGACAAATGCATGCAACACAATACTACCCAACCACAACTGTCCCACTACTTTAAAGTCATTTCACACAAAGAATTTATGCTACACAATCAATACAGCGAGTGTCTAGTTACCCGATAGTTGTTGGGAATATCCATCTTGCTTCGGAGGAACTTTGCTAAGTGCATGACGGACATGGCTGCAGGGCACTGCAGGAAGCGTTTACCATTGGACTGAGAACAAAGAAAGGAGCAGTGAGGGGATGCAAAAGTCCAGAGTGAAGACTAGAAAACCACACTGAAGAAGAGGTGAGTGGGCTTCGACTGCTGCCTCACCCCATCTTCGCTTTGTATCTAAAAATCAAGCTTTACCTTGTCTCCTTCCATTTCTGAGCGCTGCCTCTCATTATTTCTGTGGGCAAATATTAAAACACAGACACAAAGAAAAGGTATTAAACAATAACTTTCTTCTGTTTAATATGGGTATTGCTATTATATTTAAGAAAACTCTGCTCTATTGTTTGCTTTGTGCATCAGGTAATAGAATTTCATTGTTTTTACACCCGTCTGAGCCGTGACATTCCAGTAAACTGACCCAACGTGAAGAACTCGTCGTTTTTTTTTTGGGTCGAAATGAGAAACGACTGACTTACTTGTTCCTCTCGTAGAACTGTATGGACAGACTGATGATTTCATCCTCTGCTATGTTAAACGTCTCCACCACTTCCCCAGGTTCCAGCACACGGTTCTCTGCGTAGAAGTCCCGCCTCCGTTTCATCTCATCTGAACGCGGCACACATGAAAGAGATATACAAGAGCGGGAACAACTGCGGTCAAGAGACTGGAGCTCCTGACTTAAGAGACGATACTTTAACAAATATCGATATTCAATGCCATTTTTAATTCAACAAAAAGGTAAAACTGGACATCGTTGAGGCTGTGCAATTTAGATTTTAGTTAGGATAAGTATAACAAAGCTATAACAAAGCTTGTATCAGAGAACAGCAGAATGTAGGAAACATTAGTATCACACATTTTTAGAAACATTCACTTTCATCAGGCCTTCAAAAAATAATGTTTGTGGGTGTAAACCCAACTGTTGGAGGAAAGAGAGAATGAAGGAGAGCAGTTTGTGCCTATATCTCAGTATAAGCACTGCAGAAAATGAGTATTGGCGGCGCACACAGATGCAGCGGCCGGTAGCTCCTTCAAATGTCTTTACATTTTAGTTTTTGATCTGTTATTGTTTCAGTATCATCGCCGAAAACATGTGTTGCCTATGGCAGAAATTAATTCAGCAGCTTTGGAGAAGAAAGCGCTGGATTTGGATTAAGAGCAGCAGACTCTGAGACCATCACTGCGCATTTCAACCTTTCAAGCAAGACCAGCCGGACCGCCCCCCGGGAGGAGAGGACGCAAACCCAGGCTGGGAGCTGTGCTTAGCCCAGCTTGGATTTAAGACTGCTCCTGGCTAATGTCTTGTGCAGGAAAATTAAGTACACAGAATTGGACTCAGGCTGGCCGGATAACGAGAACCCAGAGACTGTTGGGCAGAGACCCGTCTCCACCACAACATCCCACATCAAGCCGTTGTGCTCCACAGGCGGAATGTTTTCCGAGCTGACAGAAAGCAGGAACCCAGCAAGCGAGGAGCAGGTGGACTCTGCGCTACGTCGCTGATGCCTGAGGCTCAAGCGCAGGTGATGTGAAGATCCCAACCTTTTTATTATCATCAACATCTTGTTGCTGCTGTTTACATCCACCCAGATGCAAATAAAAAAAAGAAAAAATGCATCACATAATTTGTAGCAGACTCTCTGTTGTAATGTAACTTGTAAACTGTGACTTGTTGCTCTTTCCTGTACACACGACATCGACTGCATGTCTGTCCGTCCTCTGTGGCTCTTCCTGAGGTTTCTTCAATCGTTTTTTTTTTTTGCCCTGTTAAAAGGGTCTTTTTTTTCCCATCAACATGGCAAGTTTTTCCTCACTCGAGTTCAGGGTCTAAGGACAGAGGATGTTGTTCACTGTACACATTGTAAAGCCCATTGAGGCAATGTGATTGTGACTTTGGGATATATAAATTAAATTGATTTGATTTGATCACGAAAAATGTCCAGGGTTTTTGCGTGCTACACAGACATATAACATATATTTATATATTACATGACTGTGTAGCATGAAGGAACTATCATTTCACTTTGTAACCTTGTTTAGTATAATGAAATGAAAAAAATAGATCACCTTGAACCTTGTTTCAAATGTTCAGAGAAAAATCTAGATTTTTGACAACACTGGAACAAATGGTAAAAAAAAAAAAAAAAAAAAAAAAAAAAAAGACATCGTGATGAAGAGCTTGCTTCACAATAGCCTCAAGAAAAGGTGATCTTACCTTTAAATAATCCCGGAACCAGCTTATAAACAATATCTTGTAGAGTTTTGTCCGCTCTGGAAAAGAAAAGGAGAGTTGTGGCGTTGGTAAGAACGAGGCTCAGTGCGTTCACAAGTGCTCTCAAAAAACACCTGACAGAGAGCATCATAGCTGACCTGATGCTGAGCTGTGGACACGTCTTGTGAACCTGGACGTCACATCGAGGGCAGAACTTATTTGTCTCCAGGAAGGCAACGATACAAGTTTTACAAACTGTGCAGGGAGACAGGACACAGACAGACACTGAAAACACTGCTCGGAACCACAAACAGTGTTGATGTGAGGTTCACTGAAAACTGGATCACGAAACAGCAATTAAAGGATTATTTTATCATCATCATCATCATTATCATCATCATATCTGTTTAACTGAACATTACAAAATACCCCTAAAAAGGCAAAATGCAGGAATTATGCATTCGTTCACTGTACTGTGGTGTCACTTTCACAGAAAAAAAGGCATGAACAATGTATAAAGAAGTGCACAGTGTTAGCTTAGTGCCTCTTTACCACACACACACACACACACACACACAAACACACACACACACACACACACTACGCCTGTTGATATCTATGTGTGCCATCATTCCAATGTAGATTAGCCGTTAAGCTGTCAAAAGGCCGAACAGTTCTGGATTTTAAAGGAAGAATACTATGGCTCACCAAACTCTTTTCAGTCCGTTTGAATTAAGTTCACAAACATTTACACCCCACAGAGTCCTGAAGTAGTGACTCTGTAGGGCAGTGGTGTCAAACTGATCCAGTAAAGGGCCGTGTGGCTGCAGGTTTTCATTCCAACCAATCAAGAACACACCTGATCCAAATCAGGTGTGTTCTTGCTTGGTTGGAATGAAACACACCTGATTTGGATCAGCCACACGACACGGCCCTTTACTGGATCAGTTTGACACCACTGCTGTAGGGGAATGTGTTTAGAGTGGCTGCATGTTTTAATAAAAACACTGATTTTTGGTGTCAGTTTATCGATAATTGCATCGTAAGAGGAAGCAATAAGCTAATATTGCAGTATCGATATTTTGTCCCGACCCTAACATTATAGAATACTGCTTTTGTCCAACGGATACATCAACACCCTCCACCGTTTTCATAGAGCTGAAACAACACCTCATACACAGCGTCAACAAAACACAGAAAGACTGTATCACATGCAACACACTATTATGGTGTACACAGATATCCCCTGAAATCAACTTCCTTCATTCTAAAAATTAAGATTAAAGGAGAACTACCCGTCTTTCTTTGTGTTATTCATGTAAAAGGTCTTGAAAGTTAAACAGCCAAAAGTCTGCGCCATGGGAGCTCCTCACTCCAACAGAAATCCGTGCCGCTGAAGGGCCTGACAGTGGTACGGTAGTCCCACCTTTAATTCTGTGACCTCGTGACATCACACTACTTCGCCACGTAAAACATTTGCATAATTTATGCCTGTATTCACGGCAGATGTGACGCTAACCGGCAGCTGTAAACACAACATGCCGGTGCTCATTCAGGCGTGCGTGAGCTGACCAATCAGAGAAGACTGAGTATTTGGGGGAGGGGTGGGGGCATTAAAGAGGCAGGAGCCCAAACGGAGCGTTTCAGACTGATGTGGAATCAAGTGCTGCTGTACGAGAAAATAATGTGTTTTTGAGCATTAAAGCATGTAAACTCAATCTTGCGGTAACCCAACATAAAATGATAAATCGGAAAATGAGCATAATAGGTCTCCTTTAAGATGGAGCATTTGACTCAACATCATGCTCCTTACAAACACAACATGGAGCTCTGCAGGAGCTCCCATTAATATGCCTACAATTGTAAGTCTATGCTAATGTAAACAGAGGGGTTAATGGAAACACTGTGCATGCATGTAAGGTAATGGCTTCATGTGAGGAACTTACAGGAGTGCAGGCACTCTACGATGGTCGTGGCATCAATAAGGTAGCCAGCGCACAGTGGACATGTGAGGTGTGGATTCAGATCTGTGATTTTAATCCGGTTGGGCTGCATTTTATCCATCTGGACAGATCTGCAGAGGAAACACACAACAACACGACAGCTTCTTGTTACACGGTTGTGATCCAGGAGCCATTTACATGTGCAGACTGCTTGTAGAGACTATTAGTGTTGTGTCGATTGGTCAATGAGTGGCTGTCTAAGTGCTCCCTGAGACAATGTCTGCAGCTTGTCCTTGGGACAGCAGGTCGTGAAACCACAACAAAGAGGTGTTGGCCAACAGAAACACCTGGAGGGACGTGTTGTAGCGATAAATAACGTGTGGAGAGCAGGAGCCGAGCAGCTAAACGCTGCCTGTGTGCTGGTAACACAGCAGCGGACTACTGAATCGCCGCTGTGTGGCCTCATCTTGTGCATCAGCTCAGCGCCTCGACCAGCGAGCGGAGCAACAAAGAGCGTTTGCATTTCTGCGGAGCTCCGCCGTCCGACCGGCCACCGCGACCAAACACAGCCGGAGAAATCCTCAACACTGAGGGGGGCTGCAGAGCCACACAAAATCACACTGGTACACAAAGCAGCCATCTTAAATTCACTGACAGGGCTGTATCAGGAGGCGAACAAGAGAGACTCAAAATGTGACACCGTGCACCTTGTGTGAGCCCCAGCGAACAGCGGGCCGATGCGGCCGATAAAGAGAGGTCCGCGACGCCTCGTTCCTACCTGATTAGACATAAAAGTTTTCCTTTCCTTCCAACGAGGATCCAGGTAAATTATTTGGACTTGGACAGAATTTGCAGCAGCGCCAGAAAATGGCTTTTTTCAGCACCGTCAGAGGACTGCCCATTTTGGATCACGTGATATTATTTTGTCGCCTCGTTCTCGGGGCATACAGGGTATCCTCTGCAGGCCCGACCACTCTCCGCACTCACACACACTGCACGGGCCAGACAGCACTGCTCTTAAAACTCGCCTCTGTTTATTCATTTATTGTAAGTGTTAAGGTAGATGGGTAGATCTGATCTGCCACGCCCTGTGTGTCAGACTGATGTAAACGATTTTGTCTGCATTACCGACAGAGCCTCATATCCCGGGGCCCAGGCCGAGGGCTGGCCCACAAAGACTGTGGAAGTTCAATGGAAATTTTTTAGATTTCTTCCGTTTACATTTTAATATTTTGCAGTCTTGTCTGACTGTAAAATACATAGACATCTAAATTATATATAGACATATAGGTATATATATATGTATATATGCATCATAGATATACATATATATGTATGTGTGTATATATATATATTACATAAATATATACATATATGTGTATAGAATATATATATATGATTTATATATATTCTGTACACATATGTATATATAATTTATATAAATTCTGCACACATATGTCTACGCTTAATTTAGATGTCTATATAAGTATATTTACAGACAGATAGGACTGCAAAAACTAATCAAACTACACTATAAACTGTAAAAAAATAAATAAATAAAAAAAACAGACATACAGAAGAAAGAGATGAAAACATTGACAACCCCTGTAAAAAGATGTAACTACACTGTAAATGTATTCGTAAAGAGTCAGCAGTTCCCTGAGGTACAGGACAGAGATTCTGCAAAATCACCCTCCAAACCATGATTGATGTAAACATACTGCATATGACTAACAGAAATTTGGACATTTGACAGGACAAACAGAGTGCCAACAGGGTAATGGTGATTATGGTAGTATAGTAGAATAACAGTTTTCTAATTAGAAAATGTAGGGAAAATAATTTAATTATAAGGAATTGTGTTCCATTGATCCTGTGTTTACAGGGTAATAATTAAGTAATTGAATTATTCATTCCCATGAAGCCTGGGGGACTGACTGGAGACAGAGCAGCAGAGGGTGCAATATCCTAACCTTGGGTCCAGCTCGAAAACACTGGAGCCTACACTTTCCATGATGGGACTCATAAGCAACTGTTTGTTAGGCTTACCTGAAACACTGTTGTCTTTGTTTATTATATAGGTTTTCTTTCATATTATATTAATGTTTCTCACTTATCTGGAAGTGAAACTGCAACTCTAATTCCACGGTGTCTTAATTCATTTAGACCTCGAATCAAACTGAGTGGTGGTAAAAGCCAATCTAAATTCTATAGACAGGGTCACGTTTTGTCTGTGACAGCAGTATGAGGTGCCCATCGGTGGTATGCACTCACACCTCACCTGTCAACCTCTAGTCATTGCCATAGTTGGATCTGTCAAGTCACCTATTATATGACCAAAAAGCGGTTTACAACCAGAACTATCTACCCTTAAATTTGGGCATTATTGTATTCCATGGTGTGTTTTTTGTTGTTTACAGTTGTTTGTTTTTTACAGATAGATTTAGCGGATTGTAGTAGAATTTAGAACTAACATTTCCTTTTTGAGGTGTATCCCTGGTGAGTATGAGACTTTTAACAAAGCATTAAACATGAATAACACCGTTATTGTCTCAGAGAAAATACAGTTGGGTAGAACATAAAATATGAAAAATCCAGTGTATTTTAAAACATTTCACAGAGGGGCGGACTGGGTCTGTGTGTTTCATTCATCAGTCCTGACTACAGTCCAGCTGCCCTTCTGGTCCTGTGGGTTATCTGCTCCAAGGCAAAATTGTGGGAACCCCTGCAGTTGTGCCGGCGGCCTGCTGGGGGCGCTGTTGACTGTGTAGTGTAACCGTGTAACACAGACGCCATCTTGAGGAGACCCCGAATGCAGCGCTTGCTGGTGGTGATGACAACAATCTCAGGCGCATCATGATGGGATTACTCACTAACAAGTAAAACAGCTTCACGTCAGTGTTGGGTTGCAGGGGTTAACGGGAGACCAGAGGAGCTGTCCGGCGGCTGCATTCTGCTCCAGGTTTTTATTTTTTATTTTTTTTTTGCAAAGAGAGAGGCTGCGCTGTAGCCTGATGGCCGGCTAGCTGCTCTCTGGACTCCACCGCGGCCTGCTCGGGAGGAGGAAGGGTGGTGACGGCGCAAAATGCTCTACCGCTGACTCCCAACAAGACAGTTATCCTTCCCAGAGACTCACTCCGAGTTGGACGACGAGCACGATGCACTTATAGATTTTTAAACGCTCTTAACTTTCCGATTTTGTTGTTGTGTGTAGAGGCTCTGAGCGACAGCGAGTGCCGTCTTGCGTTCCCCGAATTCCCAGCCTGAGACATGTCATCCAACTGCACCAGCGCAGCGCCTGTAAGCGCTAGCAAAACCAAGACGAAAAAGAAGCATTTTATAGGACAGAAAGTGAAATTATTCCGCGCAAGTGAGCCCATTCTCAGCGTTTTAATGTGGGGAGTCAACCATACGGTAAGTACATGTTAAATGTCTTGTTGGCGCTCGTGAGTACTTTGTTTATGCTGCTGTTTTGATTTAGCTAGCCTGCTAGCCTGTTAGCCAGCTGCCCTCATCTGTCAAGCCACCTTTGATGCTTACAGTCGGCAATGAAATAAGACTATTAAATGGATATTCGCAAAGAACTGCAATCCTTTTGCGTGGACGGAAATCTGCTGGCTGACTGTGTGCTGACCTGGTCGTTTTCATTCAGTTTGTAGCGAGCCGCTGCTTCCTTGGTAAGCTAGCCGTTGTGCCTGAAGCGTGCGTTTTGCAGTAAAGTGTCTCTGCTAAACTCTGCAGCCGAGGAGTAATTGTCACAAAATGGGCATGTCCGCGGCAGGCAGTGCTTTTTTACTCAAAGCACAGCGTTAACAGTCTGTCGTCATAAATCATGGGTGGTGAAATGTTTTGGAGCCAAGTCGTGATCTGCGGCTGTAGTGCAGGCATGGAGTGGGAGGGGTGTGACAGGCAGCAGGTTACACAGATTTTCAGCCCCGCAGCTGCAGACAGGAGCCCGTCTATTGTTTAAATAAACCTGCTTTTAGAGGGTATTCGCCGCCACAGGGCTCGATGAAGGCACCCCGTTGCAGCAGTTTATTCCATCACATCATTTTCCCCTATAAATAGAGCAGAAAAATATATCACATTCACTTTTGGCGAGGCTGCTGCCCCCAGCAATGTAAAGCACAGTGAATGGCAGATTGGCCACAGTGATGGATGGAGTGGATTTGCACCAGCAGTTTGGTCTTGCCTAATGTGCTATATACACCTACTGACTGTTTTGCCTGACACCCACTTCTGCACAGTTCTGATTGGTGCTTGAAAAGCTGGCTCTCAAGTGTAACAGAAAAACTTTTTTGATTCGCTTTGAATGAAAGTGCACCTGTTTATCTGCAGTGTGAGCTCATTGGCACGGTCAGATGTATCCTTTCTGTTTGGTTCCCTCATCACCTGTAGTGCACTTCTATCTGATCAGCGCTGTTGTGATCAAATGACAAACTTACTCTTCTATCACGCATTAATTAAGTCAGTAATTGGTAGGAACTCACAGTGTAAAAACTACTGACAGCCACGGCAAATGCAACAGTTTGACGGTGAAAATGCATGTATGTGTCGGCATCAGACACTCTTTTGCTTACTTAACATGAAAAACACAAACACTAGCAAAAGAAGAAGAAAAGACATAACGCACAGAGCGCACACAGCCAAGGAATTAAGGAGGCAGTTAATGATATGGTTATCACTGCAGCATCTCCAGTATTCAGTGGGTGAACTTTGATAGTGGGTGTGTGGGTGCAGCACACACACAGGCCTGGTGATTTGAGGTGTGGGTGGGAAGCCAATTCAAGGCATCAAACAGACTTCTCATCAAAGTTCCTCTCCTACAGTTTGAGGTTGAATGCATTTTTAATGTCACCCTAGCTGTGATGCTGCTGGAGGACTTCACTTCAACATGGTGTCAGTCAGTGTTTAGATGATGTTCTACACCGCCTGTTTGATGCTGTTAATCCCTACAATTTTTTTTAAAGTCGAGTCGGCACAAAAGGGCCCGAGTGGAATCTGTTCCTCCAGTGCAACAAGTTAAGAAAGTTTGAACGGTACTGCACTGTTCTGTCAGTGGGCCCATTCAGCTAGTCCAACCCATACTTTATTTTTGGGGTAGGTGCCAATACCAATATTTATAGTTGAATTAATTATTTATTACCCAATTACCCAAGCTGCTTCTTCTGCATTATTCTCTGTAAAAAAAAAAAAAAAAAAAAGAATCAGCGTATATTAAACAGCATTTACATTGGTACCAATATATCCACGATGGGGCCCAGACACAACAAACCCACATCAAAGAAAACGCAGTGATGGAGCCTGACTGTTGTGTAGCCTCACAACACTTGTGTCTTGGCCAAATAGTTTAACTTGAACACCCTCCAAAGACTACAGCCAACTAGCTTGTACCTGCTGCATATGCGTGAGAGAAAATAACTGTATTTATCATTAAAAAAAGGGAACTGTAAGAGTCTGTACTGCAGGCATATAAACTTGTTATGATAAAGCAGTGTTTTTTGACACCGCTCTTGCTAATACAATAACTTAAGTCTGATTAGAAAAAAAGTTGCAAATGCCTCTGGCAGAAATGCGGAAATTAAGAATAAGGAGAACGCAGGCTTAATGAGTAAAATCAATGATATTACAGACACAGGCTCAGGGTTATCCACTTTCTTTTTCCATTTCTCTTCTTGTGTGCTGATTTGCTTAGCTTAACAACCAATCAGAGTGATTTATCTTAACCGACAGGCTCTGCCATCGATTAAACACTCATTTGGCCCAAAAGCCACCGACTTTGCACTAGTTCCAATGGTGCAGCACGCCACATCAACTAGGGATGCTCACTCACGGCTCTGACATTCACAATCAGTCATCTCGCCAATAGTGTGTCTGGGCCCATAGGCCCATATCGGCTGATGATATCAGCTGACAGATTATCAATCGGGCTCTAAATTTGGCGTTATTTTACAAGTATCAAGTTTCTAAAGGACACACTGTGTCCTTTAGAAACTCTTTATTAAAAATACTAACTGCCTTCATGTTTTCATTCCTCCTATAGTTCTACCACACTTGCATTTACTATAACTGCACTAAAGTAAGTTCACGAAGTTGGGAGACCTTAAAAGATATCAGGAAGCTACTTGACTTGACTTTCCTATTTGTAAACTTTATTCAAAAGTTACACTCCAAATGTACAGACAACAAAAACAGTTTTAATAGATTTGTATTCTCTTACACTATGAATAAGATTGTTGTGTTGTTATTAATACAATAAATGTACAGGGAAAATCTTGGGAGCAGATCATAATTAATGATGGCTGTTTTAAGAATGTGTGTGTGTGTGTGCGTGCGTGCGTTGTTCCAAGTAACAAAGTAATCTAGCTGACTCAAATTGAGAAGAACCAAACTACCCTTTCCCCCCAGTATTACGTGTATGGCTGTTCACTCAATCTACAAGGAGGTTTGTTTGAAGTCCAGCAGTGTGAGCTTTTGCTCTGGATGTGTTTCAGCAGATAAGATCAGAGTCAGGGGGCTTAGCAGCAACAGCAGCAGCAAGAAAAGCTGTTGGCCTGTTCTTTGGTCTTGGGACTTAATGATAAGTGCTGGTAAACACATGCAGAGATTTGGCACAATGTTTTGGGAATTTCTTTTTTTAACACTGAGGTGTGTTACATGTATTCACAGCTCTGCTCTATTGATTAGATGCAGACACATATTTTTTTCAATCATAATTTGATGGTTAAAACACATCTTGATTCGTTTTACTGGAACTGCACACAGTAGAGTACTTTGCGTAGGAGTCTGTTTTAGCATAATTTCAAACTGCCCTCGGTAAAACTGCAAAAGTCAATAATGCTGCTTTGGTTTCTGATACTCCTGAGTCGTTATAAAGTATGTTATTGTGTATATAATCCATTTCCCCTTGACTTTTGGCTTTTGTCTCATCCGTCACTTTCTGTCTCACTTCTCTCCCTCAGGTTAACGAGTTAAGTAATGTGCCTGTACCAGTAATGCTGATGCCAGATGACTTTAAAGCCTACAGTAAGATCAAAGTGGACAACCACCTATTTAACAAGTAGGTACATCACAGCTTATGCACTGTCAGCGGCACAGTCTGTTAAACACACTGTATCTGTAATCCACGTGTAATTAAAAAAGGGTAAACCCACCTCCACCTGCTGCCTCTCCAGAATGACTGACTGACTTTCCATCTTTGTTAAAACACTCATCAGTAGTATATAAATATATCTGTAATAAGTAGAATGAGGGATTGTGCCTTTTTAAAAATGCGTTGCACTCATCCCATCACATTACAAAAGCAGTCTTTCTCTGAATAGCCTAATGATGTCAAAGCTGAGCTGAGTACTGAACTGACCAGCTTTGCAATACAAATCATCCTCATGGCAAAGTAACAGTGCAGGGCAGAAGCAGTGTGCTGTTTTATTGAAGCCTTTAAGGCTACTCATGTGATCATCTACAACAAACAGACAAATATGCAACTTAAGTCCTGTGGACCCGAGTGGACAAAATAATGTGAACACTGAATAAACAGCAGTTGGACTATGAAGTAAGTCTGAAGTGCATTGTATCTGTGTGTTGTCATGAGTCAGAAGAATGCTCTCTTTGACTTATTTAATAATCTTGTAGTTTCTGTTAGTGATGCAACTGCAGTATAAATAAAAGGTGATTTGGTCTTTTTGTTGCTCAGGTAGCCAAAAGTCTTATGGTGCTTTGAGAACTTGCATTTTTAAGTGGTAATTTGCAGGCACAAGCCAACAAACAAATACCAGCAACCCAAATCTGTCTTCATTACAAAATATGATAAGAGCTAAATTGCGGAATGCAGAGAAATGTAATTAAACCAGTATAACCATACCGACTTAGTGATTTTTGAGGCAAATCAAATTTCATCGCATGTGATATCTGAGCTCTTTTTCGGATTTTGTAAGTGTTCAAAACGTAAGAAAGAAATAGATTCCATATGCTCACTGCCAAATGAAATACAGGATGTACCTAATGAAAAAGTCCAAATTAAAGTATGTATTTACCATTGCAATGTATACACACCTGGCTTTAGTAGTAAATGAAAAATGATATTAATGCCTTCATTCACATGTCATAAAACCTGTTTTGTTTGCTTTGAGAAATTTAAATGAGCTTTTGTTAAAGTTGCTTTGCTTTCTTTCTGCACTTGAAAATGTTCTCATCCAGCAAACCTGCAGCATTTAAAGTTATGTTCAAAATCCAAAGAAGAACACTTGCATTTGGAAAGTAGCTCAGCGCTGTTAATGTCAACTTTGTGTTGTATTGTTTGTGCAGGATAGGGCTGCAGCTAACAATTATGTCAATTACTGATTATTCTGCTTATTGCTTTCAGCAGTTCATAATTTATCATTTAGTCTATAAAATGTTTAAAACATTGTGAAGAATTTTCATCAAAATTACCTGGAGGCCAAAGTGCAGGTGCTTGCTTCTTTTGTCCAGTCAACAGTCCAAAACCCATTTACTATCATAAATAAAAGCAGCAAGTTCTTACATTTAAGAAGCTGAAACCACCGAATGTTTGATGTTTTTGCGGCAAAAATGACTGAAAAGATGAATTGTTCAATAGTTGTCAGTTAATTTTATTTATAGTCTAATCATTGGCAGCTCCAGTGCAGGAGCCACGCACTAGCAGAAAAATATCTGACAATCAGCAAACAAACCTCAGTATCAGTCAGTCTTCTTCCTCACTTTCACTAATGAGCCTCTGAGCTCCTGTTTGTTGTGCTGATGTTGACTGTCTGTTTCTTGCCAGAGAAAACCTGCCTAGTCGCTTTAAGTTTAAAGAGTACTGTCCCATGGTGTTCAGAAACCTGAGGGAGAGGTTCTGCATTGATGACCAGGACTACCAGGTGAGTTACTTCTGCTTACAAGATACAAACTTTGATGGATTAAATTAGAGTTGTTTTAAGGCAAAAGAAGAACCTGAATGTCTTGTGTTTTTTTCTTTTTTGGCAGAACTCTCTGACGAGGAGCGCCCCTCTCAACAGCGACTCCCAGGGTCGCTTCGGCAACCGCTTTCTGTCCAGCTATGATCACCGCTTTGTAATCAAAACTGTGTCCAGTGAGGACATCGCTGAGATGCATAACATCCTAAAGAAATATCACCAGGTAGAGGCTCCCCGTACCACCACACACCACACTGCACATACAGACAGACAGAATCAAAAACCTGAGTGATTTTAACTAGGTACTTTGATATCTGTAATTTGGCCAAGCATTCAATCTAAAATCATGCATGCCTATAAATGATGCAGCACTGTGGTAATGATATAACTGTGGAGCAGTGCTGTGTCCAGTTTTAATCAGTTGTCATACTGTATATTTAATTCCTCACTCCCACACTTCCCTTTAACACACTGTGCTCTCCTCCCCTGATTGTCTCCAGTTTATAGTTGAGTGTCATGGCAACACGCTGCTCCCACAGTTCCTGGGCATGTACAGGCTAACAGTGGACGGGGTAGAGACGTACATGGTGGTGACCCGGAATGTATTCAGCCATCGCCTCACTGTACACCGCAAATATGACCTGAAGGTATGATATGTTGGTGTACTACAACACCAACATGTAGCGATTCTCCCACTATGTATTTCTTTCAACCTCTGCCTACTTGCATGTTACTAAAGGCAAACAAACCACTTCATAGATGACACAGTTAGCTTACCATAGCTTGCAGCTACACTTCCAAACACTAAGAGTCCACTAAGAGGATCTGCTGAGTTAATCCCATGTAACTCAGCCAGAGTTGGAGATGTTGGGTTTGTTGATTATTGATCGTGCTTTATTGATTTGTTTGGGAGGATTGATTTCTATCTTTTATTTATTGTTGAATCCCTGAAGGGTGGTATTTTTATTGAACTCTGGAAACCCAACCATAACCTGCATAAAGCCATAAAGATAAAGTCAAGCCGTTTGAGGAGGAATTTAAGAATATGAAATGATAGTTGTAGAATTGTAGAATCATGACACCCCTGAAACGCTTGGATTCATTTAAAGCAATGTTTTACATCAAAAAGACAAAAATAAAATGATGTTTATTCAATTATATAATCATCATTTTACTACATATATTATGATTTATTCATCCTAATATTTTGACATCTGGGTGGTTGCTTTAAATAAATGGAGTGAATGGTCATTTAAAGGTGTACTATGATTCACATCACTCAACTGTAAACTGTAATGATGATTACAAATATTGCTCATCGACAAAAAATATGAGTTTGTGTTTAATGGTACGGTACACAGTTTCCTTACCAATAGATGTAAACACAGTGCACACAAAAAAACCATGATAGCTTCAACCTCTTCTCCTGCCAAGTATTCTTTGAAGAAAACAACAGTACCTTTCCAATATTGACATTTTCAAAAGACCCTGTCTACGATAGTGAGTAAAATGCTCACAATGCCTCTGATGTACCTTGAGCTGCTTTCAATTTATTCTATTTTTACTCTTCCTTTCCTGGTTTTTAGGGTTCTACGGTCTCAAGGGAAGCCAGTGACAAGGAAAAGGTGCGTCTTATTTCTGTGCAGTGACGGCTGCTGCTGTGATGGGATAAAAATAAAGGCCCTCCGCTCACCCCCAGAGGCAAACTTGTCAAATGACAGCTAAATTAAGTAGTTCTAAGTAAGCAGATGTATTCTAGTAATACCTCATGCTGGCCTCATGCTGTTGGTGTGTACTCGGTTGTACTTGTTTTGTGCGTAAGCATGTGCTGTACTGACAAATGTCAGTGTAAAATGATTCACTCTGAATTGTTGGAATATGATTTTTTTTCTCATTGATGGACCGTTGATTTCATACTTATCTATGAATTTGTCATAATCTGACTGTACAACAAAATGTAACACTTATCACGATGCAGTTATGGCCCTGTGACCTTCCATCATCCTCATAATCAAAGAAAACATTTAATAAACTGAAGTATGATGTTAAACCCAGAAAACCAACGTATCTGCTTCTTTTTAACACCGCCATATTTTCCCCCTCTTCAGGCTAAAGAACTCCCCACATTTAAAGACAACGACTTCCTGAATGAAGGCCATAAACTACAGATAGGAGATGACAACAAGAAGTACTTTCTGGAGAAGCTAAAACGGGATGTAGAGGTAAGGCGTATTTCCAGTATTTCATCTAGTTTGCTGTAGAATTGATGAGCTCCAAAGTGTTCATAGTTTGGCTGTGTGCTGTGATTTAAACAGCAGGGATCTTCTGGCTCTCCTTCATTGTACACACAAAATATGTTACTGGTCTTTTTGCATAGGGAGCCCACATGGTACAATAACCTGGAGTGAGAATAATCTCATAATGATTTTTACATGTTAAAACTCACCATCTTATGAATTGCTTTTACTCAACTTAGATTTGAAATAACTGTAGTCTCTTATGTCATTAGTATGGCTATTAAACCTCAATAATCTTTTTGACACTTGAGAAAGACTTGAAATGTGTCGGTATTATGAGTGCATGAAAATGTCAAATACCAAAAGCTGGGATTGTTTTTTTTCACTTGTTATGTGTAACATAATTTCAATTACCGTATCATCTTATACTGAATATATTAATTTTTGAAATATTTTATTTGGGTAAAGTATTTCAAAAAATATTCATATCCTTTAATTACGTATATTCTTTTAACACCACAATGATAGTTACTGTTATCTCGATGTCAGGTGTTGTAATGTTACAAGCGTTGAAACATTTTGTTTGACTGACAGTGTGGTTCTATGTCTTTTAAGTGAAGCTAAATTGAGGTTACTAGGGCTTTCACAATATCAAAATTTCACTTCACATTTTCTGTGGCCAAAAGAATTCCCATTAATGATGTTATTGCGATATTTATAGAAAGATGGTGGAGGTGAAGAGTGAGTCTGTAACTATAACTGTACAGAAGCACACAAAAAATACAACTATATTTGTTGAATTGTAAAAAGGCAACCGGGGGCTAATATCTGCCATCAATACAATGTCACCATTGCTATAATAACAATATTTTATTTTTTGAATGTCATGGTTATCATTAATACTGGTATATTGTAATGTAACTCCAGTACATTTAATTGAAAATTAAAATTTACTTTAGGTGGAGGCTGGTCCCAAAGACTAAACTACAACAACAAAAGTGAAAAGGGCAACAAAAAATAAATATGAAAATGCATAATTAGTACAAAAAGCAAATACCATTACAATTTATCTAGTAAGTAATTAGATCCTTTCATGCCCCCCAAAAAAACAGTCTATGGCAGGTCATTAGTGGATGAACATACATAGTATGAGAAAACTCAGTGTGTATTATAAATATGTTTAGAATCAGAACTAGGTAATAGAGAGACACAATATCCATCTAGTTTGCAAAAACATCATGTTTTTGCAGTCTAGATCAGTGGTTCCCAACCTTTTTTCCTTGAAGCCCCCCTTGCCTGTGTCCAAGACAAGCCAGGCCCCCCCAACCCCAAACCGCATACACTAAAAGAATAAAGTGATTAATTACAAACTTTTATAAATTAAATGTGGACCTAAAATATGTTTCAATTTGGATTATACAGAGTTTTGACTATCCAGTTGGGTGTGTTATTGCGATTTTATAAATTTAAACCTCTAGGGTCCAGGGTATAATTGGCCATTTTTGACTATTATGGATTTTGCCATTATATTTCACCTTAAAATCTATTTACCTTGCCTTGTTTGGTGTCATTATTTTCAGCACAACGTCACGTGTCACTGTACAGTTAATTTTTCGAGCAGGAAAAACTTACCAGAACCAGAAATATGTTTAATGAACCATTTTTATTACTTATAATGCAAATATAAATTGTTGTTTGCTAAATGTGTGCATAAGTTTTTACATTTACAAAGTTATACGTAACATTAACATTTAAATGCAGGCGATGCCTCAGGCTCAGGTCTCCCTCAGGCTCTTTCCAGCTCAATGAAGAGCTGCACTGCCTGCTCCACATTCAGCAGTCTCCTCATTGTTTTGACTAAACAAAAAACAATAAACCGACTCCACTACACACTAAATACACTACACCGAACGCTACATAACTCACTAACTATACACTCAAAACACGCTAAATGTCACAAATCTCTCAACTCTCAAAACTCGCTATCTCTACTGCTGTCTCTATCACCGTCTCTGTCGGTGTCACTCTTTCGTCGCCGTCTCTCCCACAACTTCTCCCTGTTCCTCAGCAACCAAATCAGTGCTTTGCCATATCATTTTGTGATTGGTTGGTCTGGTGCCTTTTTTCCACCAATAGGAAAGTGTTTTTTTTGCTTGCAAACACTATTGCATGCGGACACTTTAATGAGAAAAGCCAGTTTTTATCGCTTCTTCCTGCACTAAAAATGGCACAAATGTGACGGCAATGTTCGCGAAAAGCGTTGCGTACATTATTCATTGTAAGTCCGGTTTTACTTGGCCTATCAACACAATTTAGACACCACAGACTCACGGAGGCTGCGTCTTACTGCTTCATCCGTCTTAATTTGGTCATGTGATTTGCCGGCACGCCCATCAACCTGTGCACAAATATAATTTTGGTAACCTCACATCCTCAGAGCAGAGAAAGTTGTGCGCACCCCCTGTGATCGTGGGTTGGGAACCACTGGTCTATGACTGTTATCATAATTTATAGTGTTCTGTTTTTTCTATTATGATCAGTACCATGGAGTTCAAAGTGATCATTTAAAATGTTTACTCTGAAGGAACTTTTCTCATGATTAAAATGCCAAACATGTCTCCAGACTGCTGTGATGTTAATGTGGACTGTATCATACCTGAGACATACAACTGTGCAGATGTGACAATGAGGCATTGTCATGTTTTCTTTGTGTACGTGTGTGTCAGTTCTTGGCCACCCTAAAGATCATGGACTACAGTCTCCTAGTGGGCATCCATGATGTGGAGCGGGCAGAACAGGAGGAGATGGACGTGGATGCTGTGGGAGAGGAGGAGGAGTACGAGAACGATGGAATGGGTGGAGGCGTGCTCACCGGCTCCTTTGGCACGCCACCCGACAGCCCTGGAAACCCTCTCAACTGTGGAGGATTCTTCGGCCCTGGGGAGTTTGACCCCTCTGTGGACGTTTACGCAATCAAGAGCCACGACAGTGAGGGTCGGCTTTGATGTAGCTGTAGCTTTACATTTAGCATTGACAGATAATTAGATGACCACTTGTCTGTTTTAGGAATAAGAATAATGGAAATGAGATGCATAGTCTTGATTATTTAATTTGTTTAGTTTTACATTTACCCTCAATTAACTTCTTTATCAGCCAAATTAAGAGCACTTAAAACTGAGGAGTGAAATGGTCAAGGCTGCAGTTGTCATACAAGAGTGGTAGAAATAAGTGTCCCACAGAGAAGACTAAATCTGCAGCAACTTTATCATTTATTTTCAGGTGCAAGTAAAGCCTTGTGATGTGTTTCTTATGCCAGGTGCTGTGAAGAAGGAGGTATACTTCATGGCTATCATCGACATCCTCACGCACTATGACGCTAAGAAAAAAGCTGCACATGCTGCCAAAACTGTGAAACACGGGGTGAGTGACATGACCACATCATAATCCATCCGACTGTGGCCGAGTGCAAAAGATTCGAGTGCCTCTAAATTGGCAATATTAAATAAATAGAACGACATTAAACAAGTGAACGTATGAATACATGGTAGAAATGATTACATTCTTTTATGAATTATTAAAACTTAAACTTTAGTAACATATAAGGTTTTCATCATTTTATTTTTTGTTATTGGATTCAAAATTCCCTGTTTGAAAGTTACTTTTGATGACGGTACAAGTTTTCACTAGTGTCACTAGTGCCCCCTTACCTTTCGGCCAATCACATATGCACTCAGCCTCCAAGCGGAGGAGTCAACTAGCTGGCTAGATCCAGTTAGTTAGTACACCAACTTATTGATTATTGTATTGTACATGCTTGTTTATTTACAGCAGCAGACTCGAGTTTGTTGATTCAGAATAACAATAATGTGTTATTACTATGTTACCAGATGCTAACTGGATTTAGCTAGCTAAAATGTGTTTGTGGAGCATGTTGATAGAGACTAGGAGCATGTGATTGGCTGAATGATGAGACAAAAATACTATTTATTTAATGAGGGTGTTGTTTATTTCATACCATCTTCTATTTATTTATTATGGAACACTTAGAGGTGACATAGCAGAGAGATACCACAGAATAATTATTTTGTAAGTACAATTCTCAAAACAGTACACTAGCAGTGTTTCCCACACGTTGACTAATTTGTGGCGATGCGCTACAGAATCAACACTGACCGCCACATACCGCATTTTGTTTTTTCTTTCCTTTTTTGACGCTACTTAAAAACGCATCATATGCATATGCAAGGGGATTTTACTGCATGTAAAAATAATGAACTTCAGATGTGATGTTGCATGTGTTTTGCTTCGTCTATCTCATTTTCTGCCTCTTTGGTTTTTTGTATCTCAGGCGGGGGCCGAGATCTCGACGGTAAACCCGGAGCAGTACTCCAAACGCTTCTACGAGTTCATGTCCAACATCTTATCATAGACTCATCTCCCAGTCCAGCCAGTCCCTTCCTGTCATCTGTCAAACGCCACACACTTATTTCTCTTCTCCCCCACCTCATTGTAGGTCAATCCCCCCCCCCCCGCCTCTCTACCCCCTTAAAAAACCTACCAGTATCCTCCTACACCCGGAGACAAGTCCGGCAGGAAGGATACAACAAGCCTGTTACACTGTCCCGCACAAACACACACACACAACCATCGATGCCGCCGCCTCCTTGGCTCCATCATCCAACGCAAGGAAAACTCGTGAAACCCCTCACTGAATTCGGAACAACATCCCGATAATCTCCCTGTTCTTTTTAAAAAAAAAATCTGCCTCCCAGTCCTCCTCAGCCACCTTGTTACTACTCACGCCAGCACGGAAACTGTCTCACTAATGCCTTGAACAAGTGTGTCAGCTTCAGCAGTTAACAGTCTGTTAGTACAGTCTCTTAAATTTCTGTTCATGTCGTTGTTCTTATAATTTCTATTAGACACAAACACACACACGCACACACAGATGTAAACAACTCACACAAGATGCTGAATGGTCAGATTGCATGACAAACTCTTTGACAGTCACCATCCGGCTTCTCTCTCGGTAACAACAGAAAAGTGAAAAGTACTGCTGACAAATTGGAATGACAGGGAACAAACACATTACTATATAATGGTGTATTAAGTAAATGAATGCAATATCAAAAATGCATGGCTGATGTGTACATGAGACTCCACCAGTAAGTTGAAACATCAAACCACTGAACTTCGCATCTGAGTGTTAACGACTAAAACGACAAAAAAAGAGAAAGAAAAAAAAACTTGGTGTTTGAATGTTACGTTGCCATATTGTTTTTGAATATTTTGACATTTTAACCGTGAGCTTGGTGGAGGTTGGTCTAAGAAAAAAAAAATTCACATAAAAAGGGGAATTCTGCAGCAAATACTTGTTTATTACCATAAGGATCATTTTTATATCTTGTTTACATTAATGTAGCAATTTTGTGTTTGTATACAGTATTGTTTTGTTACCAACTGACATTAGAAAAAAAAGTTACTTGAAAATGATTCATTGCATATTAAAGGGAGTTTTATCTTGTTTTTGTTGTTTGGCTTATTTGTACAGTAACTGCCCCTCAAACGCCAACCATATGAAGCACAAGGCTCTTTTAACGGGCTGCTCGTGAGTAAGTTCTTGCCTTTTTTTTTTATGTACTCACATTTTTATTGTTTTTCCAGATCTGAAAAACATAATCATGAGCACACAGATAATGTTTATTAAATTCCTGCCATAGGCTACTGAGACCTGCGTCAACTTTCAGACTACTGCATCCATCATCTGGTTAGGTTTAATGTGGAGTTTATCAAACCTTAGTTTGGCAAGATCTGATTAAAAGAATGCCGCTTTGTCTCAACTTGGTGGCGTGGTTAGATGGTACAGGATAACCTGAGTGTGTGAGTAGGGCTATTTAAAGATATCTCATTAAAGCTACTAAAAGAAACTTGCATTTGGTGTAGATTCTTTTGACAAAAGGTGACAGTGGTGAAACAAAGTAAACTTTGGTGTAGTTCTGTCCTACAGAGCACTGAGGGACTCCTTAATTCATCCTCTGCACTCTGCCATAAAAATAGTTTCCTTTTCATGACTTGTACGACCTGAATAAGTGTGAATGTGACCGTGACGGGCATTAAAAACAGCCATTATACCTCCATAAAACTATACAACTTCTCACTGATTTCTGGTCCTGTTTGCTTATATAGGTCACATGGAGGCATCAGTATTAAATCAACACTTTTACAATCACTCAAGTGTGTTGTACGTTCAAGAAGGAGTTAAAAGGTTATTACAGCACATAAGATTAGAGGGCCCAATCCCAATGTTCCCCTTAAGGCCTAAAGCCCTGAACCTTCACAGATTTAGCTGATAAAACTGGTAAGTATTTGAGTGAGAGAGTATTATGACATTGATAGGACTGGGACAACACTCTAACATTTCACAGGTTTCAGGAGGAAGGGTCCCTAACATTTCAAAAGGGTTGAACTTTTTTGTTGTTTAATTTAAGTAGCAAAACTGTTACAGGAGACCCTGTCAAATTCTATAAAGGGATTTTGATTATTTCTGTTATCTACCATAGACTAGTGCCAGCTCTATAGCTCTGCCAACAATTTTAGCATCCCTAGTCACCCATGGTATCCTTGTGCATAATGTTGCAACGCTAGGTGCTGTGGGTTTCTCCCTTTGGCGAAGTCTGAAGAAATACAGACTTACAGAAAGTGTCTTTGAAAAAGCTATTAAGGACTTTGCAGATTTACCATGAGTCAGAGTGTGGACAAAATACATTTTAACAAGCAGAATTAAAATGGAAACAAAGAAAATACTTCAATGTTTCAAGCTTTTGCGATGCGTCAGTCTGCTGCTACTTTCAGTGTGATAGGCTTGTAAAGTAGTACAAGTTCTATAATCTTGTGCTGCTCCTCATGCCAACTTCTTAGATCAGCCCATCCTGCTGGTGTCTCTACTCCCACCGCATTTTTCTACGACATACTGATTTGGTGCAGGACCACTGAATGAATGGATCACAGAACATGTAACACAGATCTAAAAAGTGACGGCAACGCAACAAGTTCCTCCAACAATACCATCAGTCAAGTTTGTTGTTTAAGCATTCATTTATTGCAATATCAATAAGAAAAGAAAGTACAAGCATTGTTTATTATTTGTATACAAAATGTAAATGAAGAAACAGCAGCTCTAGTCCATCCTGGCCTTCAGGGTTCGTGTGATGATCTTGTCTTTCTCACTGCCAGAGGGAAGAGCAGCTTGTCAATCACTGTGAACCTGTTATTCAACCCAACATTTGCATACTGTACTTTATTATCACTGTACTTACATGACATGTACGACGACTCCCATACCAGACACTGCATCCCTGTCAACTGCATTCAGCATCGCTTGGGAGATGGTCTCGAACAGGTCCTCTGGTTCCTGCCCGATCACAAATAAATATCTCGTGAATCTCTGAATATACAAAAATCTGTGGTCAGAATAACTGACACCTGGCGTGCAGGTGGTGGAGTGGTTAGAGCGCATGCCACATATGCAGCCGACCCAGGTTCGAGTCACATCCCCCTCTCTCTCTCCCATATTTCCTATCTGTCTACTGCTTAATAAAGGTGTCTATGCCGAAAAAAATCTTTAAAAAAAAAAGAATAACTGACACCTTGGCAGACCTCACAGCTGAACAGCAAGTTTAACAAGGTGTTAAGACTTGCACATCTTTTTCAAATGTCTGCCCTTAACCTAGTTCTAACCAATTTACCACATATGGGAGTTAATAGTTTGGTAATGGTTCCTTCATTATCATGTAGCATTCTCAAGACATCATACTTCATATTAAAGAAATCAGTGGAATACTAATTTACTTTTAAGTAAACTGGTAGTAACTGTCAATCAGTGTCCAGCAACCACATTACAGGTGCAAGAGCGACTTCAATCTTCACACACTACTTACCATGTCTGGCTCCCACAAAGATTCACACATGCCGTACATCTGCTCTGAACAGGTGCCGCTCACGACAAAGTCCTCTGTCACCATGGGGCAGCCAATCAAATCCAAGGAGCAAATGAATGGCTCAAAGGTTTTGGGATCCAGCCCGGCAATCACAGGCTCGATGTAGTATGGCCCAAACCTAATGAGGGGATCACATATCGACCAGATCTTTACCTTCAATGTAATTCGAATTATGCCTACAGTATGTCGTCTGTCTGTAGATTTTGAGTCCTTCACGCTAAAATGCATCTAAATGGAACTTCAGTTCACTCACCTCCTTTCATACAACAGGTTGGACACCATGCTCATGAAAGTCTTGGGCTTGATCTGGCGACCCTCCTTCAGCTCATACAGGTTCAGTCTGAATTTAAGCCTCTGGGATCTACATACAAGGCAAAGACCAGTTAACACCAGTGTTTTTATTCTGTGTCCTAAATCATAGTGTCTCAGGACTATACACAGTTTCCCCTACATAGTTTTGCGATAGTGATGAACAAAAACCTGTCATCATTCCCTTGTGAAAAAACAGCTTTTTCAATCTGAGACAGAGAACGACACGGAGGTTAGGCACACTCACACTGTCTGAACATCAGTGGCCAGTCCAGCCAGCCCAATGTACAGCCTATCTCCCATGGGGAAGATCTTCTGGAAGTCTGTGGTGACCATCTGAGCCTGAATGCCAAATCTACGGTCTGCTGCTATCGCCACACAGTTCTTCCCCCGCATGGCCATGACGGCCCCTCCATTATAAGACATAATAGACTAGATGAAGAAGAGGAGAGATAGCATGAGGTCAATCAGAGCAGACAGATTCATAAGATTCAATTATAAGTCAAAGGACAGAAAATGTATCAGCAACACAATCAGGTCATTGTTTAGGTTATTGTAAACAGTATTTTAAATGTGTCACTTTCAGCTCTATGAGAGATTCTGATAAAAATCTTTATCTTTAAATGATAGAATAATTGTAAGTCTGTGCTGCATGTACAAATACTGTCAATCTCTGCATGACATACAAATGATATGCAATAGATGTTTGTCCTGAATATAGAATAATATGACTGATAAATTAATATTTATCATATAATAAATCTGAAGGAAAAAACATGTTTCCTTTTAATTAAGCAGGGTCGTTTCTAAAGTAGATGTATGTATACATACTGAGAAGTAATTTAAAATAACTTATGCGTGAACTAACAGAAGCACATTAGAATAAACGTTTATTAATGGCATACAAAAATGTGCCAACATGTCTGATACATTTCTAAAGGCAATGTTATTACGGTAAAAACATCGTTAAGTGAGCTGTCAACATTGTAACGTTAGCATTAGTTAGCTGTATGTCGGCTGCTAACAGTAACGTTAGCTTTATATTCTGCATATGCTAAATGTTGAAGCTTCAGTTATCAAAGCTGACAATGTCTGATAGACTTTGACCACTTCAGCTGATGTTAGAACAAACTGAACTATAACAGTTTAACTAACCCCAGTTACAACAAAATGTCATGGAAGGAAATTCGGAAAAGGAACCCATTTTGTACAAAATGCAACGTTAGCTCATGTGCAGCTAGCATGAGTATGCTAAGTATTTAACTTTACCAGGTATCGCCGGCTTCTTTTGTAATATATAGTGTTCCGTATCGTTAGCTGAGACTTAAAACACTTAAAATATTACGTTCTATAAGGTAGATATATTGATAACGTGTGAAAGTAAGTTTGAATCCATTTTCAGAGTATTGGCTAACATGAGTGAGTTAGCTAGAGATGTCTAAGAGCTAACTCGCTACATTGGCTTAGCCAAGCTTTTGTCACTGTTAGCCTTTGTTTTACATTTTAAATCACTGTACCCAACAAATCATTCGCAACGGATCTAATGTATAATAATCTTACCATGGCGGCGGTGTTGTGGTATATTCCTAGCTGCTGTAAGTTGCGAACGAGCTACCTAGCTATGATGAATGACTGGTAGCTTCCCAGAGTGACTACACGATTTAGAGACACAAAGATCAGAGTAGCATGAATTCTACTACGACATCACTGCTGCAAAGATGATTGGCTGGATGAACGGCGCTCGGTGGAAAGCGCTACTGTCATTGGACATCATGGGCAGTGGTGAGTGGCGTTAGCATAGTTTGTTAGAGGCATGTTAAAGTGAAATCAAAACCGGGAGATTTCTCTCAAATTTGCTTCTAAAACTGGCTTGTCAATCTCAAATTCTGGTCTGGGTACCTACGCGTATACAACCAACGCTTTATCGGTTCATGTCACAGTATTTTCTTTTCCAACTTGATATTATTGAAAAGCAATCATAGGTTTAAAGAACTTGACAGCCCGCAATTTGTTGACCAAAGGCAAAAAAAACTATTATTTTTGCACAGCTGTAGCAACAAACTTAATCGAAACTCAAACACTGATTTTGAGAAATTCTGTCCCATAAATATCCTCTCAATTAATTGCCTCAAGTCATTAGCATTACACTTTGAATTATACTGGTGGATGAGGTTTTTAGTCAACAGAACATAAATTATAAAAAGAGCTCTTGTGCTCAAAATAGACAGTTCAGCTCTGTTCTATCAGCGTTGGCACTGAAATCAACACAGGTAATTTCTTTAGTGTGGTATTGATAACAGGGTTATTGATAATATGGTTACTGATGACATGGGTGTTGACGTGATACTAGTTCATGACTGAACATTGAACAAAGAAAAAACAAATGATGGACTTCAGGAAATATGCATTTATTCCAGATGGTACCAACAGGTGCACACTATCTAACAAACACACAGTATATTACAAAAGCTTCTGAGATAAAAGCATGTGCTAGCATAGTGTAACACAAAAACTGTACACTGTACAAAGTTCAGATCACATGAGTTCGAAGAGGGGCACTGGCTTTCAAGAAAGTAACAGTAACAGACATCACAGGCCTTTTGGATTAATCTGAAATATATATATATTTTGTGTGTGTGTGTGTGTGTGTGTGTGTGCGCATGGAGCCATGTAGCTCCCTGTTTGCACTCATGACAGACTCCCACTACACCATCCAGCCTTAACGCATGAGTACATACACACCTGCCTCAGTACATTAAAGAGACAGATCAAGGAGAGGATGGCATACTCTCAGCTAGCTTTCTAGTATCATTGTCTATCAGTATGATAAATGAGTTGACTTCATCTCTTCATGAAGTTGTCCAGGGAGGCTGGTGTCCTCTGAATGGAGTGGATATTCCTCTTCACCCGGTCCTCTAACGAAGAGCTGGAAGCACTCTCCAGCTTCATGTTACTACAAGAAGAAAAGGTGAATGTTAATGGAGCTCGACATTAACGATGCAAGAAGGGTTAAAAATGCAGACTCAACAAAAGGACATCATTGGTGCATTAAAAACAGAGAAGGAGATGTGTCCATAAACTTCACGTGCTCTGATCATCTCCGTGGCCATGTTGTTCTAAAACTTACTGGATGAAGCCAGCGTGGCGGTCATGTTTGGCATTTTGTTCCCGCTGCTTTTCCTGCTCGTCTTGCCTCTTGTACCGCTTCACGTTATTCTCCCTGTCCTCCTCCCTCTGCTTGGCCTGGTCCATCATCTCCCGCCTCTTTCGTTCTAGCTCTTCTGCAGATAACTTCCTACATCAGACAGAAAAATCCATTTAGTGTGGGAGGTGATTGAGACAATGCTCTGAAAGACAGATTAACCATTTAAAGAACGTGTCTGATTACCTCCTCCCAGGTATCACAGTCACAGTAATTACATTTTGTGTTCAACGTTTACAGCTTTATCAAACAAGGACTCTGTACCTTTGTACAGCAACCCAACTGTTTAATGGCAAATATTCAGACATTTTGAATCCATTCGCACAAACGTTAGTGAAAACTATGGCTCAAAGCAGTTATTTACTGCAAAGTATGATAGAGACGACAGAGAAAAGGATATATCATGGCAGCATCATGACAGGAGAGTTTCATATTCACTATTGGAGGAATGGGTTGACCTGTTATTATGGGCACAGAATTGAAAGCTGAATGGTGTATTTCTAAAAGCAAACAAGTAATGATTCTCAAAGAAGTATCTATATTAGAATACTCTCAGTATTTGGACTGGAGCCATCATTTACACTACACTTTCTCGAGCCCCGTGAACTCTTACTTGGACGTGTGGTGCCTGTTTCTGTTGTAGCGCTCTTTCTGTGGGCTGGCAGCTCTAGTCTCAACCTTCCTGTCGTCTCTGTGTGAGGAGGAAGAGTAGGAACTGCTTTCCTTATTGTTCCTGCGTGGCGATCGCGAGCGGCTCCTTTCGCGGCGTCCTGAGTAATTGGAGGGAGCTGAGGACTGGGGATGTCTGCCAGCGGGAAGCTGAGAGGGAAGACATAACTGTTAGACGACTTATCAGCGCTCTAGTCCAGTAAAAGATTAGTAATTGAAAATGTAAAATAGATCACATGTTTGCATGAGCATAAGAACAGTGGTATAATAAAATATCAATTAGCTGCTTACTGACCAGGAGGCCATAGCCTGGAAGATGATGGGAGTGAGACTTGTTGTCTGCTGACGATTCATCTCTGGAATGTGATCTAAAAAAAGAGCAGAGATGATCATTGAAACAGTTAACTTAATTGTACTAATTGAATAATATCTTCTTTATGCAGTGATAGGCTAAATCTATACTATACTATAGATAAAGTCGCCCTTTTTTATCAATATCAGCGACCTGCAGTGCCAGAGAGCCCCCACAGTTAGGCATTTGCATGCGCCACCAGTTTTCTTTTCTGTTTTTTTAAACTTCCTTAACGAACACAGCAATGTTACAACACACCATCAGTTTTAGACGGTTAATTGAGGGGTTCCAAAAATAGGAGCCACACCTAAGTAACTGCTATCATTAATCATTATTTTTACATTTCTGCTTCTATGTTAAATGACATTTAATTGACTGAATGTAGGTCACAGTGACACTGCATGCATGACTAGCAAAATTCTAAATACCTGATAAAAACAATTAAAAAAAATGATTACAGATTAACATTATCAGCATTTGTGGGAGATGCTGAAAGAAAGGCCCGGTTATATTTGGTTCCCAGGGTGTTACAAAGGTTAGCCTGAGATTATTAGTTAGCTAGCTAATTTTACCTTAACTAGAACTGGAATTCAGTTTGGTGCACACCTCTGCCAAGGCTCAAAAGTCTCCTTTAATTCAATCAAACCTAATCCACCATCAAACTCAACATACCTGTATCCCTCTAAATTTAACCATAATTTAAGATGACCAGATCTAGGACCCACATCAAACTACTCAGTCATAGATGCCGGCCACTTAAATACATCTGGTTTATTTAAAATCAAGATCCGTGCATTATTACTGAGAAATGATCAAAAATGTTGACAAACTCAATAAAACGCATAAACATGGGAGAAAATATAACCTCCTTGGTGGAGGCAGTACCAATAAGTTAACCACTGAGTAGGGTTCTAAAAATGTTAACATGAAAACTCAAATTAGCTCACACCTCATTAATTATAACCAACGCAACCGAAAGACAGGGTTAACCCTAAACCTCTCTTGCCATGGCTCTGGCTCTGTTCACTCATTCGAAGTACTTCACACCCAACAATTCCTCTGGTCCTCAGGAATGCACCCGGCAAGTGTGAAGTGAATCGGATGAACGGTTGATGAGAAAATCGAAGAACAGACACACAGAGAGTACTTCCATTTTCAGTTATGCGTCGAGCGCTTTGCTGTGTGAGCGCAACAAAACCACTAGTATGCACGTTCAGATCACTGCTTCAACGATATACCTGTGTTTTTTCTCTTCTTCCTCGCTTGAGCTCGAACTTGAGCTCCTTCTCTTATGTTTCTTCTCCTTTCTCCTCTCTTTGTCTGCCTTCTTCTTTTTATCCTTCTTCTTCTTCTTCTTCTTGTCTTTCTTGTCGAGATTCTGGCGCAGCTGTGAGAGAATCAAACGATGTTTTACCGTAAGTACCATAAATAAAAATACCTTTCTAGCAAACCTGCGTTTGTATTGTGTTAATAAATCAACACTGAAAGACGCTAAGAGGGTCAGTGCACGCGAAATTCGGACAGGAGTAAACTGTTTTTTTTATAGTAAATAATCCAAATCTTTAAAAAGGTATATCAAAAGTAAAAACATCTTAAAATGGTGGACAAACTCAATCCATCAAAGGTGAATACATCAAAACAGACAGTAATCTACCATTTCTTTAATTTTCTTCATCTTCACTGGATTGGTCAAGACTTCCCTCTTCTTTTCTTCCTCACGTTTCCTTCAATAAAAGAAACAAACAAACCATTAATCAAAAGCCGTGACAGTTTTTGCATCTTTTCAGAGCAACTGACAAGAGAAAAGTGGAATCGCTAACCTGATTTCAAACAAGGGGTCTTCCCTGATCTTCGCAGCCAGGTCAAGATTGGAGGCAGGAGTGGTGGGGTTGAAGATGGACCCAGGCAGAAGGCCAGTCTCAGCGGATGGGCCGCTTTCAGGCTCCTCGTATTGGTCGGTGATCTGCTTGTCGATGGGACGTCCCAGAAGATACTCATCTCTGGACACCTGTCCAGCAGGACCCTGGTACATCCAGTCCAGGCGGTCATCCCTTTTTCTGTAATCATAAAAACAGATACAACTAGGTTAGAGAATTCCATTAATTCTTATCCCACAAAACAACTTTCAGAATATCAGAGAACTCACTTAATGGCACCAGTTTCCTCCGCAAATCTTGTCATTTCTTCTCGGGTTCGCTCATCTTTCAGTTCTTTCTGGAGCTCCTCAATCTTTTTGCGTTCAGCCTCATGTTTCTGTTCAGCTTTCCACACACGCTCAATGTTTTTCATAGTCTGTGGATGCCAGCTCTTTTTCAAGTTCTGGCAGAAGACAAGGTAGAAGACACCAAGTTATTTTCTGGATGGCTTGGGGATGCAATTTTTATATGAAGTGGTTTTTAGCAGTGATGGCATGGCAACCAAAAATACTCATGTTGAGGAGAATATAAACATGTAACATCCAAGAAATTATGATGAAATCCCACAGATCTAACAGAAATCAACAACATCATCCGGTACATTAGGAGACGAAAATTGTTTATTATTCATTGTTAAGAAATGTCTCTTACATAATAGTAACGTTACTCTGTGGGTTACATCGCAAACTAACATAAACGTTAAAACATAATAATAAGACCAAAGTTAAAGTGACTATTGATAAACTAAACTGTGAGTCGTAACAATTAAATGTATTAGGTATTATCACATGTTGAAACAGCCGTATAGACTTAATTAACAAATATACAACTTTAAACAGCCATATTCTGAATGGAGTTTGGTCAGAACCGTCTTTGAACATCATAGGAAGAGCCTCTTGTAAATTAAATAACGTTAGGTAATACTTACCAGGTCGCCGCCCCCCATCTTGAAAAATGTGTCGTTTCAGTTCAACAAAAATAAAAATATAGACAAATGCGTCCTTGAAAATATAAAAAGTGTCGAAAGTCGCTATGAAGCTAGCTAGAAAATGGAGCCACCGAGGCTGCCGTGAAATGTATTAGATATACTTCCTGTTTTGTAGAATTCAGTTTCCGGTTCGAGCTCACGGTGCCTTCAGGTCCCCCATGGTGATGGTAAGCTTCTTACATTACAGAATGCCGCCGTGAGTAAGTCAACAATAAAACTCGTCATGACTTTCAACTGGTTTTGGTCGCAGTCGTGAATAAAATCATCGTTATGTCAAGTGTGTGTTTTGGTTGATGTTGATTAGTTTCACAATATGTTTTGTAAAATTAAAAACGTGTTTACCATCCGTTTGTTTAGACAATGAACGCAACGCAGTGTAATACCCTCCCACTGTTTTTAGGGCTTGTGGCCCCTAAAAAACGTTTAATTTAAACAAAATATTAACATATTATGGCTTTGATGTGGCAATAACTTATTCATTATATAACCATAGGGTAGTTTGTCATTCTTAGATTCGGTCCACAAATAGAAATGCAGTCATTATCTACTCACTCCCATGCCAATGGAAAGTAAGGTAGTGTAAGTGTTGTAGTCCACAAAACATTTCAAGAGCATTACAGTTTAACATTGCAGCATTCTCCTAAACAACTGAATTTGATTGGGATTTGAAAAGACATTAGACTATTTACACCCTCGACGCACATCCTATCTTAATAATACGTCCCTATCTACTTCAGTTGTAGACGCCTTGGCAGTCCTGAGGGCTGTGAAAACCAGTGGTTAATGTCAACCTGGAAACACACTTCAACATCTAAACATAACTGCAAATCTAAAAAATCACATTAAACTACAGAAAAGTAAATTTTGTACCATAATTTTAGCTAATTAGCTAACTAACTTCCATCTTCTTCCATCTGGGCCAGTAGTCCATCAGAAATACAAAAAAATTCATTCACTTTTTCAAAAAGCATGAAACTTGCTATAGTTGTACAGTTTGGCGCCCTGAACATTTTTAAGCATTTGGAAGCATTGCAGAAGTGCCATGTGGCGACCATGGCAGCCATTTTGCTTTCCTCCATTACTGAATGATGTGTTTTGCATCATATCTCCTGAACCAAACATGAAAACACAGCAAATGTGATGTGGACCCCCATGTGTTGATGGTCAACGATCACAATGATACTGCATGCAACGTGAAGAATATTATATGAATTGTTCATGAAATCTTTGACACTATGAGAATAAAATGACAATATCTGAGAAGCTGAGTGAGCCTTTGTAATATCATGTCAGTTGCATGAATGTTGTGAATCTTAATCCTTTATAACCCTGTAAAGACAGTTTATGTAAAGAGTAGAACAATATTCAATATATGATGATTATATATCTTTTATTTAGGGGAGTTTTCCTGAGAGCAATACTCTTTTTCAGGAATGCCTTGATCACATTCACATAGTTACACATTCACAGGTGAAAGCTCCCCATTACAACCACAGTCTCATCTGTCGGCCACTAGAGCTGTCAGGGTTGATGGCCTTGCTCAAGGGCACCTCAGAGGTGGAGATATGGGAAGGGGCAAGTGCTGTCCGACCAGGGATTACGCTACCACTGCCCCCAATATGACTGTAGCTACTTGCAGGTGCGTGGTTAAGATGAAAATGAGGCTAGGTAAAACTGGAGACCATCTGTCAGTGGGAACACACCTACTGTGATGTGCGTGGTGCAGTCGAAACAGATGACATGAGAGAAGTGAGTTTGGTAAAACAAGTGAGCTATACCATGTTTAATGTCAAACACTCCTTGTTCTGGTGTGATCCCATCACAAAAATGGTCTCTAGTTTTTTTGTCAAAAAGTTGCAGGATTTGAAAGGATTCTAAACCAATCTGAATTTGGCCCTCTATGTCCAGGACAAGTGTAATCAGGAGTGTTGTTTACTTCAGCTTTCTCACCAAATGTACAATAACTGAGTAAGCCAATCTGTTAGCTCTAGGCTTACATGTGACAAATATGAGAGGTACGTTAAACAACCTTTAATTTGTTCTAAACAACTGTGCTCAAACAATCCACAGGAGCCAGAATCAACAGAAAATAAAAGTTGTTGCTTTCAGCTACTTTGCCCAGATCATATCAAATATTAAATGTATAGTCACTGTATTGTCAGGGTCACTTCTGAAAAAGAAAAAAAACTTCTACACATCATACATGCAGATATGATATTATTAGAACGTCTGCCTAAGGTTCTCAGATACTGTGATTACATGACAGTGTGGCTGGTTATGTTTTCACCTTGGGAGTGTGTGTGTGTTTGTGTGTGTGTGTGTGTGTGTCATCATGGCAAAATCTGGTCCTGGACACCTACTGTTGTGGGAAACAGCCACAGAAGCTGTTTTGAATACTTTGCGATATGTCCGTCTGTCCGTGAACACATTCTGTCAATGTGAAAGAACCATAACTGTGCAAGATGTAGTCATGAAACTTTACTGTTGTGTTGCTGAAATCAAAATGAAGGGTTTTAAGATGGGTGTGGTCTGACCCATGGTTACTGAGAACTCATGAAATAATGTAGTAAAGGTCACTGAGTACACATGGGTCAACATGTTAATAGCAATCATGGCGGGTGTGTTCCTTCGCAAGTTGGTTTCTAGTTTCTTTCTCATAGTGTAACTAGAATTCACCATTGCCTCTTCACCAGAGCAATTTATGATGTAGTAAATAGTATCATTGTAATCCTTGACCATCAAAACACGTGGTAGATATAAACTTTCCTGTGTTATTATGTTAAGCTCAGGAGATTAAAATGGCCGCCAATGTTGCCACGTGGTGTTTTTGTGATGGCTCCATCTCTGAAAATGTTCAGGGCCCAAAACTGTACAACTGTACTACGTTTCATGCTGTTATGTAAATGTTAAAGATTTTTTTTTGCATTACCTCTGGATGAGTACTTCTACTCCTAATAACAATAAAAACAACAACAATAATAATAATAATATTAATAATATTAATAATAATGATAATAATGTCTGCTGTTGTATTCAAGTGAAAATGAAATTGCACAGAGTAATTCATAATCAGCACACCTGACTTAAAATAAAGGTTCAACATGGACATAGAGTATAATTTTTTATTTAATAAAGGACAAAAATAGATTAAATACAAGTTATTACACCACAATACTTAACTTATCAAATGTTTTAGAACTTACTTTATAACAGTCAACTAAAGCATTTACTACAGCGACCAAATTTTAAAAGAAGGTGTCCATCTTGTTCTACTGACCAACGTAAAAGACTATCTAACATAAACAAAAAATAATAATAATAAGGGACAATACACAATAATTGACTAATATTTTAGCAATGTCTTCCATTTCTTAAATTCTATACATAAATACAGCAATCATGAGCCTCCATAAATTGAAAGCTCCCTAATATATATAGAAATCTCAGCCTAATGTCTGTGATGGTTTATACATCCTAATAGTGTTTTAAACTGTAAAGCCACTCACACTGCCTGCTACAGAACTATTGATCACAGAATATTGATTATGAAAGTTAACTATTCAAAATAAGTAACCTAAGAGATTTCAGATGCGTCTGTTGTTCAACTGCATTTTATTGTATTCACTCGACTGCTGACGCAGTGCTTTTCTAAATATTTTAGTATGAATTATAAATATAATTCAGACTTAATGTTTCAAAAAGAGTTTTGTTAAATGATTTGTTAGTGTCAGTGAACATGGAAAAAGTACAGACACACCAAAGGCAGTTAATAAAATGTGTTGAGCGATGAGCCCATCACACATTCTTTGTTGATGATTGGGACTACAGCTTGATCCGACATGCAAATCATAATCAAGCTGATGATATTTTGAATAACTGCATAACCTCGCTAAACCCCACTTATACAGTAGCCGGATGGTATTGGTAGGAGAGGCCTCTGCTTCCACCACTGCCTGAAGCTTTTGAGGCATGAATTTAGTCCTTCCAAGAGTTTTTCCAGTTTAATAAGACTTGGTTTAGTCTTCACCAATTACTGTGTAAATTAACCTGATCAACCCACCAAATGCTCCTCTATGTTCACTAGCTAGTAGCTAATGCTGTCTTTCTGACGTTTGGCGTGTAGCACTCAGCCTACCCTCCATTTATCAGAATGTAATAGCTGGAAACAGCTGTCTGCTAGTGTGAAGGAGAAGACTTAACCACAACAGTTAATGTGGGCCAGTAGAGCTGAAAATATAGATTAGTGCAGCTTTAAATCTTGGGACTACAGAGGCCACTGGAATAAACCACCTTTCTGGAAGCTTTATTCGGCGGCAGTAGCCTGTAGTGTTAACATTGTGGACCTGTGGAGCCATTTTTATGGCCAAATACGTTCACAGTCATCAGCATTTTGCAACAGAAACCAGGATTCATTTGACCAGGCAGCATTCTCCCTCCGAGTCCAGCTTTCATGACCATGAAGCTCGGTTTTTTTCTTTATGTTCTTAGCTACCAGGAGTGGAGGGGATCACAGCCCTTAGCTGTCTCACTGGCATCTTTTTGTTCCATTTGGCAACTTGAATCACATTCCCCTTTCTGAATGGTCCTTCTCAGTTATAAGTGTAGTACTATTTCTGGTATATAGTAGCCTTTGTAGTGCATGAAACTCAATTTTGTATTTGATATTATATCATATCATATCATATTATATTATATTATATTATATTATTTCATATTATATTATATTATACTATATCATATTATAATATATTATATTATCGTTTTAGCATCGCAGCATACTGCAGCTGCATGTCATTATTGTCTGTTTCATTTTCATGTTGTTAATGTACCATTTTCATTAGTTATATAACAACACACACAATGCCATCTGTGTGGCATTAACTCTCAACAATTCAAATGGTAACTGATATTTTTAAAACAAGACAATGCTGCATCATATTCCAGTGTCTTATCACAAGTCGCGCTGTAGGCTCCACACGTTTGGTGACAGTCTGAAACAAATCTAAACATCACCATCTCCTTTCTCCGCTCAAAAGCTTGCTGCCTTTGAAATGGGTAAATTAAGCTGTGCTGGAGATAAACCTTTTTCTCCATCTCTCCCAGTAACACATCTCATTCATTTAATTGTAAACAAGTTAACAAGCCACCTTCAGTTGATCTATTCCCAGTCTCTTGGTCTACTGGTAGTAGTGGCTCTATAGCAGCAATGGAAGTCCAGCAACAAGCCTCAGTGTGGTTGCATCCTTAGCCACCTTTTACTCTTGGTAAACAACGGATATTTCTATACACAGAATCAGTAAAAGTCCAGTAAAAGTTTTTTTTTTTTCTGTGTTTATTAAGATTAGGATTGAGTTGGCCCTAAATTCAAAGGACCACAGACGAACAGTTACTGTTCCGACTGACGTCAGTAAAAGTTTGTCCGAACCTTGTTTTTATTCTCTATTCTATCGTAAAACTATGACACCTCTATGACAGAGAGGGGAACAAATGGTAAACCTTTAACTGCCAAAAATTCTTCTGAAAGTGATGAAATTAGCCGGACTGCCCTGTCACGCTGGAGACTGAGGGGTCTGTCTCACATTTGAGCTTCAGCGGAGGCTCTGCGCCATCAGGCGCCGGCACATTTGAGGAAGACTGAGGAGGTGTCGAAGCATCAAAACCCTTATCCATCCTTCCATCTCCATTTACCCTCTCCTCCCCATGTCCTGGCGGGGACTCGTGTGTGCGCATGTGCTTGGCCAGGTGGTCGTTGCGCATGAACACTCTGGGACACAATGCGCAGCTGAACTTCTTAGCGCCAGTGTGCGTCTGTAGGTGGCGCTGCAGTTCATCAGAGCGTGTGAATCTCTTGCCACAAAAGAGCCAGTTGCAGACAAATGGACGGTCCCCACTGTGCCATCGTAGGTGAGCCTTCAGATGGGAGGTCTTGGCGTAGGCTTTGCCACAGCCAGGGATGTGGCAGTTGTGCATGTGTTTCCTCCTGCTGTCGTCAGTGCTCTGGCCCAGCTGTTCAGCATGGACACAGTTAGGGCAGCGACACACAGCTTGGCCGGCGCCTCTGGAAGAAGAGCGGCGCTGGGGCTTGGGTCGGGCTGAGACAACGTTCTCCTGTGGTTCCTCCAAGGAGAACTGTTCTTGCTGCAGCATTTCGGGGGGCAGTGGCTCCATCTTGAAGCCATCCGTGGGGAAGAGGTGGGATGAGTGTGAAGCTGGAGCGTGTTGAGCTGGAGGCAAGGTGCACAGCTGTGGGTCAGAGCCGTAGGGGCCTAAGGAGGGCTGTAACCCCATGGAGCTCCCTGGACTCACTGAAGGAAGCCCGACACCCTGCCCTGTCTGCAGGTCTATCCAGCTCCCTGGTTGGACATCCCTGTGGAGGTCCCACCAGGAGGGGATGTTCATGTCTTCTGAGCTGCCACCAGGTGGTGCTGTCCGTAACCAGGGCTCGTAAGGGTGGGCCATGTGAGCAGCTGGTGCAGGTGTAAGACTGTTGAGGAGGTCAGCCGCTGTGTTGTTCACTATCTTGCGGGTTAGGCTGCGAATATTACCACATGATGGGATGGTGATGCATTGGAAAAAAAACCTGCAGAAAGAAAGAGCAGAAAAACAATCAAATTTGGTATCACCTCTCACTCAGTTGCATTTTCTCAATGACTTCACTAAACCACATGCTCTGACTTTGAAGTCCTGAGGTCATTCTTTTTTTTTTTTCTGGCTTTGAAGTTACTCAGCTTCTGCTGAACTAAGATCTCTGAACATCAGAAGTACAGACACTCAGGCCTAAATCCTCCTGTCTACAACATTTAAATAACCAACCCCGAGCACACCTCCTTCATTGCCATGGATACTGCAGTTCTCACGCTGCGTGGCCGTGGAGACAGAAGAGAGGGGGAGACAGACGTGTCCAGGCAGAAGCCTGCCACATACATCCGCTGCCAGGTACTTCCCATGGAGGACAGTCAAAGACAAGCGCAAAGAAAACAACATCATCGGCCCAGTGCAGAAGCAGAGGAGGGGGGAGGGACGAGAGTGAAGGGGAGTGTTGACAGGCGAGCAGTTTGGTAAAGGAAGAAGTTCCAGGGAGGTATGGCTTCAGGCCAAAGTCTATTTGTACATCTCTGAGGTTTGTGGAGATGAAACTGGCAGACAGGAGAACCAGTTTTTTCTTTTTTTTTTATAAATCACACATGATTTACAACATCTGCCTTCCAGGCAAGGAGCCCCGTAAAACACACTGGCGGCAGTAAGCGTCAACAGTTGCAGACTGACGGCATTCAGGAGCCTGAGAATGGGAGTCCAACAATAACATGAGAACAATTGCTTTATGTATATAATTATGGGCACACGCTCTGAAAAAGCATCCTTTCATCAACACACTCCTGGTATGTACACTCAACAGTGTCAGTCAGAGGCATGAAGCTTGTTAATGTCGGACAAGACGAGAAGCGAGCAGCCTGCAAACTTGTGCTTGGCTCCAAACATGTCCTAGCTCCAAACAATCTTGTTGACTTCCACCACACCCCCATCCTGGAACATCTACAATTATCTTTACAGCAGGAAACAGTAAAGTAGTCTGTAGCTTTAGAGCTTGGTATCTTGTCTTGAGATCACTTGTGATATCTGACATTGCAAGCTGGACAAGGTCGTCAACAAACAAAAGGTCAGGCTCCAATGAAAGATGTGCGTTTCTGATATGCTGATCCATTAGAGGCAGGCGGGAGCATGCAGCACACAGGTAGGGTCACTCTGAGTGACAGTGGACGATGCCCTCTGTAGATCTCAATTTGTTAAGTCAATATGGCCAAACCAAGAAGATTACACTTCCATTTCAAAGGTTCAGTCAAAGCCACTCAGGGATGCTTTCTAGTCCCAATGAAATCATAAAGCAATTAGTTTGGAATTTCCTAATGAAAGGTCTGGTGTTAAAGGTCAAGCTGATTTATGTCATGTCGGCCTGGAGCCAGAGCTGCTCTGTAATTTTTTGGGAATGCGACTCAGACGCACAGCAAAACGGTCCCCCAAACTCTGCTCTTACTGACATGACCGTAAACAAATGAAGACAGCAGCATCCTCCTCTGTTCGTCAAAAGCGCTGTGAGCACTAAGAGCTCCGAGGAGAAACAGCTGGCATAGGGGGCCCCCTCAGGGTGACAGCAGCCTGGGAGAAGGAGGATGGTACAGAGCAATGACAGAGCTCTGATCATAAAACCTGCCCGACCAAGACCCAGCACAGCCCCTGGTTTACAAGTCTGCCATCGGAAAGAGGCAGAGAGAAGGGGGCGAACTTTTCTCTTTACGATTTTTGAAGTTTTCTTTTCTGATTTGAGATCTTAATAATTAGCCTTTAACAAGTAATTCAGACTGCTAACCAGCTAATCTGAGGGTCCTTACACAGTTTGAAGTCCATTTTACAGGATGATTTACAGGCTCGGTTTACTCGTCATTCTACCCACAAAAAGTCTCTCATTCCAGACCTAGAATAACACATTAACACTGACTGTCCGTAGACTCTCATAACAAACTAGTTTGGGTAAACGGGCATCTACAAGTTTGTTTTAACCTGCTCTGAGAATGAGATGGGTGGAGAAGAACACATCAGTTCAGTAAGGGTCCGGCCAGTTGTCAAAGGAGTGTAACTCGACGAGCTTCAAACACCGATCTGTAAAAATCATATTTTATCTGACCTTTGCTTAGGTGCCCATGTGTAAGGAAGTACCTAACATCAGCATGAAACGTATAACATACAGAAAAAGACACAAAGATCTGGTGTAAAGACCAAAGTCTGGCTACAAACTTGGAAAAAAAAATTAAAAAAAATCGTATGGGCACTAAAGTAAGAGTGAATGACACTGACTGTGAAATACTCCAACTGAACAATCATCAATGTAAAATGTAATTTGCAGTTCTAAGTGAAGGATTAAGTTAGTGACATACAGAGCTCAGGATGAAAGGCTAATCTCAGCTAATCGGTTTCTCTGCGCTTCAACTGTATGATTAAGTGCAGAGATAGTTTAGATAGGATGACAGCGCTACATCCTCTGTTATTTACGAGAATCTGTGTGACACTCATTCATTCACAATTGTGTAAGATGCAGCAAATGTATCTACAATATCAACAGCAGTCCTTGTGACAGTAGCTTTTAACAACAACAGTTTTGTATCCTTCCATCAATTCTGAATGACACTGCGCCACCAGAAAACTGTTTCTTATTTAATGTTCTGAATCAGCTTTATTATGTGACAGTACAGCTGGACATTATGACTGGAAAGCCGGGAGACAATTGGGGGCTGACATGCAGCGAAGGAATCAAACCCCGGCTGCTGCAAAGGACTCAGCGTTTGTACATGGGGCACACGCTCCACTGAGCAAGCCATCAGGGCCCCCCTGTTTACTGAGTTTTAAGGGCCCGCCCTTATCAGCCAAGTGCGCTCACAGCCTGCAGTTTTGTTGAAAATCAATGTCCTGCAAGAGGAATTTTTTTGAACACAATGTTGTTTCAGTATTTCTGTTTTGATGGGCACAAAGATTCAAAATCAAGCACACAGACAGGACTTATTTTAAATGAGATGTACAAAATGTGACACCTGTTCTCCTGGTTTGCATCGAAATGACAATTTACTACAATTACTTAAAAAAATTGTCAAGATACATAAATACAGCGGTGGAAACTACCAAGTTACTAAGTTGTATATATCTGTAATGTATAGCTCGTACTACTTTACTTGGTAACTCCGAGGTAGTTGGTTTCCTGAGTTTTGTAAAAAATGTAAAGTCAAATTTGATTTAATTCACAGTATTGGATCATATTTGTTTTATGACGTTTATTATATCCTTTATAACTACTAAACTTCAGTTCCACTGCGCTCTTCTGTCAAAACTACAAACAAACATAAATATTACCCTTTTGTTTTAAGTTACAATTACAACACAATAGATACTCTTCATTTGGATTGAAGTATTACATAAAATCATTTTCAGCATTATGCATTATTAAGTATATAATGTAGTTTTAAATTAACTTCACTCTGATCAGTTACAACACTGATGTGCCTCTTACATAGTGTCAAAAAAAAATAATAATAATGAACAAATAGTATGATGATATTACACTGACTGTTGGTACTTTCATTTTTGTATATTTTATGTGCATTTTGTTGCTACTAATTTGAATACATGACTTGTATTTTACATAAAATAAAACAAATAATTTGTATTTGTCCTCCAGCACTGAACACGGTAAATTGTATTCAAATGTACTACTTACATTTGAACTGAACAACTGATCACTCACCACAGTTAAGTCATGGCGTTTCTGACTTAAACTCTTCACATACAAAAAAAAATTAATTTAAACTGCAACCAGACATCCAGACTGATGTGCAGAGACATTATTTTATTAAATATTATTGAATCCACTTCAACACCAAATGATGAATCTCCTGAGTGTTGATTCAGTTTGGATTTCTTGTATTTAGTTCAGATGACATACAGTATTTGTCCTTTATTAAACATTGACGTCGTTCATTATTGTCCAGTTTTACAGTTCACAGGGTGCTATGGTACTTTTCCTACTGGCAACATAAACAATTAAAGACATCTACTTGAACTAAATTATATATGTATGTATACCCCTTATGTTTTAGCAGGAAAGAAGCGGAGCAGTACTGACATTAGACCAGAATTTGGAACAAAACAGCATTTATGTACAGATTGGATCCCTCTCCCATAAAGTTTCACACAGAGGTGACTTCCCCTGGTTTCCTAACTGCTCTCTTGTGAAACATTATTAAAGACATACTTATTAAGTATGTCTTTAAGATCTAACATTTACATAAATATCCTGAGTCCATGACACAGTAGACTACAGCCGTTTGAAGCTGTCCCTCCACACCCACCGGTCAGCCTGAAAAATGTATGTCAAATATAAACCACACTTTGATGTTACTATACCTGAAACCTGGACTCTATACTGTATTCTTATATTCTCTACATATTCCTATTTAATCCAGGCTTCTGATTTGTATCTTTCTGAACCATATAAATGCTTTAACTACATTCTCCAAAAATACAGGACAATAATTCAAACTTGTAAAGAATTTTTACAATAGTTTGAGGTCTCATTGCAGGTCTCTGGTCTCTGTTGTGGCAGATTTATGTATCTTTAATTTACGAATATGAGTCAAATGAGTTTCGTGGCGTCTCTTGTACAAAATGTTCAGTTCACTGAGACGTTATTCCTTTTTCTTTAGTCCACTTTGAAAAATAATTAAATCAGACTTTCTCATGTATGACCTTATAGTTCCCCGAATCTAACCTGGCGCCTGTCTGACGTGCTCTCAGTTTAATAAATGGTTGAATTAGTCATTTCTAGAAACGTGAATGAAGACCAAGTCATGTATAACAGGGATAACACAGACAGATACGGTAACGCTTTCAGTAGACGGCAGTGACAGTGAACGAGTTACCTGTGAAGCTGCTGCTGCTGCTGCTGCTGTTATTTTCTTTTTGGATGAAATACACCTGGTTGGAGAAACTCTGTCTCAGCTCAGCTCTGCTCAGTATTCCCTTCGTCGAAAAAAGTGCACAGAAAAATAATATCCTTATCATATTTCATCTGATTCGCCCCATCGCAGACGGTCCAGGTGAGGCAATATCGAATTTGGCGAACAGGTAAGCAGCATTCTCAGGAGTGACTAACTTTATGATAGGTTGTGCGTCTTGAGTCGGTCCAGGCTCCGCCCCCCGCCGCGGTGCAGTCCCCCGCTCTGAGGATGCGCCCTCGACTGGAGCTGAGGAGACGGCTCGCTGTGGGTCAATGGGCCCGTCCGTCACAGGGGCCACACACTCACTGTTTTTTTTTTTTACTTTTTAGAAAGTGTGTTTTGATCTTCCCTAGCAAAAGAAGCTGCTTGTATGTTTCTGAATGAGAGTGTGCCTTCAGAGGCTATAGGCCTACTTAATTGTGGGCTACTACAATAACTTTGAAATGGTTATGAACGGTGTTGGGCAAGTTACTTTCAAAGTGCAATATATTATCTTCATTTTAAAGTGATATATTACATTACAACATTGCTGTCTGCGTAGAGAAATACATTACTAATTATTATTATCCCTTTTTAGTTACTTTCAAAAAAATGCCCAAACAATCTATATAGAACAATTAAATAGCCCATATCTTTTTAAATAAACTACTGGGCTTGGAAACATTCATGAGCAGCCATTAAAAGATCAAAGTCTGATATATTATGAGATAGGAATAAATATTTTTAATTGTAGGCTTAGTAATATCAAACACAATAGACCTATACCTTCTATAATGTAGCCAATAATGAATAAACGCTTCACTTTGGTAGGTAATGCGATTGTAACGCGCTACATGACATAACTGTAGTAATTTTTACTGAAATATTTTTATAAACATGTTATGTTACTCCGTTACCACTAAAAGTATTATGTTACTATAACGCGTTGCTTTTGTAGTGCATCACCCCCAACACAGCTTATGAAACTGTCATTTTAATACTGATGCATCTACAAGACCTACATATGTGTATGAGACCATCAGTGAGGAGATCTACAATTACTGTATTCATTCTTAATGCCTTTTCATGGGGTCAGAATTCTGACTTACGGTTGGTTGAGTCATAAAATTCGAACTATTGTGGAGTGCTGAGGATTAATTGAGGAGTCTCCCAGCCTTACAGTTATTAATCTTATGTAGCCACAAATAGATACATTGCCTCATGGTCATGCAACCTGCAAACAGTCTTGTTAAAGAACAAAGACAAAATACACGACAATTTTTTCTCTCTATTGATTTTAAAATGAATTAACATGCTAGCCAGATCATGATCTTAAGACATGAGCTGTGAAGCTCATACTGCTTTTGTCCACAGGGGGAGCCAGAAGCACCAACAGAATTAAAAAAAGAAAATTCTCTGTAGCAGCTTTAAGTACACGTCTGGTTCCTGTGTCTTGATGTCAGTGGGGTTTTTTGAACACGTTTTCAGATAGATGCCTGAAATAAGGTCATACAAGCTTAAGAAATTTTCACATTTGATCTTGACATGAAATCTGTCAGTGAATACCTTGTACTTGAATTTCAAATTGTTTACATGTCTCATATAGGCAGTTGTTAACAAGTGGTCAAATGAGACCACAGACATCAGGGACATTAAACGTCATCACACTGAACACGGAAACTCATCTACGGACTCGTAATTATATTACAAACTTGTGTTTGCCACAGATTCTGCAATGATCTAAAATCCAATTGAAAAATCTCATAAGCTTTCTGTCTGGCAATGGTAACTTCTGGGTGAGCCAGCAAACGCACCTCATACCTGCAGCGCTCTATACTTCACTGGATTTTATGAAAATGTACTTTTAACTTACTGTAGCTTACAGAAGTTACCATGCTGATGACTATGGTTATTACAGATCAAATATATAACACAACATTTATAGTATAGATTGTTATAGATTAACTTCATCAAACTGCAACATAGATATACAACTTAGCCTAGATAATAAGGGATGATGAATGATTTTATTCTGAAGAACATCTAGTCGATAATACTTTTACTGAAGTAAACTTTTCAATGTAGGACTTTTACTCGTAAGGGGTTATTTATATAGTGTGGTACTTTTATTGAAGTGAATGATCGGAATTCTTCTTTCACCAGGTGAACAAATATGAAATAAACCAACAAAAAAATTCCAGGACGAGAATCTTGAACAGGTCTTTAAACAGAAGCAGGTCTGAGATCATGATACGTAAAAGGCTGAAGCAGAGCTGCTCTGTATCAGCTCGAGGCCTGACCTCTCAAAGGTCCTTTTTTATGTTGTCATAGTGTACAGCTATATAAATGTATAGATTTAGCTGACTGAAAAGAAAATAGTAATTACCTTTTCTGTTTTTAGCATTACAATTATTGAGTTTTAAAAAAGCAGTTTGATCAAGTCTGAAGCTCGTACTACTTTACTTGGTAATTCTGAGGTAATCAGTTTCATGAGTTTTTAAAAGTAAAGTCAACCTTTAAAATGTACAGTGTGGGATAATATTTGTTTTATGAAATTAATGATATGTTCATAACTATTCAACTTAATTTCCACTGTGCTTTTTTCTCTCTCTCAAAACTACAAACAAACATAAATATAAGGTCAAAGTTGGTACGTCATCGTGATGCTTATGTCACACCTTTTGGTTATGGTGAGATACCAAAATTAAGATCAACTTTTTTACACCGTACAGCACTGTTGCACTAGTGCAGTGACTGCAGCCTGTGAATCAGATAGTTGAGACCTGGAAATCCTTTGATTGCGGACACTCCTGAGAGGTGGTTTGGCCCGGGACAAAACACAGGCGCTGTACACAAAACTGGAGATCTGACCTTGCAAAAAACAGACCCCACTTCTGCAAATCAACTGAACTGTTCAGTGAAAAACAGTTTCTCACATTCGTATGAAAAATGTGTTTATTATGACTATTGAACTATTACAAAAGGCTTACAGTGCCTGCCAAATGTTAAGTTTCTCCCAGCGTCTGAGGGTTGTAATATGTTGGTATTTAATGGGCTGCAGTGGCTTTGAATGTGCATCACACATTTAATAGTTTTTTAACATCATCTTTCTTTGAGGCCTTTTTCTTTTATTTAGTCTCCTCGCTGAGTTAATTCCTTTCCTGTCACAGCATGTTGGTGGAGCGGCTTCAAATCAACTGAAAAACACAGACCACAGACAGGCCGGCGGGAAGTGACTTCCTACCCCCTCTGCTCGTCTTTCTCTGAACCAGCACTTTACAAATGCTGAGTTTGATCTTATTACATGTCAGTCACATAATGGAGGCACAGGGCGATCTGCAAATATTGACAAAATCTCGGTTGAGCACGCACCTTGATAGGACCTTCCAGCCATAGAGAGATCTTGTAATCAGGAGACGTCGCTTCCACGAACACCATTCTTGACCAGCAACAGCACTAAACCTCGGCTTATATTTTATCACATCAAAGAGTGTTTCTGAAAAATAACTGCGAGGATAATAACACGTAAAAAAATGAAGATATACTTAGATTTTAACCCACATATGTTGCAGACAGAATAAAAGTTAGTCAAACATCGTGGTGGTATAATGTCTCTGTATCTCATAGCTTCCAGTATATTGTACCTGTACACATAGAGGAAGATCAGGCCACTGAACCGAAGACCACACACCACGTCTAAATGTTGTTTACCAAAGTCTTTAAATAGTCAAGCATATTTCCTCATGAATACAATGCAGCACAATCAGAAAGAGACTGCTTAATAACATTTAATTACAGTGCAATTTCAAGTGGGGGCTTACAAATTCTCCTAATGATTTAAATGTGTTTGGATAGCTTGTTTGACAGTTTTTATGTCTATCACTGCTTACACGTTTCTTTTTTTTGTGTAAGAATTTATGCCCTGTGTACATGAAAATGTCTGCGGGCCTCTGAATGCCTTTGCAAAGAGGCTTTTCCTGAAGTACTGACATTTACTCTCGACTTCATCCCTGTGAATTTCAATGTGGTGAAGGAGCATCTATTTATATTACTGCCGCACCTTTGACCTTTAAGTGTTAACGCCGTTGAGACCAAACCCATCCACCCATACAGGATACCTCTCACTGATCGACAACATGGCACAATGTGTGCCAACAGTTTGCTGCTTTGGAACTCCCTATGAAGTCGTAAGTGTGCTATACAGTATGGGGTTAATAGGGTGTGTGCTTACAGATGTCAATCAAACACAGTTTTGTAACATGCAGAACATGTAAATGAGACATTTTAGGTACTTATACCTTCATAAAAGTCGAAGGCAACCAGATAAACGTCTAAGTACCGAAACGTTGCTGTCAAGAAACTTAACTGCAAGTGAAGTAGACAGTGTGCGGGAGTCTTTTCTTCCTAAATGTTGTCGGCCTCCGGTCTTCTCCTACGCACCTGTCAACCTTAAGGTGTGCAAAAGCTTCACTGCGAGAACATACAGCCAGAAATCAAATTAGAAAAATGCATAAATGCTGGTGGAAATATTTTGCCAGGGACACATTTCTACTTTAATTTTGAGTTTTTTGTGAGCGGCTATTGCACCACCACTAACTACCATGGGACAATAGTGTCTATTACACCAGATTGAGGAAAAGCCAACGCAATCCGCCTCTCTCACATTTTGCAACTTTTCCAGTGTGTGTGTGTGTGTGTGTGTGTGTGGGTGTGTGTGTGTGTGCAACTGAGACGGACCAGAATAGGATCAGAGTGGTGGAAAACTTGACCAAAGAACAGAGGCAGCAACAGCCTCGTTCGGCAACTACCGTTAGCACAAAGCACACATCTCCAGCAGCGGAGGGCAACTTTTCAGGCGGGGGAACATTCGTGATGGCTATTTTGCTTGTGTTTATATGATTGTGGCATTTAACAAAGTTGTTTATATATGTATTTATATTTCTTAAAAATCTAAGAAAGCTTGTTGTATTTAGTGAATTAGCTGCTAACACATCTCCCTGCTGGCAGCGAGCGCCACAGGGCAGTCTGTGTAGTCAGGCAGTACCTCTTCATGGGTTTTGGAGGAGGGGGTCTGGAGGAGGGGTGGGATTTTTTGTGGTTGGATACTTTCAAAGTTTTGCTTGCTCTTGCTTGTTTCTACAATCTGACCCGCCGTACCTTTAAATTATTTGATTTTCTTTCCATCAAACCACAGTTTCTTATTCAAGAATGACCTTGTACACCCAACATTTTAGGGAGTTAGGCTTAATTAACATCTTGTCTGCTTAGAGTAAGATGGCAAGATCGATACCATTCTCACGTTTGTCCGCTAGATATGAAGCTACAGTCAGCATCCAGTTTAGAATGAAGAACAGGGGGAAGCGGCCAGGCTGGTTCTGACCAAAGGTAACATAATCTGTCCTCCCATCTGCACAATATGTCTTGTTTGTTTAATTTAAACATAAAATGGAGTGTAAAACTCTTATTTACAGGGGTTAGTAAGAAGTTGAACTAGCCGAGTAAATAGTTCAGCACATAACACCCACAACTGGCCATTTTTCAGTTCTGTTTTTGTGCAAAGGTAAAAAAAACAAGATTTAATGAGTTTATTTGCAAGCTTTAGATGTGTCAATCTGTTAATAGTCTTTAATCAATAAAGTAAATCAGCTTATCTCCAAATGTGAAACTATTTATTTAATTGGTATAAATGATGAGCCCTGTAGGGAATTGTTTATCACTGCTTCTTGCTGGAACTTTTTGGCTGTCATATGTCCTACACACCCTAAACAGACTGTATCATTGCTTGTTAGAATCTATTGTATTTTTGATTACAGTAATTAGTCACAAGGAGTCTTTTGTTCCCCTGAAGGTCAAAATAATTTACTCAAGACATCAATCTGTTTGCTTGTGTGATTGTTTTTCCGTGTGTACGACTTTGACTCACTAAAAGGAAATGTGTTTTGTATACACGATTCCCTACATATAAAGTTGGTTCTGATTCTGATTCACTGTCCTCTGGCTGGTTTGACTTGCCTCTAGTCCCACGGGAACCACACCGGTGTCCCAGACAAATCCTCCTGCCAACACGCCAGCCTCCATAGAGCTAGGCCGGCTAAAGCCTTACTTCCCCTCCAGAGGCAGAAAAATCCAAACAAAGTAAACAGTAAGCACCTAGTAGTCAACTTCCTTATCCTTGTTAATTATTCAAAATCCCGGAGGAGAGACCGGCCCACAGTTGTCTTCTGAGTCACTTTTTTTTTCTCATACAGGCACTCACTCACCACAACGGCCCCCCTCTCCCCCTGCCTCCCCTTTCAACTTCAAACCCAGTCATTTCAGCAAGCTGTGCTTTGATTGTACCAAACACCTGTATTTTTCGAGGAGAGACTTCCTTGTGAGCCCCCGCCTCCCATCTTTGATTGTTAAACAGCAGTGGCGCCGTCATTACTGTCTGTGCGACTGATGCCGCCCAGCTTCCCCTCCCATCTTCCACCTCTGCCTTTTAACCGGAACTTTAATTGCTCAGAGAAAATTTGGATTGCTTTATTTTATCTAATTTTCAAAAACCCTCCGTTTTTTTGTGGGTGAAGGGTTGTAAAACTTGAGATGTGCCTCGCTGGATTTACCGGATGAACTGGAGACGATCACACATTTCCTAACATCTCTAAAAAATGTGCTCAGATTTGTTAGAATATGTGGGAACTTAAATGTAGAGCATAAAAGTTGGCAGTAGCCAGATGGACACAGACACCGAACATTTTTTCTCTCTAGCTCACTAGTAATCCTCCAGGAAGACAGACAGACACTTAGACACACATACACACACCTTTGCGGCAGTAATACCATGCTTTATTAGACGGCCTCTCCTGCCATCCTGTCTCCCCCCTCAGATTAATATCCTCTGGGCTTCTCACCAGCTGTTTCCGTCTCTTAACACCCCTCATCTTCCTCTGGCCGGCCCTCCGCTTCACATGGCAGGGCTTACAAACTGGGCCGCGACGCCTGTGTGGCTCTAGAAGAGGTCTTCGGCTTAGCACTGTGTGCGTACGTGTTGATATGTGAGTTCACCAGGTAAGCTGAATGGTGGATCTCCTGTCCATGCAACTGTATCCCAGTGAGCGGAGACACAGTGTTGATAAGTAGATATAATCTTTGGACTTGTGTGGTTTACACCATCTTATTTGCACCCACTTGAGGGTGGACATCCGCAGACAGACATAATTTCATACACCAAGTTTTCTCTTAATGGTAGAACCATTTCGCCACACTGGAACCGATGTTGAATATCAAAGAACTGTTTTAACAGGAAAAACAAAAGTCAAACATTCATAGCCAATCTTTACTTGATTTAATCTGCGTCATGAATCGCCATCACTTAATCATTCGATACTACTGTTTGTTGCCAACATGATTTGATTTATTGGTGTATGTACAAGGTTTGTTTTTCATTTGTGCGTGTATTTTCACTCTGTCTATACTTGTTTCTGTGCCAGAGTGTGTGTGTGTGTGTGTGTGTGTGTGTGTGTACTGTACATGTGTGCAAAGTCTTACTTGGGTGTGTCTGCCTTTGGCTCAGGTGGGTGTTTACCTCTCATGGTGTTTTTACTGTTTGTGTGTAAGGGCAGACAGGATGTGCGCTGCTTGTCAGCACACTACAGGAGATGAAAGGCTGGGGAGGGTGTGGAAGTAGACGAGTGCTGTTCAGGTAACAGGTTGTCCTCTCAGAAATCTCTCAAGAATTCAGCCCCATCGCCTTCAGCACTGCTACTGAGCCACAAGTGAACGCCACTCACCACCAAGTTGCTTCAAAAATAACTCAACACCTCCGACAACTCTGGGCATAAACTGAACACCAATGGGGTCCAGGTGGGGAATCTCAAAACACAAGCATTAGTTGAACATTCGGAGCAGCTCGGTTGGCGCTCCTTGTTTCCTCTGTGCTCAGGTGTGCATGTTAACTCTTATTAGACAACTTCCATAAAACTGATTGCGTCATCAAAACTTAACAGATGCCAAATGAGTCAGTTTTAAGAATGGGGCCCACTGACATGCATATTGATGAGCAGTACCTGTTGGCACGGCAGCAGTCACTGCAATGCAGTTGGGCAGGTTCTCACTATTAGAGAGAGAACTCGCAGGAGCCATATCCTTGATGATCTATTGTTAGCAGAGGGGAAGTTATTACTTTGACACCATGCTGTCAGTTCACAGTTCAGTCACTGGAATTACTGTGAACAGACTTGCTGTCAGTTTAGACAATTGGATGAGGTAACTTGAAAACAGGTATGACTTATAATTTGTTGTAATTAATAAGCCATGCAGCTTTCTGCCTCAACCCTCAACCTCAAGAGAAAGGAGTTCTGTTTGCAGTGCTTACATAAAATCTAAATGAGTTTTTACTCATTATTCAGTCTGACATCAGTCTGGCCTAATAATCTAAAATAAATGATCCGGTCCAAATTCATTGCTTTATCTCTGTGTAAGAATTTTGATAGTTGGTTTGAGCTTCTTACATGGTTTTCTCAGCCGATAGTATAACGCCATTGCCACCATGTAGTATTTGGTTTGGTCAGCATCATGAGTCTTCCTCGTTGCCAAAATGTTTTAATCATGAGTGAGTTCTACAGTAAGCACCCAGCTTACTGAACTGCCCTAATGTTAGCATTATTTACATTGGCTAGCTAGAGTTATCAACATTAATGTAAGATAGTGCTAGCAATGGTAATGTAAGCTCGCTAGCATTAGTAACACTTATGTTTGCTCGTTAACGTTAGCAATGTTTACATTTGCTAGCTAGCGTCAGCAACATTAGCTAGTGCTACAAACTGGCAACCACTTGATGGAGCGGATGATATTTTCTCAATGTTTTGTTTTTAATGTATTTCTAGGCCCCTGCAAAGCACTTGGAATTGCCTTTACACATCCAAAAGATGTATACAGGATTAGGATTTAATGGGATTAGTGTTTCTGGCCACCTGATGAATCTCCAGTCCAATATTAAAGCAAAACTCACGCCAAAATGCAACCTAGGCATTTTTTTGTGAATGTATATGAGTCAAACCTTCGTGTAAAAGCATAATTATGACAAAAGAGGCACTTTTAAGATTTACTGTACTTTCGTTTTCGGGCAAGCTCATTTTCCATGGAGTGTAGGGGCACTCGCTATTTTTAAAACGCTAAGAAGGCTCGACACAACATAAAACTTTGCTCATAGTATCACCAGGGTCTCTACACATGAACACGAGCATTGAGAACATTGTTTGTGTACACAGAGTTTACTAAAAATAAAGTTTTTCTAACAACTCACCTTAGCAGTAGCTTGTTCCGCTAGCCACTGTCATGGCAGCCGAGAAGTATCGATCTCAGAATGCAAGTAACATAGACAAGAGTTAAGGTGAACTGCTACTGTCTTCTGGCAACAACTATCCACGCGATATCTCACGTGACTTTTCCGGCTTTTCATTTTAGTATTGTTTCTTATATGAGACCCCTTTTTCAACTTCAAGGTCAATATAGTTTTTCGCTAATGACAAAACAATGAATTATCCGTGCATTTATATGGAACTAAGCTTTAGGAGCGGTCCACCTTAACTGTCCTCCAGGTTACGTCACATTCGGAGATCGAAACTTCTGCCTGGACGGCAGCGAGCGGAGGACACATCTGCTAACATGAGTTGTCCAAAAACGTTCTTTTTAGTAAACTCTGTGTACACAAACAATGTTCTCAATGCTCGTGTTCATGTGTAGAGACCCTGGTGATACTACGAGCAAAGTTTCATGTTGTGTCAAACCTTCTTAGTGTTTTAAAAATAGCGATTTTGATGCTAGCGTAAGAGTGCCCCAGCACTCCATTGAAAATGAGCTTACCCGAAAATGAAACTACGGTAAATCTTAAAAGTGCCTCTTTTGTCGTAATTGTGCTTTTACATGAAGGATTGACTCATATACATTCACAAAAGAAAGCCTAGGTTGCATTTTGACGAGAGTTTTGCTTTAACTCTCTCTTTTATATCAAAAAGCGGGGCAGGTAGTGTAGTCAGTAGGGTAGTAGTATAGGCAGACACCAAAGCTTTTTTGTGCGTAAAACAGCTGCTTCATGCTAGTGAAAAAAGGGTTACAGCGGTAAGACTGAATCAAAACAGTAAGAATGCGAGCCATAAAACCGAACCAGATGGCGTTGCGGGGTCATGTAATGTCTGTGGTATTGTCAGTACAAGCAATGCCTTTTATATTGCATTCAGTTATTTGATCCATTGTTACTATATAAATATTGATTAGTGCAGCTTTAAAGGAGCTGTCCATACCAATTTCTGGGAATATATTTGAATCACTTTTTATCGGGCATGTGCGGATTGTAATGTCACCTGAAAAATGAGACCTTCCCTGTCGGTCTTGGTTGCGTATACAAGCCTGTGGGTGATTTGTTTTAAATATTTTATAATGCTGGACTTTGGATTTCTTTGTGAAAAACTAAGGTCAGAGGTTCCAGGACAGTCCAAAGGATTTTTTTCAGGAAAGCATCAAATATAATTAGGATTCTCGCGTGAATACAAGCAATGACCGCAACAAGAGATGTATTTGAATTATTGAAAATAATAAATTCGAGGCAGAAATTCTGAGGCATGGGACCAAGCAAGGCTGAAAATGGCATTTAAAAGAATCAAATGTGTCTTTACAGAAACAGACAGAGTGTAAACCAGAACTTAATAAAACTGATATCACACAGAGGAGCAGGGACACTGCTTATGACATGTTGCCGGGGACTTTTCTCTGTTAAAAACATTTCAAATTGATTTTTAAATGTAATTTTTAAATAATAAAACAATTCGCGTCCACTGTATTCAGGAGGAGACAGAAATCTCAGAGACAGATACCTCATACCATGGACAAACATGCAATGAATCAAGCCTTTATGATAAAGTGAAGTGCAACAAGCAGGTGGAAGGTGTCAGGGGTGTGTGTGTGTGTGTCTGGAGAGACTGAGCCACAGACAGGAAGTGTCAGCAACATAATTCAATGAAACACCAGTGATGGGAGACGCCCACTCGATAAAACCCACTGACACACAGGAATTCGCCCAACTTTAATTACACTGATTAGCCAACATGGGATCTAGAGTACTGGTTGAAAGCAGTAGTGTGGTTTTCACTGTGCCAAAAACTGTGACTCCTCAGAAAAGAGAAGACTCTTTGGACTGCAAAAGAAGCATACAGTTGTGGTCAAAGGTTTACATACATTAGTAAAGAAAAATCTATATCATGGCAGTCTTCAGTTCCAATGATTTCTTCTTTTATTTTTCTGTGTTTGAATGAGTGGAACACATATCACTTTGTCACAAAATAAAAATTCACGAAGTTTGGTTCAATAATTGATTTATTATAGGTCTTCTGAAAATGTCACCAAACCTGCTGGCTCAAATATACACATACAACAAACTGAATGACCAGTTTCAGTTTTGTATAAAGTTGTGTGAATCAAATTTGCTCTGTAGCATGGCCTCTTCTGCTGAGTGATTATGATTGATAACAGCCAGTGCATGGCTCAGTTGTGTCACTGCCACGATCAGGAAGAAAACACAAACTATCACCTGCTGCTGAGAGAAAACCGGTCAGGATGGTCAAGAGTCAACCAAAAAGCACCGAAAAGACAGGCTGCAATGAATTGGAAGATGCTGTAAGACAGGTGTCAAGAGTCCACAGTCAAGGGGGTTTTGCATTACCATGGACTGAGAGGCTGCCATGAAAGAAAAAAGGTAAAGGAACGGTTAAATCAGGCTAGAATAGAGGTTTTCGACTGTGCTGAAGAAACAAGTCTGTGCCAAGAAGCCAACAAATTGAGTTCACAGATTCTGTCAAGAGGAGAGATTAAAAATTCAGCCGGAGGACGACCAGAAGCTTGTGGATGGTTATCAATTGCACCTAACTGAAGTGAAAATGGCCAAAAGACATTTAACCAAATATTAGAATAACTGTATATTTTTGAGCCAGCAGATATGGTCACATTTTCAGAAGACCTATAAAAAAATTGACATTTGAAGCAAACTCCATGACTGCTTTTGTGACAAAGTAGTTTCATTCCACTCATTCCATCACAGAAACATGAGAGTTGTAGAAATCACCGGAACTGAAAACTGTCATGATATACATGTTCTTTACTAGTGTATGCAAACTTTTGACAACGACTGTATATAACGTTGCTGCATTTTTTTTGGCAGGGTAGGAGGTATAGATTCAGTTTAGAATCAGCTGATAAAATATGATGCATTATCATAGATTAAATTACCCAACAGTGTAAAAAGCAGTCAAAATCAATTCCACGGCTGCTAACATTAATACAATGGATCAGTAATAATACGAATCCAGAAGTAAATAGTACTTTTACAAAAAATCATAACTAACTTTGATTTTGTTTTTCACAAATGCTTTCTACATCACTTATAAAACATTAATAAGAACCACCTTCCTGTTGCCAGGTAATGTAAGAAGTTAAACCCTTCAGACACAGACACCTGGCTTTGTCATTTAGTTTGCTCTTTAATTCAGACTCTCCAACAGACCATTTGCTGCTTTCTTTTGTAAAAGTATACTACAAATTTAGGTATAAGTATATGTATAAGTGAATTAAAATAAGAAATAAGGCATAAAGATAGAAAAAGTTAGTCGTATTTTATAACTTATTGTAACTTATTATTTAAGCATATATTTATATAATCCTGTAGTGTTAATCATTTCATTGTACAATCCTTCGTTGTATAATGTTAACATTTTTTTGGATGGGGCTTAATTGAGTATAGAACACATGTATAAATTATTCAGTTAGACATAAATACAAATGATTTAATACATAAAATGACATAAGTCTATCTTACTACACATCAGCTTATCAGCAAATATACAGGAATCCATCTATATAAATTAACACTCATCCCTGACCCTTATTTACTACTTGTTTTTTTTAATGCATGGTCAGAATCCCAGCAGCAGAGGCTTAGAAATTCTGACTTGCCCTAGTATGTGTTGAGGTCTTGAAACACAGGATCCTACATTTCCCATAATGCAACTCCATACAACCAAACCCTGATGACATCACGAGGGTTATTTCTTCAAACTTTGTAAAGGTTCTCTCCAGAGCTTCAAAAGACCACGTACAGCTGTTACAGGTTCAGACGTACCCTGGTGTGACGGCTGAACTGGACTTCATGTGTGCAGTTAGCCGCGTTGATTGTAACTTATAACAAATATGAACTTGTTTACTTTAGCGACTGCAAGGTAAGACATTTGTCCAGCTCATCACTTTGAGTCACACAGACATGAACTCATGAGTTTAGCAGAAGCTGATAATCAGCAACTATGATGAAACAAATACTTTGCATATAATTACAGTTTTATATGCTCTTATTTTTATACAGTGGAAGTGGCGAAAGGGCAGAAATAAAGAGAAAAAAAAAAAACCCAAAACAAGGTCTGTGTTTAATGTCAGTTTATGGGTAGAAACACAGGATTGTGACACTGGCAGGAGGGATTCCCAGGGACCTGATGTGATTTCAGACCAGTCTTGGCTGTGGGTTTACAGCCCTGACAAACAGGCGGAGGGGAGGCCGACTCATGATGAAGCCCTGCATCATCACCGGGCTCTGCTGTGCAGCTTTTCGCAGGTGTGGACTGGACGCCTGTGTGAGACGGTGAGCTGAGCCTGTGGCCAGACGAGACGAGACCTTTAAGTACATACCTTTGGATTTCTCGGTCACGTGACCCGCTATCCACAACCTGCCTCCTCGCAGCCAGCCGTCCGCGCTCACCATTGAAAAAAAAACAACAGGTAAACATTTTCTACGGCAGCATGCACACACTAGCTCTAGTTTACGGACTATTAGCCTTGAACTCCCCCCACCCCCACTTTTTACTAAACCCCCCCGAGAAATGCGGAATGACACGCAGCGACAGGCGCGACGCTGCTCCGGAAAGAGACGGGGGAGCGACAGTGTGTTCAGCCTCAGCCGGGCCTTATCTCTGGGACAGGGACGGCTCTCGCAGCGAGCTCCGCCACAGGCTACGTCTGCGATCAGGGCCGTTTTCTGACGACATAATTTCCCGAGATGAAAGCGTGTTCGTGTTCGCAAATGCGAGGCGAAGGGTGGTGGGTGGGGGTGGGGGTAATAGAGCAACGTGGCGGTCGGATTTGTGCAGATTACAGTCAATAAAGTGCTCGCACAGGACTGCCTCCTAATCCTCGGCTGAAAGGGCTGGGCAGTGCACCGGCGACTTTTTCTGGGTGGGGAAGTGAAGGAGACTCCCCCTCCTGACTCCACACACGCACACTGTGGTTAGAAAAGGTGTCGGCTCTATTGTGATGGCTGTCAGTCACGTTGTCAGACTCTTAAGGATTAGTTTAACTCAGGTCGTTCACATGAGGCGGTGACTCGGTTGAGTGTGCGTTTATCTGACAGAGACTTCCTGCCACCCACACATCATTTGGCTGTTTGTCTGTTGCAGGATGGCAGAGGCTCCCGTGTCATGTGACTGTTTTGTTTCCTTGCCCCCCGGCTCCCGCGATGACCATGTGATCTTCGGGAAGAACTCCGACCGTCCCCGGGATGAGGTGCAGGAGGTGGCTCACTACCCTGCAGCATCTCACCCTCCAGGCTCCATGCAGGAGGTAAAGCAGCCCTGGACTCCTGCAGTCTCACACCACCAGGCAGACAGACAGGCAACTTTGAAAATGCACAGGCTGACTGAAACACTGTGCACTCCCACAGTCTGGTGCACCGCAGAAAAAGAATTCAGAATAAAATGATTAAAATGATATCTTTTGCTCACGGTACAATGGATTATTATTTGCAATAAACCTGTCTGACACAGAATAGTCAATATTTACATGGGGACTTTGTGTGGTAACATTCCTTCCTGTTAATGTTTAAGGGGAAGGAAGTGAAAGTTTAATCCTGCTGATTAAACCCCTCCTCCTTTTCACCACTTTTCACCAGTCTTTTCAGAAACAGTGTCACTCAGGATAACACAGGGTCTTCCCTGTAAACATGTTTCAGTCAAAGAGAAAAAAATCCCTGTATAAACTGTTGACAGCTTGTTCAAAACAGTTGCACTGTCTCTGCAAGAGAACTGCATTCATACAGGTAGCTATTTCTACACCTGGGCAAATTAAACCCAAATTAAATTCACCAGCGTTACTTTAAAAAGGCCATATTAATGTGCTGGAATCACTTTATGGATGTATTGAAATGCTGAACACAGATTAGCAGGTGAATGGATAATTTATGTATAGCAAGAGGATGTACTTTTGCCCTTTGGTCTGATCTGGACAGTGGTACTGAACTGGCTGGTTTTAAAGGAAACGTTCACCCGAAGATAAAAATTCAGCCATTATCTACTCAGCCCCTGTGCCGATGGATAGTCAGGTGAAATCTCACAATCCACAAAACATTTCTGGTCCTTCATAGCAAAACCGTGTTGCAGCATTCTCCTAAACAACTGAAGCAGGTGGGGACTTGTTTTAAAACGTGTAAAAACAAAACAAAATGTCAGTTTTGGGTGAGCCGCTCCTTTCATATGAACTGTCTCTCAATCATTTGTTTTGTCCGCAGTGCACATACATCCAGATCCCTCAGGTGGAGCACACTCACGCTGTCGTCCTCAGCAAGCCTGCCTGGATGTGGGGGGCTGAAATGGGAGCCAACGACCAGGGAGTCTGTATTGGGAATGAGGCTGTCTGGACCCGAGAGCCCGTCACCCCCGGTGAGGCTCTGCTAGGCATGGACCTTGTCCGGTGAGCACTGAAAACCTTTTGATACTTAGATAACCCCACTATATGGATAATTACGGCTTATCCAATTTAAGCAATAAAGAAAACGTAATCTCTAGAGCTGATGGGAGCAGCGATTGCATCCTCTTTAAGAGCAGTTTGAATATTGGAAATTCAGTAGAAGCATTAGTTTAATCCTCTCAGGCTTTGATCAGGAGGGTGTGAACATTGTCACAAGCATGTTATGACAGGTGTAGCAAGCACTGTTGGAGCGTGGCACTTACAGTAGCATTTCCTGCAATGCATATTCCAAGGTGAGGGTGTAGACATCGCCCACAATTAAACCAGTTTTCAGGGTTAGTTTGAGAGACTTACTGATCAAGCTATAAACTGATAAGTAAGTTTAAGTAGCTAGATACATAACAATGCAAGAACTGTCCCCATTAATAAATAACAATGTGGTTTACAATAATTATGACCTTGTATAGAGGAAACTAAGACTTTACATGTTGAAGTAACCCAGCATGACTTTGCATCCTCAGACTGGGGTTGGAACGTGGTGACAGTGCCTGGGCAGCGCTCACGGTGATCACCAGCCTCCTGGAGCAGCACGGTCAAGGGGGGCCATGCAGGGAGGATCCTGAGCCCTTCAGCTACCACAACACCTTCCTCCTGGTGGACCGCAACGAGGCCTGGGTCCTGGAAACAGCTGGAAGGCTGTGGGCGGCGCAGAAGGTCACAGGTGAGGCTCCACTGTAGAGGGTGCATTTATAGGTTACATGGTTACTTGGTTCAGTGGCTGCTGAGCTGGTAATGTATACAGAGCCATAGATATAATTCAGTGACTTAAAGGTGCAGTAAGTAATAACTGGCCACTTGTGGAATTCATCCTCAAATACTGGGGGAGCATGTCACTAAAGTAACCACTAACTGCTGCTAAATGTCACTGCCCATAGCTGGTTAGCTCAGTTAGCCATGCGGCTAGTGGTTAGAACTGGAACTCCAAGACCAGGAGAGTGTGAGCGCAGGAGCTTTGGACCTGGATGAGCTGCGGTAGCTAGTTAGCATGCTCACTTCAGTAGATATCTCTGGAACACAATACATAGACCGCATTAACTTAGAACAGCAATTTATTCACATTCTGTTGACAATAAAAGTTAATTTTTGAATGTTTTCAATTAAAATGATTTCTTTCAAATTCTGCTGCTGGCCTTGTAAAGACCTTATTTTTGTCCTGCTTGTGCTGAACAACCACATGTGCTGGCTTATTTTTTCTTCTAATTTAATGTGGAACACAAACTTTGTATATTTTTTCTCATAAATATATCTATATCCTCTATTTGTTCACGCCATATTGCAATACCCAACATACAGCTGTTTGACTTCAATAAGTACGTATTATTCACCTGTTCATGTGAAGCTGTAGCTATTGTGTGTGTTCAACTTTAATGTTTGTCTCGAGGAATTTGTGCAGGAAACGCATAAGAGAATTTGATGTTGATTAAAATGTAATGAGCTCTAATCCAAAGATAATCTCTTGCTGGACTGTGTGCTGTTTAATATTTACACCGTGTATGTAGCATCGTATCTTGTTGTCAATCATATTTATAAAGCCTTATAAAGAGGCCTTTGCCATCTGTACAGCATGACACCTTTGTGCCTTAACTTATCCTTGTTTAAGATAAGGAAAAACGTGTTAAGGAAAAAAAAACAGGGAGAAATCTCAAGAAGAGTAACAAAGGAGGGTTCCCTCATCCAGGTTGGATTTGCAGTGCAATAGGTGCCACATGTACAGAGTAAACAAAAACAGCAAAAAAGCATTACAATGTATAAAATAATAGTATAGTATAATATACAACTCACATACACTGATATATGTGGGTTGTATACTATAGTATACTATTATATTATACTATACTATTATAGATGTGATGATGCAAAAATCACAAGTGTCTGAAATTTCAATTTACTTATAACTAACTAACTAGCTATTGAGTAAACCATTAAGTGTTAAATATATTATATAAGGCAGGCCTGTTCAGCTACACATTTATAGAAGGGCCAGATTTGGAAATAAGCAAAGTCCTCTGGGGCAGATATTTACACAGCCCCACTGTCTGACCTGTAAAACTCGGAATGTAAATGTGTTGTAACTAACAATACTAATACAGTTTTTATTTGTTCTCCGCTTTGCATAATTTGCACAATTGAAAAAGAGAAATTATGTACACAGAAGTACTGGAAAAATAACAGTGCACCTTTTAATTTTAAGTGGTCAGTTTGACGCTCTGCATGGGTTAAAACTTACGTAACATTACTTACATTACTTAACTAAAGACTGTTTGAATTAGCCTCATAATACAACGATCGAAGGGCCAGAACGAGGTTGTTAATGGGCCACAATTGGTCAATGGGACGCCACTTTAATAGGTCTGATGTAAGGAGTAGTTAAGCAATTAAAAAAGGGGTTGGTTTTAGACACACCTTAACACAGCCATTCTAGAAGTTCCCGGGCTGTATTTAGACAGAGGGATGTTCTGTGCTATATGCTAACATCGGCAAGCTAACATGATCACACTGTCAATGCTAATAAGTTGCTGTTTAGCCAGTATAATGTTAACTTAGTTTAAGGTGTAAGCATGTTAAGATTGGTTAACTATCACCTGACACAAAGTACAGATAAGCCTTGTGGGCATCTGTGTTCTTTATGTATTTAGTTATAAACCAATGTACTGTTCAAATGAGAACATTTCCTGTTGGTGTCACAAGATATAATGTCAGGGATCATCAAAGTCTGTCCAGTGGTTGTTGAGATAGTTGAGCGCCGGCTCACAGGATACATCTGTCACACTGCTAGTATGGCTAAAAGCATTCACTGAGCTAAGGCTGAATTAGAGCAAAGTTATGCATGTTCAGTGTTCAGCTGCTTAATCAGCCTTAAAAACAAATCAATCAAACAAAGTGTTGAAAATCCATATGATTTTATCCATACTTACATTACATCAAACTCATACATGCTCTTTAATGTGGGAAGCTAAACTGCAAACTAAATAAAGCCCATTCAGATCTCTTTGTTCATTCTTCAACATGAGACCACAGCTTATAGAGATGTGTCTGGGAATCCTGAAATTGTGGTAAAGAGATGCCTATTCGTCAGGGCTGGATCACTCTGTCAAGAGGAGATAAACCTTTCAAGCTTCTCAGCTTGTGGTGTCTATGCAAATACAGCACAAACGAGCATGCCTTACATAAACGGCATGTTTCTGGCTAAACTATTTGTAAAATTTCAAACATGTTGCACTCCCGTACAAGAGACTTGCATCTGCTTTAAAAAAGGTAAAACTTTCAACTCCTTAACAACAGCAGTCTTAACTAAGAGACTTCTTCACAAAACACTAAGTATGGTATAAAGTTGAAGGCCATTCCTATTGAGGAGTTACACAATTCAAACAGAGAACTGGGATGAGACACTCATAGGTTGTTTTTACCAATTATTTCTGTTCATGGAAACTGAAATTAATTAATTTCTATTACGGGAAATTACCAGATGGAACAAATAAAGTATTCCTTCAGTCACCAAAAACGTATTTAATTAAATAATAGATGGAGTCTTGCCTGGGCTAAACTAGTAAGGTGAGGTGATTTGAATACTTACACACGTATTAAATCAAATATGTATCTCAGTCTCCCCTTTTCATCCTTCCTCTCTGCTTTTTTATTACTCTTTTATTTGCTTCATTTATTTTTATTATTTATTATATTTCCCCTAGTTTCAACTGCTGAATTGTATTTATTTATACAATTCAGTACCACCACCTTCAGATCTATTGTAATATTTTTGTATTGTTTTTTTTTTTAGCACTTTTAAGTGCTTTGAACACTTCCTTCCAGAATATCTCCAGTTGATTTGTGTATTTTTTTTCTTGTTTTATCCTTTCATTTTTTTTTTGCTGAAAAATTATAAAAGAATAAAAACATCTGGCAGAGTTGTGCGCAAGTGCTGAAACTGTAATAAAACTTGTTTTTAACAAGCCGTTAAACAGCCGCTTTTCCTTCTCAGAGGGTGTGAAGAACATCTCCAACCAGCTGACCATCGGTGCTGAGGTCTCGGCAGAGCACCCGGAGCTGCGGAGTGTCGCCCAGGCTCAGGGCTGGTGGGACGGTGAAGGAGAGTTCAACTTCTCTCGGGTGTTCAGCCCAGAGAACCCTCCTGCCAGGATGGAGCTGGCCAAACAGCGCTACAAGGGAGGCACGGAGCTGCTCCAGCAACATGACGGTGAGGGTGCTCCACTACCATGTTTCCCCAAATGCCTTTGGACATCACTGACAGAAGACTTTAACACTGAACATCTCTATCACACCTTTGCGCTGTCTCTGGTGGCAGGCTCGGTGACGGCAGAGGTGATGATCTCCATTCTGAGGGACAAGCCCAGTGGCATCTGCATGGATTCTGGAGGTTTCTGCACCACAGGGAGCATGGTGTCTGTCCTGCCCAGGGACACCAGCCTGCCCTGTATCCACTTGTTCACTGCCACCCCAGACCCCTCCAGGTATGTCACTGTTTAAACTTAGAATCCTCTTGGCTATTAACGCCAGCTAGTAAGAACTACTGTTAATACAATGCTGAAGTAACCCATTAACATTACATTTGCTGTTCTAAATAAGCAGCACTGCCATAACATTGGAAAACCTTGTATCACAAATTGATAAAAAAAAAAACTCTGCCTGGCTAAAAGTCACACACTCTAATATTTTATTGGATGGCCTTTAGCTTTGATTACAGCACACATTCCCAGTGGCACATTTATTTTCAGTCCAGAGTTGCACACATTTTTCACAAAGATCTTGTATTGATGATGGGAGAGTCGGACCGCTGTGTAAAGCCTTCTTCAGTACATCACCTAATTGTTTGGGCGCATAACGTTGCTGAACCTACCCTGACCAACTGAATCAACCCCAGAACAGAACACAACCCCCACAGGCTTGTAAGTTAAGCGCCAGGCATGATGGGTGCATCACTTCATCAACCTCTTTTCTTATTCTGATGAGCCCATCACTCTGGAACAGAGTAAATCTGGACTCATCAGATCACATGACCTTTTTCCATTGCTCCAGAGTCCAATCTTGACGCTCCCTAGCAAATTGAAGCCCTTTTCTCTGATCAGCCTCACTGATAAGTGTTTTTTAGGCTACTCAGCTGAATCCTGTGAGTTCTCTTCACATTGTGGTGTAGAAATGCTTTTACTTTCACTGCAAAACATAGTTATACTGTTGATTTTATTATGATTTAATTTGACCAAAAGTTTAAGTGATCTCTGATCACGATCATTCAAGTTTTTTTCTCTGGCCACATTTCTCGCTTGAAGATGATGGTTCACCGTTGTCCTTCCAGGTTTTAATAATGCATTGTTGCCAAAGGTGTGTCATGGTGCCTCATTGGCTGTGTAGGCCTCTGCAGTACTCAGACATGCCATTCCTACTGAGGTGTTTCACCCAAGACATTCCCTCTATAAGGAGGCAAACATGTCCTCTATGTTGTAGACTATGTTCTTTTTATATCTTCTGATACAGGCTGAAAATATTGTTCATTTAAAAAAAAATGGACTTCAAATCAGTTTTGATCATAATTGAACAACTTAAGCAGAAAACCACATTTAAGTAGTTATTTATAGAACCTAACTTTGACATGGAAATGATCTTATATCTTAGTGAAGTCTAGACTTGTTGTAAGGGTTTTTGCTGCTGGTTATTTATTGCAAGCCTGTGGTGAACCATGAGCTTTATGAACAATGTTCAGCGGCAACACATTGGCTTTGCATGTCAACCCACTATTTAATCCACTGAATAATACGTTTTAAGGCTGCAATCTCCTCTGCCAATCACAATCCTGAGCTCATCTTCCAAAAAGTTTGATTTTGTCTATTGGCCTAAGGCTACTCCTGACAAAACCACCATCTGTTCTGGCATTATATAAGGGGAAATAGCAAGGCAGGTGTCGAGATGTATTAGTCATAGGTGCATAAGTTACAAGGACACTACAAACTTAAAAACTTAAGTACACATTTGGAAATGGTCTTAAGACCAAGGTCAGGTATAAATCTAAATACATTTTTATAAATGAGACCCCTGGTGTGTGGTTGGTTCCATCTGGGAAAGCTAGCTTCAATAGAAGTTGTGTGTTTTATTTTTGTTGAATCAGAAACAAAGTTGGTAACATAAGTACCAACAGTTGATTGAATAATTAACCATGTGTTTACATCCTATTTTGTTTTATTGATATATCATTTCAATTTCAAATGCATGCATTACATGAAGGCTTTGAGACTGCAGTGTTATTTCCCTCCCAAACTTTGCTTTTCCTGCATTCTGTGTCCACTTTGGGTCAATGGGAGTTTCTCAGTCTTCCTTTCTCTTTTCCTGTTCCTCTTCCTGTCTACCCACCCCATCTGTACTTCGATAGGTCTGTATTCAAGCCTTTTGTCTTCTCGGACTGTTGCACCCCAGTGCTGAGGGTGGTCTCTCCACAGTTCGGCGCGGATGACCCTGTCAGGAAGAAGCCCCGCTTTCAGAGCCAGGTGGACAGAAGACATGACCTGTACAAAGCCCACCAGGTGGCGCTCAACACCATGGAGACCAATCCGGTGGGCACTGATGGATGACCTAGGTCAATGATAGTCCTGCTTAGATCCCGGCAGATCCTTATACATCCAAATATTTTTTCTGAGAGTTGAACTTGGTCAGTTGCTGGTAAATTACAGGCAAGTTGCACAGCTCAGGACTGACATTCCCAGTGGAGAAAGAAAAATCAAAGAAACATGCTACGAGTGCACATCCAAAGTCCAAGAGCAGGGTTTGAATCATAACTGCAGTGTGCAACCAAAGACCAAAATGAGAATGCTGGGAGGTATTCGTACTGCAGAACAAAGTAATATTTTCCATTGAAGCCACTCAGCAGAAGACTTGTGTTTTTTTGTTGAATCAGTGGCACATATGGTAAGTACACTATTTTAACCTCCATTGCGCTTATCATATAATAATTTAGGTAGCATAAAATGAGTTGGCAGTCACAGAGAGACTGGTCTGCTATTTACAGATACACAAGAGTGCTATAGTGACCAAATTCATATTTTCATAGCACATGCAAGTTCATAGTGTTTCAATTGTGATATGCATTCATACTGTGAAAAGTATGCTCAAAAGTGTCAGTATGCATAGTATAGTATACTACACTATACTATGCTATACTATACTATACTTAACTTGAAGCCACTGAGAGGCAGCAGAGATGTGCTTCTAATTGATGTACTCACTGTCCTTAACCAGATGCGGTAGTACCTAGTGAAAAGTCCTACTGGACCAATTAGCATCCCACATATATTTACTCTAGGAACATAAAACGTTATCTTTTTGATTTTACTGGGGATGTACACTACCTCCCACAATGCAATGTAAAATGGAAACATATATACTTCACTAGCTGTAAAACTTTAAAGCAAGTTTGTGTTACTTTGGCTGAGCAGCAGCCAATATGGCCACGATTGACAATTGGATAACTTGCAACCTAAGCACAAGTAGTAACATATACTGAAATCAGCAATTTGACTGAATAATGTCAGTTTCACATTAATATCTACCTAAAGTCTGCTGTCGTTTGCCACTTTAAGATACCAGACTAAGCTAGGCTGCAGTAGTCTGAGTGTACTTAATCGAGCAATGGTGTTTTATTATTCATGACTTGAACCTTTTATTTGTAATAGATTCATGAGATCTTATTGCTTTCTAATGTTACTTTAAATTAATTGAATTGATAAATTAACGAGAAAAAGAAAAAGGGGTAAAAGTGTACAAAGTTCAAACTTCTAATTCCAATATTACAAAAAAAGTTGACTCAAGTACAACTTACACATTTTTATTGGGCTTTGTTGGCAAGCTATCACGATTTCACCTATAACAATTCAAGGACTTCAGCGTGCTGGCTTAAAAATGTGCATACAAGTTTCTATTTCACTTGGAAGCAGGAGTCTGAGAGAACAATCCTAATCAACTCACTAGCTTTTATAAAACTTTCATGTATTTTGTTATTGTTACATCCCCATAAGGCCAGGGGATGAGGGCAGTTAGATAGCACCGGAAGTAAAAGAAGAAGGAGAAACAGGATGCATTTTGATGCAATTAAAATGAAAGTAATTAGGTCAACAAAAAACAAGTGTCTTCACAAAGGAAGATGCCTTCATCCTTCAAAAGAAGAAAAGACAACCAAAATTACCTATATTTCAATGCTCAGTTCCACTCCAGCGCTAAATGTTGGAGCACTAGTCAATAGAAAACATCACCCTACTGATCAATATGCTGGCTCACACAACACACTACCGCTGCTCGGCCCACTGGCCTCACTGTGAGTTAACACTTATAAATCTCCAAGGCATAATGATGAGTGAGATCAGGTGTGATTCTCCACTCATAGGCAAGAAAGAGGGGAGAGAGGGCGGTACCTGAGGGAAAGCAAGGAAACAAGAACACACCGATGCACCCTCAACACTCAGGCCCAAACAGTTCCAGACGCTTAATTGGCAGTGGCGTTTCAAAGTCACATTTGAGTTGATGTATTTTGGTGCATTTTGTTAGTATATAGTACGCGCTGCATATTTTCAGTATATAGTATAGAACTGGAACACAACTATTGGTGCCTTTTTTGGCGAGCAGCTATAGATCCAGATTAGCCTGTAAGGGAAATGGAGGTAGGTCAGAGTACGTGTGCGACTGCTATAATTAAGTCTGCATCTCCCACCACAGACATCTGGCCCATAATAACTCGTACTTTCAAAAGGTAGCGAGTGGAATCTGGATTCTTGTTAATGTACATACATATATTGCAAACAGCTTCTTGACCAGTTTTGGATTTAGTCAAATGACTGCGCTGCATCAGCAGGTTTAAACACACAAGTATGTACTGTTTGATCCAGGTGTTGTTTTGACATCTGTCTTTCCCTCTCTGTCAGGACGAGGGTCTAGCTATCCATGAGATCCTGAGGGAGCTGGAGTCACAGTGTCTGAGTGAGATTTCAGCCATGCTGAACGGAGAGATACCGGGAGAAGAACTGGGGGACTTGTTTTTCGATTGCGTGGACACAGAAATTAAGTTCTACCAGTGAGGAGGTGGGAGGCTTCAGGAGCTCTAATTGGTGTTGCGTTGTGCATTAATCTGTTCCTGTTGTTGAATATGCATGACTATGATAATGACACGGGTGATGAGTTTCAGTAACTCTACATGTTATAGAATATATTGTCCATATAGGGTCAGGACCTTAGAAAATGGCATTGAAAGCACCTTAAAAGGGTGGAGAGCTCTGCTTTCTCAGCAGTCCATGAGCACACTCAATAATCGCATCTGGTGCAAACCACATTTTATGATAATATTCAAGATCATTGAGCGTCTGCATTTGTCTGTGAAAGAGGAACAGACTGCACACACAAAGGATTCAAATGTCATGCCTAACTGAGTGTGAGACCAGCCAGCGCCGCCAGAACAACTTTTACTACTGAAATCTGGACAAACCTGATCATGATCCTTTAACAGCCGCTAAGTATGTTTTTGGCATAAGCCAGCAACTCTTTGACAATGTTCTTGAAGAGTAAAGCACATAAAACAAACACAAGATTACTCAGTAAGATCAAAGCTTGTATGAGAACTTGAAAGTTGTGATTCTTACAAGTTTCTGATGTGTCTTGTGTCTGCCGCTCTAACACTTGTGTAAGTTTGATTGTGACTGTGTTCCCAGCAAAGCTAAATAAGTCTTTAACGTTTGCTGTGTTTAACTGTCCTCTGTTACAGCGCCCTCAGGTGGAAATCCCTAGCACTCGCAGTTGCAGGAGAAGGCCCAGGGACTGACAGAAACTCTGTTTCTCGTCTGATGGGCCTCTGCCTCACTCACACAAAAACATCTCTGACACCATTCCATCATTATCATTGTCAAAACTGCACATGTGATTAATCATCTGTTTCACCCAGGGAGCAATGGCTGCATCTCGTTAGTGAGTGTAATGACGTAGACTGCACAGGCGCCCATGTAGAGCTGTGTGGTGTTGCGCAAATACTGTGAATACGGCTTTTTGTTGAACATTTTGTTTGTTGTTGCAAATAAATGGGTTGTCTTTGGATGGCTACCTGTAGAAAGGATCTAATAAATAATGTGCATAGTCTGTCCTGAGTATGTTGTGAGCTTTCTGGCCACCCAAGTTGTGCAGCTGTAGATAAACAATCAAAGGACTATGTACAATATACAGCAAACAATAAAGTACTCTATACAATGAAATGCTTAAGTAGTTATAAAATAAAATACTGAGGTATCGTGGAATAAAGGTAAGTGGAACATAAGGTGCTAGAGGATAAGGTGAAGTTTTATTTACATTTTAAAGTGCAAAAATGACTGCAGGTATTGGTAATGTTAGCATGCATCATCACATTAAAGTTGGTTAAAATGTGTACATCTATCCATTTCAGCCCTCCAACCAGACTAATACCCTGAAAAGATTGACCAAAAGTTAGTAAAACTTAAAAAGCTGGCTCAGTGGTTCAGTATGCATGGGGTAAAAGGTCATCACTAACTACGGTCCCTATTAAAATATTCACACCCTTGGATGTTTTCCCCTTTCATTGCATTTACAAATGGAATCAGGGTCAATAGAATTTACAAAAAATCTTTAATGTAAAAATTAAAAAAGATTTCTACAAAGTAGTGTAAATTAATTTAAAATCTATAATGTAAAATAAGTAATTACATAAGTATTGTAGTGGTTGGTGTCTGCCAAACATAACGCCTAGTCTGGTGGCTAAAAATCAATTTTGGTCTCATCAGACAAAAGAACCTTCTTCCAGTTGACCTTTGGGTGAACTCTAGTGGAGATTTATTGAGCTTCAACACACGCTTTCTCTTTGCCACTCTCCCACTCTTTGACTGGTGAGGAACCTGGGCAACATTTGTTGTAAGCGGAGTATCTCCCATCTCAGCTGCTGAAGCTTTTATCTCCTTCAGAGTAGTCATAGGTGTCTTGGTTGCCTCCCTCGCTAGTCTCCTTGCACAGTCAGTCAAGTTTGTAAGGTTGGCCTGCTCTAGGCAGATTTACACATTTGTCATATTCCTTCCATTTTTTTCATGGTGGATGAAACTGAACTCGGAGGGATGTTCAGTGATTTGGAAATGTTTTGGATCCGTCCCCTGACCTATACTTCTCAATAACCTTTTCACAGAGTTGCTGGAGAGTTATTTTGTCCTCATGGTGTAATTGTAGCCAGGAATACTGATTAATCAGTGACTGGACCTTCAGACACAGCTGTCTTTATACAACAATCACTTGATTCTATTTATAAAAGCAATACAAGGGGAAAACTTCCAAGGGGGTAAATAATTTTTTGGTACTGTATTTCTGTGATTGTTTATTTTAAATGACATGGGAAAACTGACTAAGCCTCGATATAAATACGGGTGAACTTTGATAATGAAGCCAACAGTCAGTGTGGGTGAAAGTACCATAACAGGCTGGTTTATTACAATCGGGGTCACTAAAAGTGACTCTGCAAAGACAGGTTTAAAGCTGAGACGTCTAACTGCGGGGGTGTGACACACCTGACAACAGGCAGATGCACTGGAGGTATGGTACCAGTGGATAACAAAACTACACAAAAAAGAAATCCATTTAGCCAACAGAAAAAGAAACATCCAAAATACTACACACAGCAAACCTTGCATGTTATAACCACAACTCAACACTCAGTGTTCTAAAACTACTACTGTCCTCCGTAGCCAGTTCAACATACCAAGGATATGTTTATGTGTATGCAACTCTGGACAATATCCTAGCTTTATTCTCTGGGAATGTCTGACATGATGGTTTGTGTGTCTCTGCCTCTGTCAGAGTAGGCTACACAGAAAATCAGGGCTGGACTCTTGTGTGATATTGCGTGTAATACCCAGCTGCCCCATGGAGTAACATGATTTGTGCAGCAGGAGCTGCTTACCACCTTCTCAAGTGACACAAGAGTGACAGTTGCTGTTGGTAAAACACCTCAGTTGCATCTCTATTGTTCTCATTCAAAATGTTAAAGTGTCCATTTTGTTTTTAACTTAAGTGTTGTCTCATCTGTGGCAGAGAAGGAAATAAACAAACATGACAAAGTACAGCACAGTGTGGTTATTTTAGATAATCTCTTACTTAATTTACTGCATAATTACTTTTTGCAGAATAAAATCCACAAACACAACTCAGAGCTCCTCCATACAGAGATATCTGCGCTCTGTGCTGGAGCGGACACATCTCAATCAGGAGGATGTCAAGCAAGGCAAATCCAACTGCACACTGAGTCTGATAACTTGATTAAAGTAACAGTCACAGCTTCTGATGAAAATAATTTGTTGTGTCTTGGTGGTGGCCTGTTTTCGGACCTCCTAAGTCTGGTCATGCACTTATCATCGCAACATTTATTGTCAAATATCATTTATAGTGACCTCGCTATAAAGGCTGACCTGTTTTTATTGCAACAATTCCAGGAGAGGTCTTTCATAGATGAAGGAAAGAGCTTTAGGAGGGTCTCTCTAACCTTTTGGAAATGTTCCATCAAAATATGTGCTTCCTGTTATTCGGAATATAATGAAATTAGTTGATAATACATGATATGATAAAAAGACACTAGTTAAACAGACACTAATTTCAGTGGAACATTTACGTAAGACCCTCCTCAAGTCCTCCTCATAGATTATTTTCACAGAAACTTTACTGGCCAAAAGGGCCAGAAGTAGTGAAATTAGTTTTCTTCATGGTATGTAGGGGAGACCAGGGACAGTTGTAACAGGGGACGCTTGTAACGCCTTGAATTTCTCCAATCAGAAACAACCTAGAGTGATGACACTCACTGTGCTCATGCTCAGTTTCCCTACATTCTTGATAAAAAGGGAGCCACATTTGAAACTTCCTGATGCCGTTATCTACAAAAGGTTGTTTTTGAGGTTAAAAAAAACCCCCCTACTTTTCTTTCTGATGTACTTTTTTGGATGCTGTTATAAGATCAGATGTAGTATTATTAGAATCACTGTTTTGTAAGCTAAAAATAGAAATGGCTAACAAGTGTCAAACTAGCAGTCAAGCTAGCTCACATGAGATGAAAGTAACACCAACCAAGTTTCATTTATATTTTAAAAACTAGCAAAGGTTAGGGATAGAGTTGCAGATATTGGTATTAAAGGGAAGCTATGCAGTTTTGGCAATTTCTTTGCTGTTTTCTAGTTGGCCCAAAGTTGCATGGCAGGTTTTTCCGCTCACAGAAACTGATCCAGTAAAGGGCCGCTGTGGCTGCTGGTTTTCATTCCAACCAAGCAAGAACACACCTGATTCAACTTATTCAATCAACTGAATTGACTTTACACCAGTGGCGGTTCTAGACCAGTTTTAATAGGGGGGTCAGGTTGAGGCCGGCTTTTTTGTTAGGGGGCACATACAACCCGGAAAAAAGGATAAATCCCTCATTCAGGCAAAGCAGTGTTTACAATTTCGGCAATTTTGATTGGGTAGTAAACTGCTGAGACAGTTTATTTCTGCTTTTCCCTTCAGAACAAAATAATTGCAAGAAATCTGTCATTGTGTTGGGGGGGGCCACAGGGGGATCCAGACTCAGAGTTATGGGGGCACTGGCCCCTGTTGGCCCCCCCTAGAACCGCCCCTGCTTTACACAGTTGATTTGTTGGATAAGGTGTGCTCTTGCTTGGTTGGAATGAAAACCTGCAGCCACAGCGGCCCTTTACTGGATCAGTTTGACGCCACTGCGCTAGGGGGAAGCGAGACAGCCACCATTCACCCCAGAAATAGTCATATAACCATTCCAATGACTCCGAAGCTGTCAAGTTAAGGTAAATAAAACAATTAAAGTAAAATGTGCACTTTTTTCAGGTGTTCTACCCATTGAATAATTTTCTTGCATTATAACTTGATGGCGTCACCACTTTTTTGTCATGTCGTATGAAAAAAGTAATCACTACTTAAAAACATGAAATTAATAGTCACAATAACGTGACTGATAAATAATATTTTCCATTTTGACTATATGATTGATTCATTGTGTATATTTAAGACATGTTACAACCGTCCCTGACATGTGTTACAACCGTCCCTGTACACTGGGACGGTTGTAACAGTGGAGAGATTGTATTAAAATCAATTTCGCAACCTGTACATATTTCATAAAACCACCTAAATACATTATTACAGCAGTTGACAGATTGAAGTTTATAATATAACAAATTGGTTATTCTAGTGTAAATAGTTTTTGATCAGAGACAAATTCATATGATACATTTCCTGTTTTAGGGAAGTTAATTAAACATTCATATTAATGAAGTGAACATTTTGCGGAGTTCAGCTATTCTCAGAAATTATACTTCAGGGTGCAGATGATGACATGAGATTTAAAAAAAAAAAAAGGGCTGCAGTGTTTGAACTCCACCTTTTAGTATCAGGTCAGCCAACCAAACCGTACTGCTAAGTGGAATCAGGCTTTTAGGAGTTTTGGCGGGGTCTTGTGCTCTACCAGCACAGGACACATGTAGGACATGATTTTCAAAGATACAGGGATGAGAGAGGGCTTTAAAATCACTAGGTGTTTTCATAGATGTATGCATGTGCTTGTATATATAAAATATAAATAGGTTATGAAATATACATTTGTGGTAATAAGTTACATTTTATAATAAGATATAGAAATATCAGTGTCTTTATATGTTATGTATATTGTCATCTATGTATGTGTATTTGTATGTATGTGTGCATGTAGGTATGTAAGTAGATGTGTGTGTGTGTGTGTGTGTGTAGGTATATATGCGTGTGTTCAGCGCATATGTATAGCCATATATGGGTATGTATGTAAATGTTTTTGCATATGATATGTTATATATTAATTGCACATACAGTATATTGAATTGTATATCATTGTATGGGAGTGTACAAAGGTACAAAGGCTCAGGAATGGCAGTACATTGATTATGATTACTGAGTTAGAAAGGAAACACTTCCTCCTACTCCTTTTATGGCATGTCAGTTCTTGTTAACGGAATATACTTTGTAACATGCTTTTCATTTTATTGTGCTCTTTTGTTGAACTAATTAAACTTTTGTTTTGGTAACGGTAATACATCTCTGTTCACATGAAAACGCAAACGCAGGCTGTCAAGCCCACGCCAAAGCAACAGGTGTTGTCTTCCTGTCCACTCATAAACACTGAATATCTTCACCCTGTCAGCAGTTTTCCAAAAGCTCCGTCTTCAGTGACCCCAAACACTGTTTACATGTGTTGCAGAATGCCGAAACGCAAAAAAAAAGCTTAATTCTAAGAAATACCTGTGTATATGTGTACAGGGCCTTACTTGAGAATTTACCGAAACTCTGAATCGATTATCAAGGTATTTGCTGATTATTGATTAATTGCTAATTATTATTGTTTCAGGTCTAATCATGGTCTGATTCGAAGTAATGTTCATCAAGTTATCACAAAACTGTATTTAGATGATCTGAAAATCCTACATAAAGTACATTAACATGGTGTGTTTGAGTTTTGGAAGGATAAGTTACCGCAAAGACTGTGATGTCAGTCTGTCAGTCGGCCTGTCCGCCCGTCCCTTTGATTTCAACTACTGTTCGCCTGATCTAAAAATCTATTTGCTCTGAAATCACAGAGAATTGATCCTGTTTAGGAAATCGTGATATTTTAACAATCATTGCTGTTTAAAGCCGATAGGTATTGAGATGTGTTGAACCCATCGTAAATCATAGAATATATGAAATATCAAATATTTCTGGTTGATATTTGCACACATAGTTTTCCGTTAGCTACACAAGAAATTGATTTAGTTATAATCAGTTCATTTTTACTGATCGTCTTTAAATGCAATTTAATATGCAGAGTGATCACTAATCCTTTACTATGGCACTCTTCAGTCCTGGTCCTGGACCCCTCATTCTGCATGTTTTAGACATTAAACTGCTCTAACACACTTGATTAAAATGATCAGCTCTGATAACAACCCATTCAATTGATACAGATGTGATGGGGCAGAGAAACATCTAAAACATGCCGGGCAGGGAAACTGACTTAATTTATATGATCAAAGGAGACACAATCAGCAAGTTTCACTTGAAAGCATTTATTCTCCTTTTTGGTGTGGTTTATTGGTTTCATTTCTATGAAAGAGAGAAAGTATAAATACACAATCAAGTCTATCACATTATCTCTGAAATACAGAAATCAATGAGCAACTCTGCATCAACTTTATCAGTACATTACAATACATTGTCTAAATTCACAGATCTAACAATAATAACAAACTTAATCTTATAAGATAAACGACTGCACAGTGAGTGCATGTGGCCAAGGATATCAAATGGAATCGAATAAACAACCCATTCAATGGACTGAGGAACTGAGAACAAAGTGAACCAACTCTACTGGAGTAAATTAACTTGATACATACACTCAAAGCACCTGAGGCAGCTGATCCAATAAGCACACCTGTGCCTGTCTCCATAGAGTACACTCCTGTGCTCCACACAGCAATAACGTTAACCATGGCTCAGTTCTATCCCAGTGTCGCACATAATACAAAGACTTTAATAGAGAATTCAGCCATCCTTAAATTCCATTATTCACAGCTGTAGTTTTTCTCCTGTGACATCTTAAAGAAGTCTGTTGGGAATAAAAAGACCAACATTTCTATAATGATGTGCAGCTCTGGTCTTCTGAACTTGAAGACCTCAGCTGGGACCAGAAAGCAGGAGGACTAACATTCAGAATTAAATAATTTAGTTTGAGGAGGTCTATGCGTGTGACTTCACTGTCAAGAAGCTTTGGACTAGCTCAAAAATATTTGGGTGGAATTTTCCTTTAGCATGAAATCATTTTGACTCTCCAGGCCAAAAGGTGGCGTTAATGCACCTGAAGACTGCGCATGTTGTTGTTCACACTCCATCCAGACGGTGGCGCTACTTTAAAAAAATGCCCCATTACAGACTGGGGGAAGGTAGATGAACCAACCAGCACCGCGGCGGCACCGTCTGCCAATTTTCTACAACAAATGTTAACTAGCTGACTGTTTAACAGTTTGTCGATGGTAGGACTGTTACAATTTGACCAGCCGAGTTTCAGTTTTTAACCCCTACTGTCCGCCATTAAAGAAAGTGGAGTCGTCCACCAGAAAAGGTAAATTAGCTACTGTAACGTTGCGTTGCTATGCTGATCTTAAGCTAATAACATAAGTTAACCAAAATCTCCCCTTGCGCTTTAACTTACGATCTTACTTATCTGAACAGCAGACGAACGGGTTTGTGCATTTTTTATTTTACAGTAAATAAAACGATTTAAGATTTTGCCTACTAGCTAAAGCTAACTAGCTAGATACGTCCGTTGCTATGCTAACTTTCCTTTGCAGCCGTACTACTAGCAAAGCGCCAGCCAGCTGACGTTACTGTTAACATCAGCTAATACAGATCAATAAGTACTTAAGCCATTGCTAACCCTTCCGTTGAACCTTTTTAACTTTTTCAATCAGTCCCTGGTTAAACGCTGTCAGCGTTAATGTATTCTGGAGTGAAAAAATGCACAGCTTTAGCACACGGTTTGTGATTCCTGCTGTCGTGCTTCTGGATTCATAACTTCACTGTGGTTCCTTTCAACGTATCTGAGGAGGCGTTCTCCTTTTGGCTTCTTAGAATCAAGTCAGCAATCAAAAGGTTATTGCGTGGAAGTGCTAATTGATAAGACGTACTGAACTGCATACTGCGCATTCTTGAGGCCCAGACAGAAAGATCTCATTCTTCTCATGAAGTCCCCGAGCAATACTCATTTCCTTTATAGACCTTTAACCAAGAAAGATGTGCACTCAAGAGTGATGCATGAATTCTTCATAGTGATATATGGGCCTAAAGAGACCAAATATAATATATACAATACAAATAAGTCAGTGTCAAACTGTGATTGTTACATGTCTGATTTTATGGTTGGCTCATCGATCTTTCTGAATTCTTTACCTTATAATTATTTCTTGTTCTTGCAGTCTTCGGTGTCCACTCAGCTGCTGGAGTTGCTGTGAGATAATGTACTCAAACAGGTCTGAGTACAGTCACGGTCGGCAGCACAGCGACCGAAGCTCACGGCAGTGGGACGGCTATGATGACAAATGGGAAAGGCGTGAACCTCACAGAGATATACAGCGAGACTCCCATCACAAATATGGTGGGGATGGACATGGTAGCACAGAGAGGACCATCAGAGGTAGAGAGTATAGTAACTCACCTAAGAGGCTGTACAGTAAAGACCCATTGAACAGAGACCGGAGCAGAAGGAGCCCGGTAAGGAGACGCATGTCTTCATCTGATCGGGGGACGTCTGAAAAGAAAAGGCAAAGGTTTACAGAGGGGTGTGAAGATCAGTACAGTTACAGGCGTGTGTCTGAGGATAAAGCAAGCAGGCGATCACCAGACAGTTTTTCACGTACTCGCGCAACTACAGATTTTAAACATACGCTACCACAGGAAGAAGCTGTCAGCTACAGGAAACCCTCTCAAGACTCCAGACACAGATACCGGCAGGAGGAGTTCAGCTTCAGGCAACAACATGATGATTCAACTGGCAGACGATCATCTGGATATTACAAAGATAGAGATGGTGATGAAAGGAGCTGGGACCGTTCACCAGAAAGGACACGATCACAAGATTGCTCTACGAAGGTAAGTTACTGTAAACACTGTGTCTTAGGATCAGTCTAAGTATTCCATGTTGTTTGTTAAAGTAGTTTGATAAAATATTCTTCCTTCTCAAACAGGGTTATGTCAAAACAAGAGCGAGGAATGACAGTCCTTACATGGATCGCGAGGATCATTGTCAAGATAGAACAAGGTTTACATTGAATGCATCCAGTGGACAGGTGGGTTTGTTTTCTCTTGTGGTGATTGGAGACTGGCTTCATCATCAGTGCGAGGTGTGAGCAGAACTGTTCGGGGTACTAAAGGCAAAAATGCTTTGCACTTTTCACCTCATACATTGCTTTGCTTACTCCGGAGACAGTTTTGCTGACCTTCCGACGTAACCCTACTGCCACACTAGATCCATACTCCATAATCCATCCATACGCTTTTCTTTCCATATGAAGCAGTATTTAGGAAAATTTATCAATCAGTGTTAAGTTGGGGTGCACATTTCTTAGGCCCTGTCTACATGCACAATAATACTTTTTTTAAAGCGATGCTTTTCTATGTATTTGGCCTTTCATACACATGTTAACAGCACTGGAACACCAGACACCTTTTTACAAAAAATTAATAGTCAACATATTCAGAAACGCATTGAGTGTTTACATATGGATGGGCAATAGCAGACATTTTTGGAATGGATGATGCAGACAATTGCAATGTCTTTGGGTGCACATTGGTTTTGATTGACTACATAATAATCAAGATTCCTCCGCACGTGGCTCATCTGCTGTTAGGACAACATTATAGTAGAATAATGTAAAAAACCTAAGGGCGAGGTGCGGGTTTTTTGGTCGACTATGTAAAAACATATTGCTGATGAAGAAAGCAGAGGATGTTACTGAGAGAGAATACAGAAAGAAGAGAATAGACAATCTGCTTCCTATTAACACCAAACACGCATGCCCAGTGTACATGATATGTGTTTCCAGGTGTGTTAGTATGAACAGAGATTATTTCTAATATGGTGCTAAAACCCACACCTGGATGCAGATAGTTTTGGTTTTAAAACTGGTTTAAAAAAAAATACCCATGTACATGTGGACGAGGCCATAATGGACAAAAATTCAGCTGTCCAACTTATCTTCGCAGCTTTACTAATTTTATGATTGTTATGTGTATGTATGTGCCGTAAATCCATTATGGAAAACAAAAACTTTATATACATTGGAAGTGAATATTAAATCAAACGGAATACTGAGGCTCAAAAATACGGGGCTGAGACCAAGGTTGCGAAGGTTTCTGGTGGTCCTGATCCAGTCTGGAGCTTAAACCAACGTGACTGTGTGCGAGCTGACTGAACTGGTATTTGTTGGGTGTAAAGTGGAGAGAGCATGGAGCTAGTTAACAGGAGCCCCGGGATAGCTACTAAGCTGAGCATCACACTGTCTCCCTATGTTGCATTGTGTACACAGTGCTGCTTTACCACTCAAACCAACTCTTACTTTCTTTTATTCACTTTTTGATGGAGACCATCAGGAGGTGCTCACAATGTATCCAGTCACTTTCCAGCATAAAAGGAAATCACTTATTTCTAGGCAATTTAAAATTCTTTTAAAAGAAGCTTCTTTTAATCAAATGAAATAATAGGGAGCCCCAATTAACTCTGTGCTGTTGTGTTTGATGCCTATAAAATTCTCCCAGGTTGTTCAGTATACTACAGATGTATTTGCCAAACAAAAACTACAGATATTGGTTATATAAACTGTGGTTGCTTCCATTTGTTTCCCATCAGTCTTTTGAGAGCGATGTCCCCCACGACAGCGCTGCTGTTCCTGAGCAGAAGTCATCAACAAAGGGTTTTCAGCGTTTCCTCGATGTGCTCAACAAGGGTGTGAATTTCGACACGCTCACCAAGATAGTGACTCAGACCTCTACAAAAGTGGATCCAGAACCACTTTCTCCAGTTCCTTTCATAAACACCGCAGATCGTCCATGGTCTCCCAATTGTGCTGGGAGGCAACAGGGAGGCCATCAAAATACCAGGCACTGGAGTGAGCATGAGGGATCCCAGACACTGCCTCCTCACAAGTCCTTCAGCCCACTGGGGAGCTGTCTGTCTGCTGAAAAATCGCTGCAAAGGGGTGATGGAGAACGAAGCTACATCAGCTCCAACAATAGATCCAGGTCTCCCTCAGTGGCGGAGAAGATACCGCTCACACCTGAGGAGGAGCACAAGCACAAGCAGATGCAGGATGTATTGCAAGCTATTGGCATGAATTTAGGATCCGAGGAACTGGGCCAAATGTCACATCGGATCCAGGAGAGGTTATATGGAAAAAAGGATGTTGATGGGGGCCGCCACCGTAGAGGAAGCAGGGAAAGGGACGTAAGACAAGCATTTTCCCCAAGAATGCAAAATAGATCATCATCAAGCAGGTCTAGTTTTAGCCCACCAACTCAGGAATGTTACATGAAAAAAGACTCAATTAGTGCTCAGAGAGATGTACCAGAGGTACACTTACATAGACATCAACTTGTTGACTATGGCCAGAACAGCAGCAGTAACAATTTAAGGGAGACTGACGCATGTGAAGCTAACTCCCTGAAGAGCACTGCTGTGTGTCAAACATTTTCTCAAAATCCCACATATCCTTTGTCAGAGCCACCTCTTACACCCGTGATGCCGATGTACTCTCCAGTGAGCTGTTCACCGCTGCCGTACCCAGCTCTGCCTCCGAATTTGCCCCCCACTGGACCGGGGCTTTTCTTGCCTCGTCTGCCTCCTTTCTTCCCCTACCCTCGTGTCCCAGCGTTGAACATCTTACCAGCCGTACTCGCTCAAACGCAACAAATGTTCCCACCGTACATTGGTAATCCTCAGCCAGTTCTTAACCTGCCACTTCAGCCCCTGAACAACATGCAAAAATCCAAGACGTTGTCAAGGCCCCGCTGTTTGCAGGTTATTGAAACCAAACAACCTGGATGAAGACATTTGCAATGGGCGACTTTAAAACTACCCGATGTAGTTGAAAAAGTTTCTTTTGCTTGTGAAGAATAACATATTCATAAAGTAAACAGTTGGGCCTTCAGTGAGGCTTGTTTAACAACAAAACACACATTGAACATCATCCCATTAAAAAAAAAAAAAAAAAACCTTCGTCGAACATATGCAAGCATTTAAAAACATTCGCAGAGTTTTTGACCAGGTCTCTTGATAAACCTACAGGCGATGTTGGAGGTCTCTTTCTTGGCTGGTCTGTTCTTATACCCATAGCACAATGTCATGCTAGAGAAAAAAGTGTCATTTTTGTTTTTCCAAAATTAGTTTAAACATGTTTGATGCACCTTTTTGGTCTTTTTGTGGGATGACCCTAGGAAAGGGCAACATTGTCCAGTGTTTATTCTTCAGAGGGTCTTGGCTGACCTGTGGTTTCCTTCAATTTAATTTTGTGTACAGATGCAGAAAAGTGTGTAAATATTTGAAATGCATAATATTAAATACATTGATTCCAAGAACATGGCAAAAATGTCTTTATTTGTATTGACTTGTCTTGACTTTGTTTTAGTTTTCTTTTTCCCCAGAAGAAGCGAAAATCGGATGGGTCTGTGATGTATAGAAGTTGAAATCTCATGAAATTGTCCTTAGCATGCTGCTTAGTGCATTTGCTTATTGTAATAATGCACAATGATGTACAGAGAGCATGGAAGACTACAACATCAGAATATGAAAAATTAGGATGTTGGGAAAATTAAGCTATGTTCTCTGTATATGCAGAGACTTTACGTTAGTAATCATTTAATAGTGTGTTCAAAGACAGATGCTAGTGAGAAAAAGTTTTCCTCTGTCTTTTGCTGACCACAAGTCTTCAATCACTACGAGATTATTTTCTATTTTTACTTTTTAGTTGACTACAGTGTTTACTTATTAAAACTTGAATTGATCAATTTCCTATCAACTCTGGAACTAAGTCAGGAGTGAATGAAAAGCTCCGAAAAAGTCCCTTGAGAGCCTGATGATAGCTTTATTAGGTTAATGGCGTGACGCCGATAACTGTTCTTAAACCACTAAGATTTTGGTCCTACAGTGCACCGAGGACTGTCCTGCAAATTCTTCTCAAAAGGTAGACACTGAATAATTCACTGGTGAATAAGCAATATAATAATGACTCAGGTAAAAATAATCATAAAAAACACTGTTGACCTATAAGATTTTGTTTTGTTTTTAATTTGACTGGAACTGCACTGTTATCTTTGGGTCAGCAAAGGTAGTGTGACATTAACCATGTCCAGATAAGTCTGATATTAAGTCCCAGGGATGGCTCCTGTTCAAGTGCTAGGACTCAAAGTAGTCACTTTTATTACAGGAGGAAAGAGTAGAGGTTCAGAGGAGTGGAACATGTCAATGTATATCATTAGGTTTTTGTCGACACGTATTCACGTCGAGGACATGGATGATTTCGCGTGTACGGTCACAGGTACTCCATCCAGCAGGTGTCGCTGTTATTAACATCCGCTTTTGAGACGACCGAAGCAGTAAGAGGGCTCTGGTCCTGCTCTAGTGGGAAGTTTACAATATTTATAGGTTGTCCTCTCCTGCTGCTGTGTCTTATTCCGTGCAACTTTTGAAATTTTACAGTCCGAGAATTTAGTTAACGAAGTGATAGCCATAGTGTAACATTTTATCATTCCCAGATGCGACAGAGAAAGCGGTCATTTCAGCAGACCCAGTAGGTAAACACTGTGTTAGCTGACAGGCTAGCGTTCATCTGAAGCCGTCAAAAAGAAGGATTTAGTCAGCTCTGCTGTCCGTGAATAACTAATATTACACGATGTTATCAGACCATTGCAGTGTGGTTGTCAGACATTAGGCTTTGTATTTCCAGATAAACTAAGTTAATGCTTTTCGTACTGAACGGGTATGTTAACAGTTGCTTGGCAGGGGCTGCTGAGAGGCTCTGGAAGACAGGTGAAGAGGTGGTCACCACACTGCCTGCACAGTCTGCACACAGGTCATTAACCCACAGCCATCTGTCCACATTGTTTCTATTTAACAGAGCGTACTCACTTCATTGACTGTACGAGACTGGCTGAAGAATGAATCCACTTGACTGGGGGGGAACTTTTCGAACCCAACAAGGAAACCTGGACTCGGCTCATCAGACTGTTGTTGACAGCAGCATGGAGAATGCCTCAGCAGCTGATATTTACTGGGCCACTCACTGCAACTATGCAAGATACGCTGCTGATGAACCACAAACTATGCCACCAGGAGCGAGTCTGGGATCAAAGGGTCTGTGTCAACCCCTGCATAACTCACATGAGCAGGAGGTGGATCTCGAGGACCCAAGTGGAAAACCCTTCGAAATGGATGAGGATCCAGAGCTGAGAAGAAAGCGAGAACAGATTAGAGAGATAGAGGAGCAGATCATATGCAAGAAAGTTTCTATCGCTCTGAAAACAGTTAAACCATTGGTGGAGGAGACATCAGTCACAGGCTTTTCCTCTAATGAACAATCAGCTACCTGCAAAGGTGCAACTCTAAAAGACAGGGTGAATGCAATTATTCAGCAACGACATCCTGCCAGCTTTCTGCCGAAGGTGAGCAAAAGATGAATTGATCAGATACTCATTTGTGTCGTTTAGACCATTGATTTACTTTGAGAGTACAGTGATTTTCAGCAAACAGGGGCCACCTGCTTTTCAGATAATATACTGTATATTGTTTTTCCTCCTCCTGTTGCTGCTCAGGTCCACCATCGCAGGGATAAAATGAACTCCTCCAGCCTAAACAAAGATGGTTTGCTGCAGGAAGACCATCCACTGAAGCTCAGAGTGAAGGCACTAATGATGCAGAGGTCTAGGGAGCCCCTTGTTTTGCCGACAAACACTAAGGTTTGTACTATTTTATTGCATTGCACATTGGATGGTAAATGGACTTTGACAGACTACTGACTACTCAAAGCACTCAAACACTTGTCACAGTCACCCATTCTAACACACGTTCATACACATTCATACACTTGCATGTCAGTGTATGCCATGCAAGGTAGCCACCGTCTCAGCAGGAACAATTTGGGGTTCAGTATGGGGGTTCTTGCTTAAGGATACTTTGTCACGCAGCTGGGCCGCCGATTACTGGATGGCTGACTCCACCTCCTGAGCCATAGCCATCAGCTTTGTAGAAAAAAGTCATCACTTTTTGATTATATTTAATAACAATATAAGTAGCTGAGGACTAGTGACCGGAAGGTCGCTGGTTCGAATCCCTGGCTCCCCAGGGCGGGACTGAGTTACAAGCCGAAGCATCCTTGAGCAAGATGCTGAACCCCAACCCCAACACTGCTCCTGATGTGCAGTTGGCACCTTCGTGGCAGCCACTGCCATCAGTAAGGGCCCTGCGATGAGCTGGCGACTCATCCAGGGAGTACCCTGGCCTTCGCCCATAGAGTCACTGGATTTGGCCCCAGTACCCCCGCTCCACCTTGAAAAAAGGTGGTATAAAAGCGGTAATATAATTATTTTTTTTTGTCTTTTGTACCCAGTCATCGACCTGTGTTCTCTGTCTGCTTATCCTGTACAGGGGGCTGAAAGCTTCTCGTCATGCACTGGTTGAGAGACAGGGCACAGGTTGTTATAGGTTTAACAGATAAATACAACGAGGGCTGTGCAGTATGGTTAAAAAAAACATTTGCAGTTGTGTTTTTTTTGACAGATATTGCAATTGAAATGTGATTCATGATTAGGGGGAATTATCATGGCCCTGCAGATGGCCACCATTAGGGACAATTATCCTCTCCTCCATTGGTGTTCATGAATGTCTGGACACCAGCGACACCAACGTCTTGATGTCAGTAGGAATGTCAGTGTCGATGGCCTTTGCGACACAGCTTCAAGCGAAATACATTTCGTGAGTTGAATTTAGGATTAAAGAAAGCTATTGGCCACCATGATTGCATGTGCCACCATCATCAATCCAACAGATTATTTGAGTGTTTAGAGTAATTATCGGGTAGAAACCTGTAAATGAAGTGAATAACAAGACTTGTTGAACACCTAGTATACAGCTGGAGTTTATGATATGAACTCCTGGATTTGAAATGCTCGTTTGCTAAAAAAAAAACTGAACATTCCTTTTTTAGGCCTATATTTTGTACTTATTGTTAAGAGCCGTAGCCTAAAAATATGTTTTGCTGAGATCTATTGATTATTTCCCCTCGATTCGAGTAGTAATTCAGATTTCACGTTTCCCTCATCTAAGTTCCATTACCATTTCCAATTTCATCTTTACAGATGTTTTCTGTTAGAGCATTTCGTGTTTTAGATTTTACTTTTTTTTTTTAGAGTGCAATTGCTGGGGCACAATCAGAAAATAATGTGTTATTTCTCTGATGAACTGCTTTTTTCGCGATCCCACCGCTCGCTCTCTTCATTCACACTGTAGGTGGGGAGTCTGTGCCAACTTCTAAGGGCGTTTTAATAAATGTCAACCATCAAAATAATAAAAAGCATCGTCTTCCACCTCCTTCTCATTTCTTCCAAGCAACAGTTTGGTTACTCTTCATGACTTTACCGTCAGAACTTCTGTGTGTGGGGGGGGGGAGAGTGTTGAAACCTGCATGCAGCAGCTGAGGGGGAAGCTGATAACAGTTCTCACAGATTAATTTTGAAAGGCCAGCGTCCACTGAGCAAACGCTACTCAGCTGACTTGACCACTCACTTACTCACTCTGTCACTCGCAGTCCAGCTAAAAATAGGCTTCATGATTAAATGCTCTTTTTTGACTTTACTTCTAAGTAAAGACAGGCCCAAGTGTGAAACAAGTGTGGGTGCTCCAAGTTCCTGTTTTCATGAATGAATATTTCCACAGTAAGCAATGTTTTTGTAATCTGACCTTTCCCAGGTTCCTGCCGTCACATCGCCTCCTCCAAGCCAAACGGTTACTTCACCAGCTGAGGGGGAGAACAGTGTTGACCAGGGTTTCCAGCGCTTCCTCAGCGTGCTCAACAAAGGAGTGGACATGGACTTGCTCAGTAGAATTGTAAACGATGACAGCGAAGATCTTCCTTTAGGTGAGGAGCTCCTGAACATTCAGCCCCTCGCTGTGGAGAACAAGTCAGACGTGCCTCGCAGGAGCGAGAGCCTGCGTTCTAACAGTTGTGCCTTTCAGCTGGGCCACAGTCAGTCCAATAGTAGAGAGAGGAAGACCGACTTGCCCAGTCAAGAGAGATCCTTCAACGATCATGTACCTGAGGAGGATGAGAAGAAGAATGACGGAGGAGTCCTTTGTTTAGGCTCGAGCAGTCGATCCAAGTCTCCCCCACCAGTGAAGAAGAAGAGGCAGAAGACTGAAGAAGAGAAACCAAATGTGCAAAAGCAGCATGCAGATCTGAAGAACATTCTTAAAACTCTGGGCTTTAGCCTGGAAATGGATGAGATGAGCAAATTAGCAGATCGGACTCAGGAGAGGCTATATGGCAAGAAACACGAAGGTGTGAGGGCTGACAGCCAAGGGGAGCTGGAGGGTCAGCAGAGAGACTCCCACAGACAGCAAAGGAGCTCCTCCTTTTCCTCTTCTTCCTCCTCCTCCTCCTCCTCCTGCTCCTACTCCTCCTCAAGGTCGACCTCCAGAAGTGTTAGTCCCAGCCCCCCACGCCATCGGAGCTCCCACAGCAGAGACTGGAAACAAAGACGAACGCCTGAGCACAGCAGCTTGAGAGACAGAAGCAGAGATGGACTGACATACAAAGAAAGCAAACAGGACAGCAAAGACGCTCAGAAGCACAGAGACGACGGAGACTCCAAAGAAACTTCCACTTATCAACATCAGTATCCACAAAACCAAATGTATCCCCACCCCCATCCTGTTGCTGTGTCTGCATATCCAGATTACAGTTCATCCCAGTACTCCCAGTACTTTGACAGTGGCACTTACAGCGCAGCTACAGACTCTTACTGGACTTATACTCAGGATTCAATTCTTCCATCACTGTATCCCACTGAGCACCCTTATCCACAGAACACCTACCAGCACTTTCTCACCTCTGTATCGGCACCTACAAAGGTTCGTCAAAAACCTCTTAGAGACGTTAACCTGCTTATGAATCCAGATCTGTCTAAGAGTGAAGGCCAAAGTGGATCGACCTCTGGCCCTCGCTGCCTGACAGTCATCCCCACCAAGCAGTTAACCCACCAGATATGTCTGAAGCAACTCACAAACCACAGAACTAGAAGGAGGAATAGACCTCAAAAGAAAAAACGCTGGAGGCGAAAAATTAAAGAAAAACAAAGGCTCGCGAATTCTGCGAAGAAGGTGAAGGGACCACAGGGGGTTGAAGATGGCTCCAACTCTAAACCCGAAGCTGAGCAGACAGAAGAGGAGAAAAAGCAGCCGGCCAAGCGGTCACAAGAGGGGAAGAAGGAACCAGCTGAGCAATCGGAAGAGGTGAAAAAGCAGCCAACCGAGGAGGAGATCAAGATGAACCTGAGGAAAAAGGTTTGTAGAGTGTTTGTTATATGCTTCCTGATCCATCTGATGGAGGTTAGGCTAACAAGAGTAAATGTATATCCCATTTGTATGTATGCTTGTTAGCAGTATTTATTTATTTATTAGGATTTCAATTCAATTTGCTGGCAAGTTGGGCCATACGCCATGCAACAATTGATTGTTTCATTTGTGGATCGTAGCCTCCATTTATCAAGGTTCTCAAGGTATCTAGTTACTCCAAGGGATGTGAATTTTGTCCTACTTTTAGGACCAAGAGCAGAAATATTTTTTCAGCTTCCTTACCTGAGGAAACCACTTCTATTTCAGCGTTCCAGTGATGTTCTGGCATGTAAGAAGTTGCCAGGACATGACATTAAAGTATGATACATTTTGTGGAAGCAGACCTAGACAACTGTTATCTATTACATGACTATCCATAAAGCCTGTAAGTAAAAAAGTGGTGCGATTTTAAAACAACTGCAACACAACATATTTACATCTTTCATACTTATGGTGCCGTAAAACAAAGATGTCACAGTCCTTGCTGAAAGTCAGCAGTGTGTGTTCAGTCAGAGGATCACACTGGAAACGATTCCTAGATTCTGAGACTCGTGATAAACACAGGCCCAGGAATCTTTAGGATTTCTCAAAAGTTTTTACACTGGGGATTTAGAGCATTTTAAACATTTTCTCATGGAGTACTGTGCTTACATATATTAGATTTGTTTTAATATTAGATTTTTCTCTTTATTCTGTTTTTTTTTTTTACATTTGTGTAATTTCACAAAATTTTGTATGATTAAAATAACAGAATAACATATTGTAATATTAATTTCGAGATTTTCTTTCTTTCTTTGTCTTAATACACCATTGTTTTTTTTTTCTAGCTGGAAGCATTTAACCAGATGGTGAAGCAAAAACTGACACAGTCAGCTCTCTAACCACTAAGACCGGTTAAAGTGAGTAAAAATATGTGTGACATCACTGACATTGGCTAATGTGTGTCCATGGATAATTGGAACCCCGAAAAATGTGTTTCTCGTGAACTTCAAATGAAGTGTTCGTTTATTTCCCAATGCAATATACATTTTTATATTGCGTAAACCTCATGCAGACCAAAAAACAACACGGATGATCTTTCTGACATCATATTGTAAGAAATATATCTCTATACAAAATACATTAAAAATGTCTGAAATGGATAATGTTTTTTGTTATTTTAATTAAACTACTAATGAACTGTATGATTTATAACAATGGATATATGCAAGCAGCACTGAGTCAGTGCCATTTGGTCTCATGCTTATCATTTTCTTATCCTTTTTTCCTGTAGACCTGTGGAGTGTCCTGAGTGTCTGTAATGTGAACCTGCTGCGAGCCCCAACGGATGATGTGGACCTCATATTTAACATTCATCATTTACAAATGCAGTTCATAGGGTAACAGGACCATTTAGTGTTTTAGTCATATTTCCAGATTCGTACCGAGTCACTTTTTGAACTCCCACTTTAAATGAGATCTTCTTAAAAATAAATAATTGCCTATTTGTGTTAGGACAGGTCTCTATATCTCAGCACTACATCTCAGCCTTTGTTTCTATTCTGACTTATTTTTCTTGGTACTGTTTCAGTTTGATTAAGCAAAATACGTTTTACAGGTAAATTTAAATACCTTTTTTTTTGTTTTCTTTTGTTTGTCATAAAGCGTTCACTGTAAAATTGGTCAGTTCCTGGTATTTTGTTTCCACTACGTAATACAATACTTGTTGTGCGAAAGCAATGAATGTTCTTTGTAGAGGACAAAAGCTAGCCTGAACATTTTAGAATAATCACTCATGGAGGAGACACCAGAGGATGAATCCCACTGACTGTGATATGTTCACTGTTGTTATGTCAAGTCTGGGGGCTGTGAGACTGCAAGGCTAATATTAGCTGCTAATAGACAGGCCTAAAGAGTTCAGTAATAAAATACAGTTCAGTTAGTGCAGCAGATACTTCTACATATTCCTGTACTACAAATGTGGTTGAATATTATTTACCGCATACATGATTCAAGTAGTGTTTTAATAAAGTAATTGTTTTACACATTTATAATAAGTTGTATAACGTCAAGTCAGTATTGCACTGAATTGTAAGTAATCAATTCTGTGAACTTCGGAGAAGTCTGCACCTCAGGCAGACCATGAAAGTTTGCAGAAAGTCTGCTTGAAGGGCCCTTGAGGAGCCTTTGTGTGTGTAAGTCCTGGAAAATGTACAGGAATGAGATGCTAAATAGGTGAAATACTCTCTTTAAGGCAACTCTGTTAGCATTGCAAACATTTGTAGTTTAACACGTTAGCCTTCAAATGTTAGCGATGAGCTCTGAAAAAAAGCTTCTGGCTGTTGAAAGATCGTTGAAACTGACCACACACACACACAAAGGTGATGAACACTGTCGGTAACATTCCATGAAATGAAACAAGGAACACTTAAATCTATGTGTTAATAACATTTATTTATCAGATAGGTTAAGTATTACATGGTAACATGCAAAGACTGAAACACAAACGGCTATCTGTGCATTTAAAGTGTAGTTCACACCACATACTGTCTATTTGTACTTTCCCAGAATCATGCTCCATTGCCAACTGCTTAGGTGCTTCACCACAGACAGCAGTAATGCACCCCTACAAGACACAAATACAGTTTTGGCTTGCAATACAGTGTGCTGTTGGGCTTAAAACAAGTAATATAATGTCTTGAGAGGGAGAACTTCCAAATAAATTACTCAAGTCGTCAGACAGCAGTCTTTGCAACACCATCACTCAGAGCGCTATCATCTGCTACGTCACACGAGTTGATACTGTAATAAATAGGAGCGTGGTTCATTTCTAAATCTAAAGTTCATCTCTCTCCTCGCCTTGACAGAAGCACGCGGCTCTCTGGCTGTTCATGTAGGGTCTGCAGCCCAGAGTCCACACTGTGTTGAACAAGGTGTCTGCTACCGTTTCACACGCTGAAGAGAGGAAGTAAAAGAGAAACAAACAAGAACTTCAGTCAGAACAGCAGTATGTACAAAAGAGGCCCATGTTCAACATTTAACTTTGTTCTGAGATTTACTCAGCCTACAGTTCATTTTGTGTTATAATACATTGAAGTATTTTTTATATATATTATTAGGGAACGTCTTTTACGGATGTTTGGATCACTTCAAACAGGTTTTACATATTACACCAATCCCTGATTCATAACATTTGAACGTGACAGAATCACAGGCTTATGATGGGTCGCTGGCTCAATTCCCAGACAAGCAGGTAACTTTTCAGTCCCACCTGCTCTTATAAGGAGGGACATTTTAAGTTTTTAGTATCACACCATTTCAACATAATTTTGGCTGTCACATAACTTGGTACTTGTAAGTCAACTCAGGTTCATGACCATGCAAGTGTCCCCAAATCTGGTTTCATTGTTTCCATTTTTAAAGGTGACATTGAGGCTGAATGGTGCTGAAGAATGGGGATGGGATCAGTAACCCTGGCCTGTAAGGACCAAGGGGTTTCAAAAGTACCAACCTTCAACTTTTGACACAAAGCCAAGGCTCTTCTTGAGGTCAGAACAGATGCTGTGGAGGCACCAGCGGAACTTGGAGTCGCAGCGGTACTTGTTGGAGCCGCAGGTGTCGTAACACACATCCAGCTGGTTGCAACACTTGGTCATCGCGGGGATCCCCATGTCCAGCTGGTAAACAACAAAGGTGATTAATGTGTTTGTATACAAGTGTTTACGGAGTGTTCGTTTTGGTTCAGACTAAAAATGAGATTCAGTCACATGTAGACTTCTATGAACATTTCGGGACTGGAGAAAATATATTTGAAGGCAATGTGACACAACCTCAATGTCCACATTCACGTCAATGTCCACAATTTTTGCTATTGTCAGTTGCATACCTTATGTGTCCAGTTTGGGCTATGTAAAAAGTTCAGATGTTAGGATTCGGCTGTAGCATTTTTAACAATAGATTTGAAAAGTCAAACAAGTTTTGGTCCTCTTCCTCTTTTTCTATAGTCCACTAGGAATGTAGATTCAGGTTTTCAACACAGTGTGACATAATTCTCCATAAATTTGCCATGAACAGCATACCCCCTCTGGAACAGGAAGACCAAAGAAGTAGGAGCTACATCCATCAGGTTCAGGCATCTGGTAGCCAGGACGAGGAACAGGAGCTTTACCTGAGAGAGGAAGGACAGCAAATGATCAGATGTAGGTTGTGTTTCACAGTGAGCCAGTGGAAACGTACTGGACTCTGTTTGACAACCATGTGGATTTTGAAATGGATCCATGTTGCCACACAGAGACACAAAGTTTGCTTGTTTAATTCTGTTCACATGATATTTGACACTTTCCCCAGTCACCACATGAAACCTCTCCTATCATGCTTGGGTCACAGTCCAGTTCCAGGCCTTCTTACAGACGATAGCAAAGATGATAAGAAGAAGTAAATCCTATTAGGTGTTTGGTATCAGGGCATTCTCGTTATTGGGTTTAAGTTGTTGCAATTTTTTTTCAATACAGTCAGTTTCCAGACAATAACTACTTACATTAATGGTTTATTATAAAGGTATTAATCATTAATATACTAACAGTTACCTCACTTGATTATTAGATATTATCATCTGTGCACAGGTTGATTATCCAATAGACTGTTCATAAGCTCCCTGTCCCGGGCGATGATTTGATTAATATTTTATTTGGATTTTTAATAGTAATAATGTTAATGTAAAAATATTGTCTTATGAGAAAAAAATGGCAGTTTTAATGCAAGACTTGACACGCTCCTCACAGTATAAAACTCATACGTTATCAGTTAAAGGTCTACTTTAAAGAGTTTTCAAATGGAGATTCTTATTGTGACAAAACCTGCTAATTAAAAGGCTTTGATTGCATTTGACTCATATATGTTTTGTACATGTATTTTTTGGTTTGAAGGGCAGATAGCTGAATTTATTTGGCCAGTGTCTTTAAATCTGACAGTTTTCATTCTAAAACGGAAAAAGATATTTTGTGTTTTTCTGAAAAGATTTGGTCAGAAGCGGTAACCACGCTGGCTGATAAAAAGGTCAGTAGCAGTATAATTGTAACTTCACTAAACTATACTGCATAATGCTTGCTCACCTATTTAACTGACTTACCATATCGACAGCGGTATTGGCACACTCCATCACGTCCGCCCATGAACTCCAGCACTGAGTCAAAGTAGCCTCCGACAGACTCAAAGCCGCCTCTAAGGGAATTTAATCCCCATTCCTCATTCTCGTCCTCTGCCTGCGTGCCATCAGAAGCCTGTCCTGGTGGTGGTGGTGGTGGTGGTGCAGCTGGGTCTTCAGCCTCCTGGCAAACAGCAGTGTGGATGAACAGGCCCAGCAGGAGGGGAGCAAGAAGGGCGCAACGGGTCATCCTGTAGCGCTCAGTATGAACAGAGTAAGAGTTGAGAGACTGAGGAGGAACACAAACACACTCACAGAGGCAATACTGAAACTGTCTGCGTGACCTGAACTTTGAGCCAGAGGCAGTGACGGGCTCATATGTGGAGGAACAAAGTCCAGCTTCTATCTTGTCTTTTTGACATATCTAAGCTTTTATCACTCAAGCTGATTGATCAGAGCGTGCTTGCTCACCACTGAGTCAAGGGAATTAAATTATATTTTAATCCCATTAATTTAAGAGTTACTCTTCCTTGACAGTAACACATTGCATCACAGTGAATCGAGTGATTTTGCTGTAAAAAAACAAAAAAAACCAAAGCATCACCGCTGTGCTTTGCTGCCTTGTTTCTCATGTTAGTAAATGTTCAAATTTACTACCACGTCTGGTAGTATTTGTTTATGAAGCCCTTAGATGAGCTCATGAGCTCATAGTTTTGAGGTGGAATTTACATTATAAAGATGTTGATCAATGTGATAGTCCACATCAGTGTACTGAGGGCTGAATCTTAGTACTCTATCAGTGCTTGTGTGTATATAGGCATCCAAAAGCACATTTTATGTTTCTCTTTGCTTGTACTTTGCTAAAGTATTTGGATGGAAGACTTGTTGTGGGTTAGTACAGATCACAGTTAATTACGGCACAGCCTAGAACCTGGAGAGGGCTAGGGAGGCCTTTTTTTTTCTTCAAATCCCTAAATGTCAAGGTGCTTCATCATGGGAAACACATTTGATAAATGAAAAAAATGATTAAAAAAATAAATAAAAATAGTGAACTTTGTGAATTTGAATTTTATGTGCTAAATTAGGGACATTTCAATTCCCAAGTGGGAATAAATAATTTCCAAGACAACACTCATCATATGTACGACCACAGATAGTAGAGAAAACATGACAACATTTCAAACTGAGTGATACAACAATAATAAACAGAAAATTATCGCTTAACACGGGTGGATAGTCGAGTAAAGGCCTCATAATCATCTAAATAATAGCAAAACATGAGATATTAGGAATTTAATTCCTGCCTGAAATGAAGTGTGAACACACGTTAAAAGGAATGAAATATATAATTTAAGTCATAATAAAAATGTGTAAGGTTTAGGTGAGTCTTCTGTTCATTTGCATAAGTGGATATAATATTCACCAGTTAGTATTAGAGGTGATGTCACAGCAGACATTGTACAGTTGCTAGATGGGATTCCCCCATCATTAATTGTATTATTTAAACATGAAATGTTCTTACTGAAACATTTCGATATGTCCTCAGTGGCAAAAGCCTTAGTAACTTGAAAATTCAATGAATTAGAGAATATAAGCAAGAAGGACATGAGTTTAAAAAAACAAAACAAAAAAACCCAAATAAATGGTACATACATTTTATGGATGCTGAGTAGGATTAAAATGAAACCTTCATTTCAGGAAATCAGCAACAGAGATAGTTGCTGCGACAACATGTGAATTTTTGTTAATGTAGAAGAAGACATGTTAATACATGACGTCACCAAATAAACCAGACAATACAAAACTTTGCTGCTAGATGGCGCCACGTGTCAGTATATCCACGTGTTATACTGTTTCATTTATACACGTAAGTATTTACTTTATTCTATTTACTGATGTTGCAATTCACACGTGCTTTTGTTGACTTTAAATAGTTTTTCACAATCTTTTTCACAGTTGAACTGACCCATGTCTCCTCCCCCTCCGTCCTTATATGGTAGAGTCCAGGGAGGTGACGTTTGTCGCAAACCCGGAAGAAGCATCAATCGACGGAATCATGAGTGCAAAAACGTTACATTTGTGTAACGGATCCATGTGAACCACTGGACTACAACTCAGAGCAATTTGTGTGGGCGAGTCAGGCCCTGGCAGAGAAGCAGGTTAGGATAGATAATCCATTTAGAAGACTTTCATGTGCGCGAAGGAGACTTTATCATTTCGAGCATCCCTTGTGGGCAGAGGGCTGTTGGAAAGTTTGTTGTAGCTGTACATGTGAGTGGTCACATCCTCGGTTATGAGCGCGGTGCTAGTTTTTACACAAGGAGAAACAATGAACCAATGACAAGTGAAATAAAATGTCTTTCGCTACGTTGTTCACAAGACTGTCTGCTGCCGCAGAGGAAGTCAGTAGCCCTGGTCACCGAGCCTTCACACGCAGGTATTTAACGATGGATTAGGTTGTTTGATGGAGCAGGTCTTTTGAAATCTACATATTCATTAGTCTCCCCTTTTTGTTCTGCAGTAAAGGGACTGACGATGGCAATGGAGGCAATGACAGAAAGAGGGGGCCCCAGGGTGAGCAGACTGGCCCTTACACAAAGGTGAGTGTTACCTTAATGTTGACATTATTACATCATAAAATGAGCATCACATATTTAAAAGTGGCCTCAGAGGTTCTGTAAGAAATCCACTGGGCTAACTGACCAAAAGGACAACCAGCTTCAGAACAGGATACTCACAAGTTTTCTGCGACTGTAGCGTACATGTTTATGTCAGTCAGATTACAAAGTGAGGTCTGTGGGTAATTTAACCTAGAACCTTGACTCTTCAATATATTCAAAAATATTGAACAGTGTCCTTCAGCCCTTCATTACGCTCATTTTGAAAGAGCACTAATCACCTAGTCAGTGATTTTCATGTTTCACTACTTAACAAGTGGCAGGGATACTACGCACCAATAGCTCATGAATGTGTCGGCACAGAATCGATGTGACGCAGCAGACGCGCATTGACCACTGCCATTGGTTATTATCGTATTTGCTGATAGGCTTATGGCAGTCAATAAGGAAGATGTGTTTGGGACACTTTGTCTTTGTTCAGTTGAAATTCTTTATCAGTGCATTCTTGTTTTGCGCTGCATGCCTGCACAACATGGATTCGTATTTATAGACTTTCCTCGGCGTTTGACTTTGAATGCGTTTTTCTTTCCGCAGAAGCGATGTTACCGAGCCCAGACAACCAGAACTTATAATGCTACAGAAGATGAGTCCGAGGCCAAACACTACCGTGTGCATACCACTGACAGTGAACATCAAGGTGCTGGCTTCACCAAAGAACTGAGACATCACAGAAATCAAGCTGACCACGTTAACATGAGTCACAAAGGTCAGACGTACCAAACTAGAAGTAACCGTAATGTGAACAAGCAACAAGAGCAGAATAAGAAGACGGAGGGGCGCAGAACTCAGCATCAACAAAGGGGTCGAGGTAGGCCTGCCTATAGAGGTGCAGGCCATCATTCTGGACCTACTTTGAGAAAACATGGAGAGGGCAGGAAACGTGAAAATTATAAACAGGTAAGTTTGAGGTATGACACTTAGCTGTACCTGTCAGGACAGATGTCATCCACCATCAGCAAATGATCTGTTGCAGTTTGAATGAAAGAAATCTGCCGTTGTCGCAGAAGCTGCGTTCAGATCAATCATGTTGCATATATTATGAAAACAGGACCAGAAATGAAGTGACGATGCCAAGTTCTGACCTATGTCTGATGCTCACAGTTATATGGACGCGTTTTACTATAACTTCTTCACAACAAAAGCCCTCTGTTGTTTAGTCGTTCAGAAGCTTTTATTATGAAGCAGCATTACAGGAAACGTTGTGTTTTCACCAGCAGTATCTAAACGTGACCCTCGAAACAGCTGGAAGTGAACACGGTGGACCAGGAAAGTACAGCAGATGTTTGAGAATGCAAACAGGATGAGAGAAACTAAAGAGATTCAGTTAGAGCCTTCAAAAATACTGAGAGCGGAACACACTGACTTTCTTTCAGGTTTCCTGCACTTACTTGAGTTGATGATCAATTTTAGGAGGAGATGGGTGCTTGTTATAGGACTCCATTTCTAAGCTAATGTTAGCGAGAGAGAGGCACCGAGATGAGGAACTGGAGAAAGTTTGAGAGAAAGTCACATCCTTTGGACCGTTGAGAAAAACCCAACCACAAGGAAATCCACAGTCCAGCAGCAATAAACAACCTAAACAAATCGTCCACAGGCTGGTATAGGCAACTGAGAGAGATGGAGATGGTCTCATTTTTCACGTCATGTCACAATCCACTCGCATATGGCCCACACATAAATGATTCATTATTTTAGACTGCTGAAAATAGTTAGAATGATCCCCCATTTGTAGTCATTGTCCAGCCTGTGCCCTTTCAGCGTTGGAGGATTTGATGGAGCTTACCCAGTTTTTCACGGCTGCCATTTTTAGATTATTCTCTAAATTAAAAAGCCTAAAGGCAATCCCCACACTAACACCCGACATAAGACACTCCAATTTACACGAATCAATTCACCAGGAGATCCAGCATGTGTGGGTTTACTTGCATCTAGCATTGAGGTTGCAGATTGCCACCAACTGAATAGCCATCCCCTTATCTTTCCCTTCCAAGCATGTGGGAGAACCTCTGGCAGTCGCTGAAAAAGCAAAACGTGAAAGGCCCTCTATAGTGCCAGTGTTTGGTCTGTCTGCTCTGGGCTACTGGAAATAAAAAGTTAGTTTCAGGTGAAATTAAACTAATAAATGCATAATTCTAGATATATTGTTACATTCCTGCCAAGAGATCTCCCTAAATCCTAACTGCCCCTAACCAAAGCTCAGAATGCCACAACAAATTGGTTCAGGGGCACTCAAAATCTTTATTTTAGAATGTATAAATTAAAAAAAGTTTAGTAATATCATTAACATGCTCATCTTCTCTTAGGAGTTCCAAGAGAAGCGTACGAGGTTCATGACACAGGAGTTCAAGGACCAGAATGTTATAGTCGTGGATGGGCGGTCACTTTGTCGACATTTCCTTTATGGAAGGTGCATCAAGGTGAGTCATATTTAGTATTATATATCGGCCAATTTTATTGAATGCTGTTATAACTCCCTCTGTGTTGTCCTAACATTGCTCCCATCCCTTTCTTGTACACAGGGTGACGACTGCCAACTGGAGCATGTTCAGGGTTACAACAATCTCATCAAAGAACTGTGCAAATTCTATGTCCAGGGATTCTGCTCAAAGGGAGACAGCTGCCCATACATGCACAATATCCTTTGGTCAAAAAGCAATAATCGGCACATCTTTCTATCATACACTTGACCCATTCAGGCTGCCCTTTCAGTGTGGGAATCGTTAGCACCGTGTATTTGTCTCCCTCCACTGTTGTGTTGTTGTAGTTACTGTCATGAAAAAGATCATTGACACAGTCAACCCTCCCGACTGAGACTTCAGTGAACTTCGCCCCAGAAAACAGCATTCCCTCCCTGCGAATGAGAGTCAGACAGTGTCCTGTTTACCGATGGTGATTATGAAATTATGTAATTTAGAGCAGAAAACATAACGTTGTCTCTTTCCAGGATGCATATGGTGGGTCAGGATCTCTATCACAACACATTCCCTTTACCGATAATCCAGAGTCTCTGTGTGAAAAGCGCTAATGATTGCAGTGATGAGTATTGTGCTGCTATTTGTGAGAAGGTGGGAAGCCGTTAAAATATCTAGTACTTCCTTTACTGCGCTGCACAGTCCTTCCCCTGCAGGTTCTTCCATAGGAAAGGGAAATGTTGTCATGGAGAAGATTGCAGGTTTTCCCATGAGATGCTCAATGAACTCACTAGCAAACTCTTGGATGAGGTGTGTACGAAAAAGTACCGCGATGGAACATTTCTAAACATTGTTGTGGATTTCTGTGTGCTGATTTCGCATGTGCCTCATTCCCTCTCTATGCAGTCATTAAAACGGGAAAGTGACCTCCATGAACTTGCAAAAAAAGCTGAACAGGAGTCCAGAGGACAGCCGGCTGACACAGACGAGTCCAACATTATAGAAGCAACTACAACCCCCGATATGTTTAAGCAACCACTCAGGTGTGCACATACAAACTTAAACCTGCCATTGTGATGCTTGAATAAGGTTTTATCTCATAAATGACATTTGGGTTTGACATTTGGGATTTTCCCTTTCACCTGATGTATTTTTCAGGCCAAACTTTTACAGAAGTGGAGACACCAATGCTGAGCAGGAAGCCCCCTTATGTCAACCTGAGGAGGTGGTAAATGACGTGGTGGAGGCCGTTCCACCGCATGCATCGGATGCTGACCAACCCCAAAGCCCTCCATCAACTAACCTGACTCAGGAAGAGCCAGTGTGTTATTCAGTTGAAGCAGTGCTTGGACCTCAACTATCCAAACCTTTCTCGAGATTCTTAACAACTCCAAGAAGTCAAGGACCCACCTCTCTCTCTACGTCCGATTGCATGACAGGCTCTGCAAACCAAAGCAAAGTTCCGTACTCTGTCGATGCTGTTCTCAGGTCTTGGAAATCAGTGGAACATTCTTCCTTCGGTGACAAACCTATCCCTCCTACCGCACAATTTGCATCCTTTACCCCCAAAACTCACTTTGAAGAGATCACTGATGCTCATCTAAGCTCAGAAACTCTTGTTAAGGAGGTATTGAGTTCTGTTAATACCAGAAAAGAAACCAACAAATCCAAGGAAAGATTGTTCAAAAGCCTGCCATCTCTCCAAGTGCACACCAGTCAGGTGTCAGAGACCCTCCCTAATTCTACTGTGGCCTATGGGGACAACAGGAAACAAGCTGCTCAAACAGCCTTTCAAGAAGTCAAGTCGGAGTTGTTGTCTACAGATATTACATACTCTGGAACCTGCAAAGGTGAAGGTGTACTTCCTTCAGGGCCCTCTAGTCAGATCTCCTCTTCCAAACATCCTGCACAGTTGAGGCCACACCTCTCTGGTCTGGTATCAGATTCACAAGGATCTTTCAAGCCTTTTTGTCCCTCGTCAGGCCCCATTAAGTCAAATGATTCTGCAATCTCAGTCAGTCATTACTTAGCACCAAAACAACCCACGAAGATCTATATGCACTCTAAAGACACACAATCTGGTCGCAACCTTGGCTCAAAACAGCATCATTCAACTGAGACCAAAGCAGAGTGCAGCAGGAAAATGGTGCATTGTGGCGATTCGTCAGTTGGATGTAAAAAGACCACGAAAACTCCCTATCGTAGCCTTTTCGCAAGCCCCATCACTGACGCTCCACAACCTATAGACAATTGTGGAACAAGTTCCTCCTGTTGCCATGACTTAATTCAACCTTCTTGTACTGCTCCACAGACTTCAGATAGCAGAGGTGCTCATCTTAAAACTGCACTTGAACCTGACAAAGCCTCTGCCAGACCGTTTCTCAGCCTTTTTGCTGCTCCTCTCAGTGCTGCTCCTCTCCCATGTGTGCAGTCCCAACCCGATTATTCAAAGAGTAGTTCCAGTTCCAAACAGTCAGTCCGCTCACTTGTTGATGCATCTCTTTCACAAGACTCCAAACAAAAAGCTAGTAATGTAGAGGAACCTCTCCAATACCCAGTCTCTCATACACCAAGATCCCCCGATTTCTCCTCTGATGCTGAAATGGGAAAAGATGGTTCAACTGGGCATATAAATCAACCTGTGAAACAGCGGGGGACTCCTGTCTGCAGTCCAGCTTGTAGTGGTGACAGTCCATCTTCAACCACAGCTCATCGACACAAAGGTGGGATGCCACATACTTCTTACCAATAATAATATCCCCATTATACGTTTTCCCATTATGTTGCTTTTATGAATGGATGTTGTTGTTGTTGTTTTTTTTAACAATAATTTACCAACAAAAACTCTTCAATGTCAAAGTGAAAACTGATTTCTACAAAGTAATGTCAGTTAATTAAAAATACACTACCAGTCAAAGTTTGGACACACCTTCTCATTTAATGTTTTTTCCTTGTTTTCATGACTATTTACATCGTAGATTTTCACTGAAGGCATGAAAACTATGAATGAAGACATATGGAATTATGTCGTGAACAAAAAAGTGTGAAATAACTCAAAACATGTTGTATATTTTAGATTCTTCAAAATAGCCACCCTTTGCTTTGATTACTGCTTTGCACACTCTTGGCATTCTCTCCATGAGCTTCATGAGGTTGTCACCTGAAATGGTTTTGCTGAGCACGGGTCTAATGTCCATTCCTTGTGTTTCTTGGCCCAAACAAATCTCTTCTGCTTGTTGCTTTTCCTTAGTAGTGGTTTTTTAGCAGCTATTTGACCATAAAGGCCTGATTTGCGCAGTCTCCTCTGAACAGTCCATGTAGAGATGTGTCTGCTACTAGAACTCTGTGTTGCATTCATCGGGGCTCTGATCTGACGTGCTGTCAACTTGCGGTTTCTGAGGCTGGTGACTCAGATGAACTTATCCTCAGCAGCAGAGGTGACTCTTGGTCTTCCTGTCCTGGGGCGGTCCTCATGTGAGGCAGTTTCGTCGTAGCGCTTGATGGTTTTTGCGACTGTACTTGGGCCAAGGGTTTGCAGCGCTGTCAGCGAAGCAAAAGGTGGCTACTTTGAGGAATCTAAAATATGATACATGTTTTGAATTATTTCACACTTTTTTGGTTTTGTTTAGTACATATGTGTTCATTCGTAGTTATGATGCCCTCAGTGAGAATCTACAATGTAAATAATCATGAAAATAAAGGAAAAAACTATTAAATGAGAAGGTGTGTCCAAACTTTTGACTGGTAGTGTACATGTTGTAAAATAAGGGATTGAATAAGTATTCATCCCTGTCAAATCAGTATTTACGAGATGCACCTTTGGATGCAATCACAGCACTGAGTCTGTTTGGATAGTCAATCAGGACTGCACATCTGGGCACTGAAATTTTACTGCATTCTTCTTTGCAAAACTGCTCTAGCTCTGTCAGGTTTCAGCAGGATCAGGTGTGAACAGCCCTTTTCATATCTAGCCACAAATTCTCTGTTGGATTGAGGTCTGGACTTTGACTCAGCCACTCCAGAACATTCACCTTGTGGGCTTAAAACCTTTTCTGTGCAGCTTTCACTTCTTGCTTCAGGTCATTGTCTTGCTGTAAAATTAATCTTCTCCCAAGTCATAGTTCCTCTTGCAGACTGAATCAGGTTGTCCTGGAGGATCTTCCAATACGCTGTTGTGTTTATTTTACCCTATATCTTTTACAACCCACAGGATGGAGTGTTTGTAATGCTGTGCAGTGTTTAGTGTCTGCCAAACATGGTGTCTAATCTGATGGCCAAGAAGCTCAATTTTAGTCTTATCAGACCAAAAACACATCTTCCATTTGACCTTAGAGTCTCCCATGTGCCTTTGTGGGAGAGTGGATAAGAGAAAGCCACTGTTGACCAAAGGTCATTAGATCTCCACCTGAGTTCACCCAAAGTTTTGACCAGTGAAGAACCCAGCGAACAAATCCAACAGCATGTAGAGACTCTCCCAGCTCAGCTGCTGAAGGTTTTAACTCTCATAGGAGTATTTTTATGGCCGCCCTCACTGTTCTCCTTCTTGCACATTCACTCATGTTTTTGTGTCCATCACAGGTGTCATTATACTACAATCACTTGAGACACATTCACTGCACTCAGGTGATCTCCATATCACTAATTGTCAGACTGAAAGTACTAATTCGTTGCTGAATTGGGTCTGTCACTTGAATATTCATGCAGTCACTTATTTCCCATTATATATTTTCAATTTATTGACATTATTTTGCAGAAATCTTTTCACTTTAACATGCATTTCTTTGTGTAAGTTCACGTGAAAAAAAAGATGTTGACTATGATCACATTAATAAAAGCAATAAAAAGGAAAGGGAAGGAAAACATCCAAGGGGGTGAAAACTTTTTGTAGTCGCTGTAAATAATGTTGTTAATGTCTTGTTGATATTGTAGGATCTGCAGGAACAACAGCTGCAAATTCAGTTCTGAAGACTCTGTTTCTGTCCCTGAGCCCATACCATCAGGACGGAGAGCATCAAGACAGTGTAACGTCGGGTATGCTGTTCGTTCAGTCCTAAAATTTATATGATAGAGAGCCCCTTCCAGTTTCCCTCATGGGACCTTATTTTCCAAATGAATTTGTATGGCACAGAACTGAGAAAAGGCAAATAATCTTTTGATCCGGCTCAATTGTGCCCAAAGTTACACATATTTTTGTCAACTTAAAAGATAATTTTCCAAGTCAAGAAATTTGCGGTTTGTCTTAAAACTAATGGAATGAAAGACTGTGAAAATACGGTATTATAATGAATAAACATCCAACGATGGCAGCACCAAAACCCACAACTTAAACATCGTGAGCTGGTCCCATAATGTCAGCTCGCTCACAGAACCAACAGACTGTTTCATCACATAACTAAGTATGGCCAGATGTATTACTACATCTTTTTTAAGTACCTTTTCTGTGCCAAGGCGGCACCCATGTTGGTGTTGGTAACTTGTGTTGAGAAAGACGATGTGACTCACTGAGTGGTTAAACACAAAACTAGATGGTATTTATCTTTAGTTACGACTGACTGCGACATTCTTGACTTGGAAAATTGTCTTTTAAAAGGAAAATGTGATGTCTCATGGCACAACTCAAAAGGGATAAAAAAAATTAGCTGTCTCTCCCCATTGATCACTATTCCGTTCTTTCCGAAATGACGTCCCATGAAGTTCCATGAAGTCCACAGGAAAGGGCGTGACGTTGGCTCTCTGTGTTGATGTATGAAATGTCACCCTGGCAGAATTGACGGTAATCTTTTTTTTATTCATATGATTTTATTTAAGGAATTGAAGAGAAGGACAAAAGCAGCTAAAGGTGTGTCTTTGTGAAGCAACAGCAGAAGAATAAGTTCAAGGTAGATACAGTCATTGTCAACAGTTTACATGTTTGTCAAAGCAGTCTGAAATTTTAATGTTTTCTACAGCTCTCATTTTTCTGTGGTGGAATGAGTGGAACACATTGACATGCTTTGTTACAGAAAAACATCCATATTATTTGGTTCAGTAATGACTAGTAGTAGTAGTAGTAGCAGCAGCAGCAGTAGCAGTAGTAATATTTCTAAAAATGTGACCAAATATGGTGGATCAAAAATATACTTACATCAAATTGAACGATCAATTTTGGTGATTATTAAAAACTGTGTCAAATGTTTTTTTTGCATGGCCTCTTAACTTCTGAGTGATCCTGATTGACGACAGCTTATGAGTTATCTGGGCCCATTTTAATAGGACTTGTTTGACTTCCATTAGACGCAGCCACGAATACTAGAATAGTGAAGTCTTACAGGCTGGGCACGGAGGACGGAGAGGGTCAGTTCGGCCCACTGACCAGCGTCAGTGGACTCTTCAGAAATCCATTTACCTGGTGACAGTTGCTGTAACTATCGGGGGTAATGTGGACACTGCAGAGATGGGTGTTGGTGGTGATTTTGAACTGTCCACAGTAGCTCCTCTTGACAAAATCGATCCACCATTTCCTTACGTTGTCGTCCATAGGAAACTTAAATAAGCGAACAGAGAACGTGGAGGAGACATGACTGGTTAGCTGACTGGTTGACTGGTTAGCTAGCTGCAAACTATGTAAGAGATGCTAGCCGAGACTCCAGAGTGAGCGGAAAAGCCACTGAAGCTAATGCGCTGAATGTATTTATACCGCTTCCGCAGCAGGGCCGGGTTTATGCAAATCATGGCCGCATTACGCAACGCGGCCATGATTTCCGACCCGCCCATTAAATCCTGAAGACAGAAATTTGGAAACACAGTTTGTGAGCCTTGCTCCACAATTAAATTTTAAATGGTTGAATGGCATTTTACATGTTTTAAGGTAATACATTTATGACCTTTTTAATGTGTTTATTAGAAAATGGCTGAATTTGCTTTACACAGACTTTAAAACTTCAGCCAGAGGACTACTTGTTAGGATGGCTGGCAAAAGCCCCTACATGAGTTGAAAATGAACAAGGAACATTTAACCAAATATCAAAATTACTTTATGTATATTTTTGACCCAGCAGAATTGCTCACATTATATAATAATAGTAGTATAACGATAACAAAAAAAATGATGATAATAACTTTTTTTATATGCCAGCTTTTTAAAAACAGATTTACAAAGTGCTTTACATACAGAAAAGCAAACTAATGCAGTGGAAATCATATCTATAAATATAAACAGCAGACGGTGTGACACACTCCCATGAAATAAGAAAAATCTGGATTAATAAAAAAAAAACTAAAATCGTCCTCAAGCTGTTATAAATACGTTTTAAGAAGTGTTTTAAAATGGATCACTGATTCAGCACAACTTATCTCTTCAAGCAGGGCATTCAATAGTTAAAGAGCTCTGACTGTGAAAGCAGTTTTGCCATTCAGTTTTTGATGTCTGCTAAGTAGCTGTGAAGGGTTTGGAGGGAGGTTTGGTTATTTGGTTTGATGGGAAGATATAGTTGTGTGTCATCGGCATACGATGGAATTGAATGTTGTGTTTCTGTAAGTTATCACCCAGGGGGAGCGTGTCAATAGAGGACAGAATGACTTTAGTGCATGTAATGGAAATGTCTTTCTTCAGCTATTATAAAAAACGTAGACAGTACACACAACTGTAACATAGTAACAAGATTACATATGATCTCACTCCAGACATCATTCTAATCATCTCCATATCCTCCTCAGGATACTCATACAGCGTCCTATACATGTCAACAATAACTCAACTTAAAGCTGCAGTCTGGAGTTTTGAGAGAAGTGGACTTTGCTAGAGTATTTGAATGATACAGCTCCCAGCTCCCTCCTTCTTCCTCTCTGCTGCTGCAGCCCTGCCTTCCAAGCCCCTCCCACAGAGGAGCCTGCTGTGCACGAGCAGGCTTGTCACCATGGTAACGGAGGACGACAGATAACCAAGATGGCGCATTCAAAATAACAACAACAACATAAGCCTATTTCTGATCAATACAACTTAATCACAATGATGAGCGCCTCATGCAGATCACTGTAGATATCCTAAGAAACAAACAATATTCCTCACATCGCGGTAGACATAGTTACAAGCTGATCATTCAGGTAATCATCATCACCATGCTGCCTTTCTGAAGCATGAGTAAAGTTATTTCTCTAAACCAAGTAAACCACTTCAGAGCGTACTGAGCACAGACCAACGTTATATAACTGCCTGGTCTCTCTAAAGACACTTTTGCTAACCAGTAGCCATAAAGACAAAGCTAAACACTGGAGTTGGCATACAAGCTAACAAGCTAGATTTAACTGCAACATCGTGAAGGGATATGCGCTCTTGCAAATATCACTGTAACCGCCAGCACCATAGCCTCGTGGTTAAAAAATAGAATGAAACATATATCGAGCAGGGGTCCTTACTTGTCCAGCAGAAAAGCGGCCAACTCTGTGTCGCTCTTGAGTCCTTAGAAATCCTGCAGTTCCCTCCACCTCTGAAGTGACGCTGTGATATTTATCCGTTTTCTTTCTGGCACGGTCCGGTTTTTACAGTGCTTTTCTTTGTCAGTCTTCTTATTTCTTTGCCTTGACGTGGGCAATGATGGGGCATTTTAATGCTCTGTTGCCTCTCCGCCATAGTTTACAGTTTGGGCTTGAGCTTGAACCTATCTGACCAGGTGAGAGCAGGGGCTGTGTGAGGGAGGGGCACTGCTGAGTATGCACTGCGCAAGGGAGGAGGGCTGCCAGCAGCATATGCACAAACATTATTGACACTTCTCAGAAACTTCCTTTGGCTCTGATTGGTTGTGTTGTTTCGGGGGCAGTGGATTCTTGCAGACCAAATTAGGGCCACTGGGTGGACCAGCAGACGGTGTTTTTTTTTTCAAAAATTGTTACAGACTACAACTTTAAGGTCATCAAACTTATACACAGGAAAATGCTTTATCAACCTCCTCCAGGATAAACTCCTTAATTGAGTTCCTAATTGTTAGCTCTCACAATACATCGTACCATATACAATGCATCCATTCTTAATCTGCAACCAGATGGCTGTCATTGGACAGAACACATAGTGAAAGCCTACAAACACAAAATTTTACCCTTTTACCATTAATGTTGATATATTTGTTGGGTTTCATATGCATGAACAACATATCAAAATAATAGAGGGACATTAGAGGATTTCCCTCACATAGCACATAGGTAGTTGCTGGAAATTTAACTGCAGCATTTTAATCCTTCAGACGACTTTTAAGGATTTGGTTGAACACCTGTCATTTCCAGGATTTCCACTTGCGCTCCATTTTCTTGGAACTCTCTACTGACCTGGAAGGTTTGCTTGTTCAGCCAGGGAGAGTTTTTATTGGAAGTTTGGGTGCACAGTTTGAAAGGTGCGAGTGTTTCTCCCAGAAACTCTGTATGGATAAATTTACCAAGTATTGAATGAAATGGTTGCTATACCTTAATACAGCTCAGAATTAACAAAAAATTTGTTTTATGTGATCTTGGATCATGTACATAGCGATTTACTTACTTATTTTAATGTATTAGGTATATTGATTTATTCATTTATATTATCACTGCTGAACATGTATTCCAATTAGGACATATGCTGTGGAAAGTTATACTCCGTCACTTGCTGGTTATGTAAGGTGCAGTTTTTTCTAAAGTAGTTAGGCACTGGAGGATTTAGCAAATGTTAGTCAAATAGGAGTAAATGCATTGCAGGTGGATTTACTGGGGACTGTTCTCAACGGTGGATTAATACAGATTTGATGCACTAGTAAAAATGTACTGGTGATCAGTGTATGTAGAATTGATTTTTAACTACAGTGCCTGGCCTCATTGTAATTATAGAGCATCAATCATTTGGCCCACTGTGTGCTCTCTGAAGCTTTTTGACAAAAATGAAGCTACATGGCACAGAATACTTGTTAGTAAGATCATTTGTTGATTTTGGTCTTTTCATGGATTTGTTGGAGATAAGAAAATGCTTGCCAGCTTTATAGTTTGAACTCATACTGCATGCTGTTGGGTTGACTCTATGAATTTCCATTGGGGGCTTTCTAGCTTTCAGCTCTGTGGTTCTGTTGTATCCTTACGGTTAGTGTTTGAAAGCTGATAACTTTGTGCCTTTCTGCTGTTTTTCTTTTATTGCCTGTCATTGGATCCTTAGAATCAAGATTCCCTGCAAACAGTCCACTGAGCAGTCAGGTGCAGACTCAAGACAGCACCAGCCTTTTCTTTGGACTCCTCAAATTTCTTTGGAGGCAACAGGATGTTCAACCCTCAGCTGTCCGGGAACAATGGAACCTCAGGTCAGAGACTCCGGCACCCAAAACTTACCAGCTGTGCCACTGATGCAGCATGACACCCAACCAAGACTGAAGAACACATCAGAGGAAGCAACATGTGTGAATGGGAATGCCAACGCCACACCACTCAAGGACCTTTTTAAGACTCAGGACTTTAATTTGGTAATGACTATTTGTGTGTAATCAGACTTATAATCTGGATTGATTTTTATTTTTTGGTTGTGGTGCAATTTTTCTTACTTCCATTTTGGGCACTGTCATACATTTTGGAAAATGATAAGGTGCAGATGTCGGAATTAGTCACCTTAAATGTATACTCCCAACAAATGCCCAGGCATAACACCAGAGTAACTGCTAACTACTGCTAACTGTATGCTATTTATACATCCATGACTGTAGCTACTGTTAGCTTTACAGCTAGCAGGACTACTAGGAGTGTGTTGGTGTTACACCACTAGCACAGGAGCTGGTTAGCTTTGTTCATTTTTTAAAGTTTGGACCCAAAATTCTTACAGACTGCACCTTTAACATATTTCAGGTATATATACATCAAAGTCATTGTTCTTTTGTTGTAAAAAAAATAACCTCCCAAAACACTGATCTATGTTACATATAGCGAAAGAGTAAAATGTTCTTTAGTGATGCTGCATAGATAAACTGCAAAAAAAATTCCCTCTGAATTGTCAAAATCACTTGATGGCGATTCTTATTTGTTTTCAATGTACATCAAAAATATTGTGTCAGTTCGAATGGATCTAGGAAGAAAAAGAAGATTTAGGACCCAGGATAATACCTCACCTGTCCAACCTCAACTGACAATCGCTTGCTGTGGAACTGGCAACAGTTGTTGAAGCTCACCTGGGCTCTGGGGCTGCAAAAACTGGCCCATTTCTTGTACTCTGTTTTTCCCTTCCTTCACCTTTCATCCACCCTGCATTACTTTCTTTGTTTTGTTTTGTTCCGTCATCATCTCCTAGCACATTAAACAGGCCTCCATGCACTGCTTTCACAGCTGACATTGTTGATTTACACACTCAATTGTCCATTTTTGTTGACCTTAATTTTAATAAATTACTTGTTTTAAATGCATTTCTTGCCGGGACTCTTGTTGCAGTCATTGAGCCAGTTTGTGACAAGACCTTGAATTTTTGCCTGAAAACACATTGTTCTGAAACAATTTAAATATATAGATTTAAAACAAGGAACTTGGAATATTTATCATCACTCAGGCTTTTTTCTGTGTTATTGCGCCCCCTGCTGTTGACCATAACAGGTTGTACAACACCACATGGTTTGACATGTCTTGTCACTGTGTCTAATAATAATAATAATAATACATTTTATTTGTTTGGTGGCGCCTTTCAAGTCACCCAAGGTCACCTTACATAGGATAAAAGCATAAAATCACAGAGTAATATCACCACATAGTATCACAGAATATTAAAAACAAACATTGATATAAAAAAGGAAAAGAAAGGTGTAGTGCACAGTGACCAGTCAGAGTGAGTATGCCAGTTTGAACAGGTGGGTTTTGAGTTTGGATTTGAATGTTGTGATGGAGTCTGACTGTCTTATGTGTGGGGGGAGAGAGTTCCATAGTCTGGGTGCCGAGCAGCTGAAGGCTCGGGCACCCATGGTACTGAGGCGTGGTGTGGGGATGGTTAGCAGTCCAGCAGAGGTTGAGCGGAGGGTGCGAGAGGGGCTGTATTCATGGAGGAGGTTGCAGAGGTAGGTGGGGGCTAGATGGTGGAGAGCTTTGTATGTGAGGAGGAGGTTTTTGTAGTGGATGCGGTATTGTACAGGGAGCCAGTGAAGTTGGATGAGAATAGGGGTGATGTGGTCAGATGATTTGGTGCAGGTGATAATCCGGGCAGCTGAGTTCTGGATGATTTGCAGTCTGTTGATGAGTTTGGTGGGGAGTCCGGTGAGGATGGCATTGCAGTAATCGATGCGGGAAGTGACAAGTGAATGAACCAGGATTTCGGTGCTGGACTGGGACAGTGATGGGCGGAGTCTGGAGATATTTCGGAGGTGGAAGAAGGCAGTCCGGGTGATGTTTTTGATGTGGGGTGCAAATGAGAGGGTGCTGTCCAGAATGACGCCGAGGCTCTTGACTTGTGGGGAGAAGGGTACAGGGAATCCGTCGATGATGATGGGTGGGGCTGGGGTGTGTTGTGATTTAGTGAGGGTGGATTTGGAGCCGATGAGCAGGGCCTCAGTTTTATTGCCATTGAGCTTCAGGAAGTTCCTGCTCATCCAGCTCCGGATGTCTTCGAGGCAGGTGCTGAGGGAGGTGGGAGGGATGGCGGCGTTGGGTTTGGAGGAGATGTAGACCTGTGTGTCGTCGGCATAGCAGTGAAAGAGGATCTGTCTAGTGTGGTATTAAAAGCTACAAAATGATCAAACCATCTGATGGCTCAGGTTTCCAACAGACAAAATCAAGTCAAGGCAACTGCAGTGGCAGCTAAAGCTTGAATGACTGTGGTGTAGTTTACAGCCCACCTAACCAATCGGCAAATAACAGATTATTGTTATCATTATTAAAAAATAATGATGACAATAATGATGATAGGAAACAACATACATTTATTTTTCAGGAAAAAAAAAAAATTGAAAGCAAAAAAGATCCAGATCTTGACAAGAACAAAAGTTTGAATTTAAGACGTTCATATTCTATGGAATCGTCCTGAGAATTATACATTATGTGGAAAACAAAACAATTTCAAATCTAAAAACTGTCCAGCAAGTGACTATCAGGACGGAGTTTGTGTAAGGGATAAGAACGGCCAGAGAAGAAAAATTCAGTGAGATGATGTTGACAATGGAGGCCTTTAAATACATGTGGAATTCCCTAGTATATTGGAACTAGTACATTCTACTTTGGAGATGTACTTGTTGAAGATGTCTATTGACCTTAACGAAGCGTATGCCGCTTCACCAGAACACTCCAAGCAACTCCGTTAAAGGGTTATTGAAGAGTATAATTCAGGGGATGGATACAAAAACATTTCCAAGTCGCTGAACATACCCTGGAGTTTGGTTAAATCCATCATAAACAAATGGGAGTAATATGACAGATGTATAAATCTGCCTAGAGCAGGCCGTCCTCACAAACTGAGTGACAGTGCAAGAAGGAGACTAGTGAGGACATGGTGTGGACATGGGGCAATATTTCTTGCTAATATACCTAATTTTCCTTACATTTTAGCTTTTGAGTTTTATATCTCCACATACCTTAACTAATGGCCAGGAGCAGTTCATTTGAAGGTTATCAATGTTCTGCTCTCAACTTCTTTCATGTAGAGGATGGCCACTAGAGGGAACACCAGTGAGCCCATGGCACAGCCATCCTTCTATCTGTAAAAAGCTTTACTGTGCTGGAAGCAGGCGGTAGTCAGACAGAGGTCAAGTAAGGCTGTTTGGAATTATCCTGTTTTGCATACAGTAACCTGCTGCGTAATAATTGATATGTTATCATGAGAACTTAAAAATAAATTATTATTTGATATAGTTCCCTCCAAAACTATTGGGACATCAAGGCCAATTCCTTTATTATTAACATTTTGTCTGCCGAACTGATTGGGAGATCCTTCACCATGCAGAATGAGACAACAAACCAAAACAACCAAGGAATTCATCAGGGGAAAGAAGTGGAAGGTTTTAGACTGGCCATGCCAATCTCCAGACTTAAACCATATTAAGCATGTATTTTACCTGCTAAAGAGGAGACTGAAGAGAGAAACCCCTGAAACAAACAACAACTGAAGGAGGCACAGTGAAAGCCTGGAAAAGCATCACAAAAGAAGAATGCAAAGGTTTGGAGATGTCAGTGTGTCGAAGGCTTGATGCTCCTACTGCAAGCAAAGGATTTGCAATTAAATATTAAGTATTATTCACTCTAATCTATTTTAAGTCTACCTGTTCTTATCCTTTTGATCACCCCAAAAAATATGGTGTTCCGTTACAAATTACGCTGTCTAAGTTTTGTAACAGATCTAGATGTAAATACCAGAAAATGAAAACTGAAATACTGATCTCTTGTCTCATTTTCATCTTTTGATGTCAAACCCAAATGTTTTCAGTGTACAGCCAAAATAAAGGAATTGGCCACGCTGTTCCCATAGGTTTGCCTTAGCAAATGTATTTCAAAAATGACAAAATTAAAATGAAATAACATTTATAATATGAGTCTGAGACCACACTGGGTAAGGCAGGCCTATTTTAAGTGGAAATAAGTTGTTTTGTTTTTTTTTTAATTTCCCCATTTGTAGCATTATTCAGTGGTATTTCACTGTTGGTGCCGCAATTGCAAAGCATGTGTGGGAAAAACTGGTAAACGGATAAACCTGCAGGTTGTAAAGTTAGAGTTAGAATAGTTTGTAACTGAAAAGTAGCCTGTAAAGACAGATTGTATGTCATTTCAGGCATTTAACCCCAAACCAATAAAAAAAATCAGACTTTGAGAGGAGGGAACAGGATGTGCAAAAATGCTAACTGATTTTCCAGATTTAAGACATCAAACTACATCCCTCTAAATCGGTTTTAACCATTTCACGTCCTAGTGGTAAGTGGAAACGCATATCTGCAGAGTAAGACTTCTCTGTTCAAGCATTTAAATGTATCAAGAGCTGTTCTGACTTCCAGCAATCTCCTCATATCCACTGTCCTTTCACTCTTACCACTTTCACAATCTGACTAAATGAAAAAGGCTGCCCTCTCAATGTCAGCTGATGTTACCAACTCAATCACTTATTTAATCTTTTTCAACCATTAGCCATATCTCACTAATAGTAACTGTGCCTTTCGGCAAAACTGACAGTTACCAACTTCTTCAAACCAGATATGTAAATACAAGTACAACTGCACCTGCATTTCAAAGGTCAAAGATGTTTAATAACAAGCATCTGGCTTCAGGCTGTATTCTGTGTGTGTGTGTGTGTGTGTGTGTGTGTGTGTGTGTGTGTGTGTGTGTTTCTTTCAGGCTTCTTCAGTGACCTACTTCCTGGTGTAAATAGTTGCAAAAGCTGTGCGCTAACTGGAAAACCGCTAGGTTTTGGGGTCAGCTGTTAAGGTTAGGGTAAGCCAACAATGAGGTTTAGGTTAAGGTTTGGGTGTAAGGGCTTGTTGGGTAAGTATAATTGTATTCACTTTAGAAATAAAAGGGCTAGAGTCCTATAGGGTTCTTCGGAATGTCACCATAGGACAACCCTTTTTGGTTCTTATTAGAACCTTTTAGAAAAGATCCACCTGTAACTCTTTTAATAGTTAAAACAATTCTGTATTCCTACAGTACTCTCTATTCCCCCTGCTCATGCTGTACAATAGGAAATACATTTTCTGGTATCCTTGGCCACTTTATCCAATCAGAAAAAAAGAACTCCATATAAAGGCAGTACGTTAAACCTCTTCAATAGTTATTTGTCAAAAAGGGTTTAAATAGAAAGAGAGATATTGAACTAGGAGGAACATTTTCTATTTTTTGGTACTGAAATTCCAATAGAAATACTACATTACATAAGGTCTGCAAAATGTCAAGTCCAGACTTTTTGAATAAAACGTAGGAAGATGTTAAATTCATAAAAACTTTTTCTACGGGTGTTTTTCTGGAAAAATCTAAAAACGGTAACCCTGATGTGACAACCAACAAAAAAAGAGGATGGTAAGAAAAACTTGCACTGCCTCCTACCTGAAGCTACTTGAAAAATGTAATTGCATCTGTGATTAGCTCAGCTACTATCTTACGCCTATAATGGAAATTATAAAATTCTTCTGACAGTTATTCCTCTCTATATTTGATGGACCCTACCATCCTTCTATTTTCAAACAGTTTTCTGGGAACCTTTTTGTCCGTTTTTGGTTCTTGCAGGTATAAATGTGTATTGCCTTTCTTTATTTAAGGTAACAAAATAAAGTAACACAACATAGAATAATTCATGATAACAAAGGCAAGGTAATACTGAGAAATTAAATCTAAGAACTCATTTGAACACAGGGGCAACGTGTTTTTATTGATAAAGAGAATAAAAAGTTATTGTGAGCTAAAAGAAATATACTGTATATATACACACAAACAATGGGAGGCCACAACATATGCCTGCATCATCGATGTTTTCTGGTGTCACCAGAATAACTGATAAAAATAGCGCATTTGCTGAATGCTTATATCTTGACGGGAAAGATAGCATAAACATATATTTTTTAAAAGCTTCGCAATTTCAATTTACATTTGTACAGTGACAATAAAGGCATATTCTATCTTAAAAACGTAAAATGTCTACTGTGCCAGGTGAGGCTGAAATATTGTAAGAGCGCAGGTTTAGGCGTTAAGGTAAATGCATTTCAGGTTTTAGGAAAACCTTAACGAGAGAGGATAGACTCCAGGAGCTCTACTGTCCAATTGCTTCGTACTCATTCTTCAGGTACTACTGACAATTGTGGGCACCTTACTGTAAAGTGTTA